>NW_028301554.1:20650000-20981250 GCF_042242905.1 Orbicella faveolata
CATCAGAGATTGAACATAAGCATATTCAAGAAAAGCAGGATTCGTGTTTGTGGGAGTGAAATTTTCTTAGTGATTATTATTAACTTTTTAGATGCAACAAGAAATGTCCAAGATTGACCACTCTTATAAAAAAGTCAGTGAAGCTGTGTATGAAAAAGGCTGGCTGGTGCAAAGTTAGTTTTGGCTAGTGACATGAGTCCTGTTAGTAGCCATTATGCCAGTGCACCAAGAGGTTAGTCTTGTGTCCTGGGTACTTTTGAAAATAAGATAACAAATTAACCTTGCAACATTTTAATATCTGTTTTGATAAGCACCTGAAAAATCTACAAGGCAGAGTAGTGCACATGGCAGTTATCAAATGCCCTGATTTCTCTTCAGTTTAGTTGTGTTGCTAGAAGTTAGGCATTCTGTAATTCAAGCAGTTCCTGAGTTTTGTATATCGATGAAAAGGAAGATGAGAAAATAATTTACTTGATACAGGGTGAGGTTTTCTGTTGTGAACTGAGTTGCCAAAATACTTTAAGGGCCATAATCTTCTTTACCCAGCCCACACATACGTAGTATTATGCAATTGTCAGTTGCCCAAGTTTAACAGTCACTAGTTCTAGAACCTCTTGGAAGATGTCTACTCCTATTTGACTTGATTATCTTAAGGGATCTAGCCTTTCCAATACAAATGACTGCACTGAATCATGTTGTCCCAGGTCAATTTCTTCAACTACAACATTGTTATCACTGTCCAATGGAGTTGGACCATCAGGATCATCACCATAGTATTCAAAATCATATGACTTTCCATATGAAAGGGGGTTTTCAGGCTGCATCATATGATTAAGCCACATTTGGTATGGCAACCAGTTTTTTTTCTGTTCTTACATTTTGGTGGTTGAAAGCTTCAGTGAACTGGCAAAGAGCAAGGTTTATCCTTGGTTGAAAAACTAAGTGTAAGGTGGAAAGATGTACTGAATTATCAGTGTCCAGGATGCCTGACAATTCCATACTACAAAAAGTGTAAAAGTTCAAGTGGGAAGCACAACGGAAACATCCCTCCACAATCTTTCAATTCGTTGGTTGTGTCGATGGCCCTGCAGTGAAGCTGCCCCTCTCCTCTCTTCTAACCTGCTCCATTGTATCGCACACACCAACGTTTTCAACACCATGATCTACTCGTACTCTGGAAGGCCAAAATTCTCCGTCTCTCTTAACGACATCCAGAAACAATTCAAGAACTGTTTCTGCTTTATTGTTGGCACTACATTTCAAAAACATTATTCTCCGAGAAAATCCGTCTATACAGCCGAATTAGTATTTTCCATCGGATCAGAGAGTGATGTCCATCCAGATGCCAAAGCGAATTTACGCACCCCATCTCAAGACAGTATTTTGGGGATCTAATTTTGCTAGCCTTTCTCTTATTCTTCTCCGTTGAACCCGTAACCCAATGGACTTAAAGAAACCTGCAATGAAATTATATCCATACTCTTGAATGATTTCGGTTCCTTATCAGGTAAGCTGTTGAAACCCCTCATATCTTCTCAGCCATACTCTGTCAATCTTCTGTGAATTGTCCATCTCCAAACTCCAATCATCTTTGTTATCGTTGTCCAGATGAATCCTAGTCCTCAAAGTTCCTCGAGCACCTCAACAGGAATTTTACGAAATGGTCTTCCATGATTCCAACTTCTGAGTCAAAATTCTCAAAAATTATTTCCGTTTTATCCAAGATGTCTGCAAGAAACTTAGGAAACTCAACTTCTAAATCTAGTTCTCCTTCGCCCGCCATGTTTTCAGTGCTCTCTAGTGCTCAGTTACTCTCGTTCCTGTTGGCCGCGCTCGGCCCAGGAAGATTGCATCAATATTTGAGGTATTGGATTGAATCAATATTTGAGGTATTGGATTGAATCAATATTTCAGGTATTGGATTGCATCAATATTCGAGGTATTGGATTGAATCAATATTCCAGGTATTGGATTGAATCGATATTTTAGGTATTGGATTGAATCAATATTCCAGGTATTGGATTGAATCAATATTTTAGGTATTGGATTGAATCAATATTTTAGGTATTGGATTGAATCAATATTCCAGTTATTGGATTGAATCGTGAAAATTAAAAGATTGAATTGAACCAAAAATTTTATTTACCATTGGATTGAATGCCTTTTTCTATCTTTAAATAAAACCGTTATTTAAAGGATTAAACATATATTGCAAGGATTTAATTTTGCTACAAACGGCTTGCCATAGAGGACGTTGTTCGCTTTGACGAGTATAAAGGCCTGTGAATATATGGTTCATTGGCCATGTTTTTGAAGACAAGACTTCAGTCGTAGAAAGACTGAAATAAACTTGAAGTGAACGTTAACACCGGGCAGAAACAAAATTCCAAAAAAGCAACATGAAAAGGGCTTTAATAGCAATTTGCTTCCTTCTTTTAATGACTGAAACAAATCCGATTTTCTGGAGAAGACGAAGACGGCGAAGGAGGTCTCCGCAGCCACAGGCCAAAATTAGGTTTGCGTTCCACTTCGTCGAACGCAATAACACGGCAGTTGCTTCTTTCTAGGAGAGTAACACGACCTAAAATAAAGCAACTGGCTGGCTTGCAAGACGCTACGAAAAACAACATCACTTGAAATACCAACAGGCACAGAACTGAGAAGAGACGGGTACAAAATGAGAAGGGTTTTTCTTGCAATCTGCTTGCTATGCCTTTTGACTGAAGCAAGCGCCTGGCGACGACGAAGACGGAGAAGGTCTCCACCTCCTTGCAGCGCTGTAAACTGTCAAGTGGGAAGCTGGACAAGTTGGAGTTCTTGTTCACATCAGTGCGGTACGAGCGGCACACAGTCACGAACGCGGCAACAGGTACAGGCCGCGTCTTGTGGGGGCACTTGTCCTTATAGCTTGAGTGAAACGCAAGCGTGTAACAGAGATAGTTGTCGAAACGGTGGCACGCCGTACAGTGGCGGATGTAGCTGTAGGGCAGGATACGGTGGGACTTGTTGTGACCGAGGTGAGTCAGAATTCATTTCCCGGAAAAAATGACGAAACGAATTGTTCATAGCAGAGTGAAAATTTGAAACGAAATGTAAATTACTGAGAATATGGCAAATGGACTTTTAAAAGAATTGGCGACACCGTAATATTGAATGGAACCATTGAAGCAGTGAAGAGGAAAAGGTGAACATCAATAAATCGAATATTAAGATGCGCACAGCACAGTTCAAATGACATTTCAATCTCGCACTTTTCGTATCTATATTGCATGCGATTTTGATGCCGCCTAGACTTAAAATTGTTCAAAGAAACATAGTCTTTCGAATTTTGAGTCGAAGGTAGCTGCAGAGAGGAGTTTTAGTGCGTTAATTTGAAAAGCTTCAATTAGTATACGCACGAAGAATGTTCGATGTAATCTGCATTTACTTTACTTCTAAGGAACAACATCACAGCACCATTAAGGGTCAAACATAAAGTAAAGGCTATGTTATCTAACCTAATTCTGAAATTAAACGCTGCATGCAATATCCGGTAATACGTTCAGCGTACAAATGCATGCTCGCCTAAATTACAGTCTAAAATTCTTTGTATTCTTCAACGTCTTTGCCGTTAGTACTATAAATGAGATCAATTACGGTGTCAGTTGGTGCTGAACAGAAACAATTTCCCCTAACTTTAAGTAGCAACGCTCAAAATGCCGAAAACTTAAACCTTGCACAGCATCTGGACTGATTTGATATAAGTTAGGATATCGATTATTAAATTAGCAGTTTCAGAAGCAGGAGCTTCATTGGCGCGCGGGCAGGCTCGCGTTTGGGTCACGCGCGCGTGTAACGAGGTAGCGAGAACGTGATGGCCGCGCAAGACGCGTCAAAATGTAACGGCCCTTCTCTTAAACTCAGAGGTCCCCATCCTCCACAAATAAAGGTACGAAAAGGCTTGAAATGTAGTGAGAACTCCGGGAAACAAAGCCCCGTTTTCATAACTAAGCTACAATAGATTGTTTTAAGTTGCATCTCTGACGTAGCCCCAAGAAAGAGTTTGGAGCTAATTTGAGTAACTGAAAATTCTCCGAAACAGAAGTTTTGAACATTCTCATTAAACTGAATGCAAAGCGGATTTCTTGTGGTTCTTTCGCTGAAACTCCTATGACAGTCGAGGAGATGTGGCCGATACGGAACTGACGGGGAATAGTTAAAAGGCCGACTCTTGTAAATGTTTGCTGTAAAAACTTGAAATCCACTTGATCGACGCAACAAAAGACTTCACAACTGCGGTTATTTATTGAGCTTTCGCTAATAGCTTTAGTTTCAGTTCGTAGAATTGACAAATCTTAATTTTAACGCAAAGTCTTCTTGCGCGATTAAAATACATGCATGTTCGTCTTTTCTATCGGAAATACCGAATGACAATATGATCGCTGGGATAAATGGACTGAAAATGAAATAGTGCAACTCGTCACGGTTTCGATTTCCTACTCTGCGCGGGCAATATGACATGCCGTACTATGATATTCATCGAATCTAGCGCGCTTACTGGTACAGCTATAAAATATCCAAGAGCTAGCACATTTTTGCGTAAGAAAATACAAGTTCTGAGATAGAAGAAATTCCGCTGATCTTTGAAAACGTAATTAAGTTTTATACGGTTTGAAATTTTGTACACAAGTTATGAACTCACCAGAGCGTGAAGTTGAAATCCTTCCCCGGCAGTAGAGTGCGCCCCTCTAGCGGTATGTACAGCAACTTCGTAATCGTAGGTACATGAGGCCTGATGAACAAATAACAGTGGTTTCTGTCTCTGTTCTATGGTCCACAGCTAAAATAACTTGCAATAATATCACCAAACAACAGAGCCAGGTCATGGCTGCTGCAGCGTGTCTCTTGTATACCCCTGTATACAATTTAAAACAACTTGACAATTTAAAACAGTCGCCTTGGAAGTGACGCAAATTTATCGAAAATCAATAAACAAAGTGCGTCACAATATTTGTTGATCCGCTGAAACGCTGGGACGTGAAACAGCTTCTTTAGAGTGAACCTATCTACCCTGGTCCCAGAGGTTTTTCTTGATTTTTCTACGAGAGAGCTGCGAGAGAGCCGCGAAGCGGTGAAACACGAGTCGCGAAGCGGCGAGAAAGAAAAACCTCTGGTTACTTTGGACTTGAATCTCCTATGGGCGGCCGTCACCACCAAAAATACAAGATTATTAAACGGCACAGACCAAACATAAATGGTTTAGTGATGGTTTGCGAAATGGAATAAACGATTGACAAACGATACTGTCTAAATACAAATAGTTAGGTGTTCTTGTGTTAAATGGTCTACTGAAACAATAAATGATTTAGACAATTTAGAAATGGTTCAGTCACCGATATCAAAATGGAACAAACTAATAAGAATCAGTTTATTTAAATGAGAATCCATCTGACTACGATACGCAGAATGATCAGGTCTGACAACAAACGGTCAAGTGTTCTGTTTCAAAATGGTGTAATTAATGGTGGGACGGTTGAAGTAATCGACAAATCATTTAATTCACAAAGAAATGGTTCAACTCACCGACCAATGGTTTAGTGTAGTGCCAACTGATTTAATGCAGACACAAATAGTGCAGTACGAGGTCAAGTCATTCGTGCAAACAGCAAATAGCTTAACTTAATGTTGAGCTGTTCAGTCATAGAAGGAATGGTCCAGTGTAATTAGAAATGATTGAACGAAATTAAAAGTGATTTAGCGTGGCACGAAACGAAACAGCCTTGTTTGCGCGCCGAACCGCAAAAAATACAGCAGTGAAGTGGACAAGTCAAGATTGAAATGGATCAGTCAATGTGGGGTCTGACGTAATACGTATACCATCATATTTGGCGCCAAATTAGCAGAGTGAATGAGCGTGACACGGGTCACACCGACTCGGCGAGCTTGGCCAAGCGTGTTGCGGACAACTTCGATAAGTTTGCTTCTTTTTATTTCATTTTGCAATGCATTTCTGTCCAGAAGATATGTCTTTGAGAGTGCCAGAGGGAACCTAGAAATTATGACAATATTTATGAGATCAGATAGGATATTATATCAAGGTCAAAGAAGGTTAAAGTCACGAGCCTGAACTCAAAGGAAATATATGATGACACCTCCAGTTTACTCACCTTTGTTCTTTGCATTAAATCAGTTGGCACTACACTAAACCATTGGTCGGTGAGTTGAACCATTTCTTGGTGAATTAAATGATTTGTCGATTACTTCAACCGTCCCACCATTAATTACACCATTTTGAAACAGAACACTTGACCGTTTGTTGTCATTCTACGTATCGTAGTCAGATGGATTCTCATTTAAATAAACTGATTCTTATTAGTTTGTTCCATTTTGATATCGGTGACTGAACCATTTCTAAATTGTCTAAATCATTTATTGTTTCAGTAGACCATTTAACACAAGAACACCTAACTATTTGTATTTAGACAGTATCGTTTGTCAATCGTTTATTACATTTCGCAAACCATCACTAAACCATTTATGTTTGGTCTGTGCCGTTTAATAATCTTGTATTTTTGGTGGTGACGGCCGCCCATATCAGTGGCCAGTTTGAGCAGCGGAGACAAGAAGCTTATGCCTTGCTATTCGGAAGTCCCGAGTCCTTCTTACAAAACGAGTATGTGGAGAAACATGCTCCGTAGTAATGTTTAACAAGACAAAGCCTTCGCGATCGTTGCGGATAAAAACATTAATTCTTCCAAACACGCACGTTGACCCCGGCCAAGTAAGTCAAGTGATACCACTCTCCACCACCCGCGTGGAAACCATTAGCGGCTGATAAGCACGTGATTGCTAAGTTGCCATTGGTCCCTTTTGTAATTATCAATTTGACGCGTTTGACAGCTGGCGTCTGCATGAAAGTGAGATTCAAGTCCAAGGTAACCAGAGGTTTTTCTTTCTCGCCGCTTCGCGACTCGTGGTCGCCGCTTCGCGAAAAGAAGAAAAATCAAGAAAAACCTCTGGGACCAGGGTACAGGAAATTCCAATCCAGCTAAACCGCACACTACTGCAAGAGGTGCAATTGTCTGTTGGCGGAGTCAAAAAGGTTCTGGTCATAGATACAAGTAGTTTTACTTGACAAGTGTGACCTGTTCCAGCTTGCAGCTTGCAGACGAACCCCCAGAGTGAGGAATTACGTTACTACTGTCCAAACATATCTTTTTGCTCTAACATTCGATTTCGAAATCACTTTACTCACTCTGAAAAAACAATGTGGAAGACCAAGTTTTTAGCTGTTACGTTACTGCTGCTAGCTTTAGCGCGGAACACCGAATCTTGGCGGCGGAGAAGACGAAGGCGCTCTCCACCACCGTGCCCCACGCGAAATTGTCTAGTCGGTTCATGGTCATCTTGGGGCGCCTGCAGCCGTCAGTGTGGCACAAGCGGAACGCAGAGTAGATGGAGATCAAAAGCTGTGGTGGAAACTTGCGGGGGAACATGCCATTACCCATTGAACCAGAATCGCGCTTGCAATAGAGACGCATGTAAGAATTCAGGTACCCCTCACAGTAGTGGATGCTCTTGTCGGCCGGGATACCGGGGAACCTGTTGTGAAAGTGGTAAGTTAAAAAATTATCAAACCATGCCCGATTGATATTTAAAACAAACAGTAGCGTAGAATTGACAATCGCTTTGGACTCGAAAATGTTGCGGTATTACGAAACCAATTAAGCGATGGAGTTCAAGGGCTCTCAAAGTAATTTTGTCTCTTTTTGATCAGGTCAAATATGAGCTAATCTGCTATCGTCGTTTTATTTTACATTTCGATGATCGCTTTAGGTACTCGAGACCAATTACAATGCTGTGTGAAGAGCATAAGAGTTTTACTGCTAGTTTTATTACAGCTCTAACTTGATAATAGAATATCCCAGTAGAACGCTTATTTTCAAGTGGCAAATCCGGGCGGCAAATAAACGGCGTAATGACCTAATGACCTAATGACCTAATGACCTAATGACCTAATGACCTAATGACCTAATGACGGAAGATTTTAATCTGCGCTTAGAACCGCCTGGAAGCGTTTACCTAGCTTGGGCTATGTATAAATATGTCCAGAAAATTCTGGGAACAATTAAGCGAACACTTGCTAAAGAAGCAGACAATCCCCTTTCTTTTGCCTTTTTTTAACTATCGCATAGATAAAGGACTTAGAGGTCATCGAAATTCACTTCTCTCTAGTGTACTTAAGTTATATTTGAAATGCTAATAACATAATACTGGTTGTTGGGAGCCAGAACATTCTTAGTAGGTTTTTTAAAAAAAACACGTTCACTGCCACTTGCTCTCCAACACTTGAATGGAAGCTTTCAGTGGGCTTAACCTCAAACGAAAAGGTCACGAGCTTTGCCGGGGCATGTTTCCCGGAAATATATGATTTACTGCATGACCACCGTGTAAAATCACTTGACACTCGTAAGGATTATTTTAAGATGGTACATCCTGGCACAGATCGGTTCGTGGTCGAGCTGTGTCGAAATAAGCACACGAACGAAGGAAAACGCGCGAGTAGGGGGAAAAGGACAGTGTCCTAGACAATGAGCTACAGCTACAATCCCGGAAAAAAATTAGTTGGGACACTCAAGCTGGATCACGTTCCCCCATTCCCCCTAAACAACGTTAGAAAATGTCGCATTTTTTCCAACAAAAAGGGAAAAAATGACCTGATTATCAACACTGTAGATGGGGGGAGGGGAGAACTTGCTTGGTGTCCCAAGTTTTTTGTTCGGGATTGTAATCATCTCTTACTTTGTCCACTCTCACACACGCGTGGCGATTTTCGCGAAGTTCCCGCAGCGTGGAAAACGCGCGCGCAATCTACGATAATGAACGAAAAGAAAAGCAAGGAAGAAAGGCGGTTCTTATCAACACCAAACCTTTAACAAATCTCAACGAGCTAATATCTTACGAAAAAGCATATCATCTTATGACTGTAAATTTATTCAGTCTGCAACGCAAGTACATACCAACACGTTATCATCTCTTTCAAGCGCGTTACAGCACGCATAAATCACTGTTGACCCTTCTCAGGGTGTGGCAAATCGGCATGCATCACGTACCAATGAAACAAGTTTAAAATATGAACCTAAAATACCTAAATTTGTCTTCTTCGTCATTGGCTGAGCATAAGCGTAACTACCTAGACATTACATCACCGCGCTTTTTGCCTTCCGCTTTTACCAAGGGAGTAATTGTATTAATCCATTCTTTTTTTTAAGAAACAACAACAACAGCAACAACATTAATTGAGACTTCTTTTAGAGGATACAAGATCTCAAGTTCCTTACACTGCTATTCCAACTATGTTGTCATTTTACATGTAAACAACCAAACTTGTGAATTTGCGTCTTTTGTGCGCTCTTCACCTACCCTGTTGTTTCATAAAAAAAAACTTTTGACTTTCTCTCTTCACAGAATTTTCCTGTTGTTTCGACTGAGTTGTAATTTGAAACAACCAACATTGTGATATCTTACGCTAAACAATTTTCTACTCGCTACAACTACGCTGTCATGTTAAAAGAACTGACAAAATTCTCTTTTCCCTGCCAATATAGTTTTTCACGTTTGTTTTACTTGCGCGCAATGCAGTCAGGTTACTGAAAATCGCGGTATTTCTAGTGCTTAAAAAACAAAGTTAAAAATAACGCCATTGCAGGTCACGCTGTACACATAGCTTTATGCAATCCAACTAAGGAACCAATGAGATCACGCGCTACATGGCTAAAATTTTACAGAAGCTTCCAGGGTCTGTGAACAGATTTTCTCTTTCGGAACTATTCTTCTTAACTGATGGTTATGATCTTTATCTAATTTTATCACTCATAACTTTTGCCACTTATTTTCGAAACATTAATCAAGGTGGCTCTGAAACCCAAGTACAGAATTTTGTTAAACTAAAAGTTGTATCTTATCTTGCTTATCAAAATTCGATGATAAAAATGGGTTTCACGGTGCCGTTGTTGAAATATAGTTACTAAAAGTTAAATTTAGGTTGTTTTTAGTAGTTCATACTGTTGCTATGGTAACCTATTGTGTCATGAAAATGATAACAAAGTGTTCACCAATGATTTGGCAACTTTTTAATACCATGATTGCAGCATCAAGTGATAAAGGGTGGCTATAATGACCAATCAAAATCTAAGTCTTGGAAAGTGTTGGAAACTGTTTTGAGCTACCTTAGTTGATCCATAACGAAACAATGTGCCGCCCATAGATTTCCACAGAACTTGTTTTTCTTCCTTACAGATGTGAACGAGTGTCAGAACAACCCATGCCAACACACGTGTACGAACACGTTCGGTAGTTTCACATGCAGCTGTTATTCCTGCTACACCAAAGTCGGATACAACTGTGACCTGAGGCAGTGTAAAATCAGCAATCGGTGTTACTCATATGGTACAGTGAATCCCAGCAATCAGTGTCAGGTCAGATACATGTATACATACATAGTTTATTTAATTAAGCAGGTTACAAAATCGGCAAGACTAAAGTCCCGATGTGGAGCGGCACTAACTAGATGTAAAATACATTAATTACTTACTGATGTAATATGAGAATGTCTTACATAAATGAAACAGGGAAATTAGCCTCAAGAGTTGTTAAAGTCCATTGAAGTAAAAGAAATGCTACAGGAGGCTTTCTCAAAACTTATAGAAAGTTTCTTTTCCCTAATTAACTTCTTAAAATGACTAAGACTGGGAGAGTATTTAAAGGAAATGGGAAGGAGGCTCCAGCAGAGGGCAGCTTTGTGCTTAAAAGATGATCTGTCGATCTCTGTTCTTGGTCTGGGAACCTCAATGGTTGCAGTCCTGCTAGATGAGAGCAAATAGGTTAGATTAAAGTAGCCTCTGTCAGGCGTTCAGTTCGTTGGGGCGCAGCGCGAAAAACAGCGCGAGAAAAAAATAAAAAAGCGCGGCGAGAGGAATCTCGCCGCGCTTTTTTTATTTTTTCGCGCGCGGTTTTTCGCGCTTCGCCCCAACTAACTGAACGCCTGAAAGTAAAGGAGCCCGGGAGTTAAAAGGGAGGGAACCGTGTAAGAGGCGGTAAACAAGAGAGGAGAAAAGCGGGATTCCTTAGCAGCCAAGAGAAATAAGAAAACATTTCGTAGCATTGCGTAAAAGAATAAAAAACTGTTGGGGGGTGGCGCATAGCAGAGGACAATATCAGAGAATGAGTGATATGCTGTTCTCAAAAAATAACTTTCCCTGCATAAAGATATATTGCTATTCAACAGGATTGTAACAGCACCAGCAAGCTAGCCTGGAGAAACAACAACGCTTTGTCGTGCAGTGATAATAAGGCGTGCACTAAAAATGACCGGTGTTCAAATGGTGTCTGTTCTGGAACGCCATTCACGTGCCTTCCGTGTGAAGAGTGTTACAATGACGCATGCCGCGTGAAACCAGGATACTGTGTGATCAACGATGGTGGAACACGAAAATGTTTTAACCATGGAGACATCCGACCCGGATATCCTTGCCAGGTAAAATAGTGAACAACTATTGCATACGCAATACTGATCAGCTAATAATTTCTCAATATGTTGATATATCGACTTTGAGAAGGAAGGTAATGAGATTGAAGAACCTGATTATCGGAAGAGGTAAGTTTTGTTTAGACAATGTAGGAAGGACTATTCGGAGGATTTAGTTTTCCACGCTTGGTTTTATAACAAAATCAGTCACAGAGGTAGACAACCTGTTTAGTAGTTTTGGTGTTCAATGAGAAACACAAGCAAAAGTCAGCTTCGCAGACTTTGCAGAAAACAACACAATAAGCAGTATTAATTGAACGTATTTCTCAGTAGCTTTGAATGGTCAGGAACTACTAGGGTTTTATCCAGGAACTTACGACGGCAACAGTCCTTAGCACTTTCTAGTAATTATACTACTATCAAATGATTTTACAATATTGATGTCACACAAATGTGCAATCATTGTTAAAGAAATGTGGTTATCTTCATGGCATACGCTTCCGCAGCAACGATACAACCAATCAAAAACACCCTTGATTTGGCATTTAATTGCTTATAACTCAAACACGGCTCTGTGAAACACATTTTTATATCGAATTGTGATAACCATGAAAACAATTTTTTGCAGAGTTTCAAAAGAAGTCAGTCAAGACGGTTCAGAGCCATCTCAAATTTTGAAAATTTAAGGGGACTCTGATCTGAACCCAGCACGACACGATTAATAGTCTTACAATCCTCCTAAAACACAAACCAACCAGGTGATCTGAAACGGAGTTTAATGTAATATTAGTCACGATGGTTTATTTGTTTAGCAATGTGACAGCAACCGCAACAATCAGTGGACCAACAACAACAATCTCCAGTGCAGTGACAACAACTTGAAGACCAAAAATGATCGGTGCTCCAGCGGCACGTGTGTGGGAACGCCCTACAACTGCCTTTCATGCGAAACACACGACGGTAGTGGCTGTCCAATCAAATCCGGATATTGCATTATACAACATGGTGGCCAAAGAACATGTTATGCTAAGAATCATTACAAGCCAGGGAATCCTTGTCAGGTAAGAGTATAATCAAGAGTGCTCCGTTTTTAACGAAGAGCTTCTGATTATCCGCTCATAATATATCGTGACTACTGCATGTGCGGGATATTATGAACATTTAACTATTTCCTAGCAGTTTTTAATCTGGCAGAAACGGCACCGTAGACATATTTCTGAGATTGTCGAAAACGATAGCGAAATACCGTAAACTGCCGCTTACAAGCCCCCCCCCCCCCCCCTCCCGTGATAGGTCCATTTACCTGTGAACCAAAAACTACGTCCGGTTATAAGTCCCCCCTCTTGATATAAGCCCCCCTCTAGCTTTCCTTGTTTTAATTTCGTTTTATCATGATGTTTTAAAGCTTAATTACCAGTAAATGAAATACCTATTTCGATCAATAAATGCCGCTACAGCTCTTTTCGAAACAGTTATTTCCAGGGGAAATATATGTTTTTCCACTCAAGTTCGAGCTGCCTCGAATAAAATAATCACACTCATCACATTGATAATCATTTCTCTTAAGGTAAACAAAACGACTGTCTCTATAGTGTCAGTCCGTCAGCTAATGCAAGCTGATAGCACTGTTCGTTCAGATTGTCCATTTCAGACTTCCTCTTGGCTAATCTCTTGTAAACGTAAGTGCGCTGCAACTGCAGCATCACGTCTTGGGCGAAATGGGGCAGCCTCTGGGTTCATTCCCGCCTGCGATGCTGGCAGCTGTCTGTCACACGATAGTTCCAGGGGGTAAAGCTGTTGAATAGCACGTTCCACGTAGGACTTTCCTGCACGCAATTTTGCTCCTCTAACGACTCCGTCACTTCCAACAATCAAATTTTCGATGATTCCTAGCGGCCACTTCCCTCTGTTTTTGTCTTCTGTTTTGATGATCACCACGTCACCAATAGCAGGCGTGTCTCCTCCAGTCCCTCGCTGTGCACGGTGTCTCTCGCGTAGACTGCGTAGGTACTCTTTGGTCCACCGGCTCCATATTGCTTCCTTGCACTTCAGCAAGTGCTTTGCTCGCTTACGCAGGTCAGCGGTCTCAATGTGGTGCGGCTGCAATTCTGGAAGCAAATTGCTGTTCAAAAACAGCATAGCATTCGGTGTTAGAAGGGGCATCTGCACGTCATCCTCTACGTAGCTTAACGGCCGGTTGTTAAGCGTGATCTCCACATCCAGTAGGACTTCTTGTAACTCTTTCCACCGTAGTAGGCCATTCCCTATTGTCTTGTTTAGGGCTGCCTTGACAAGACCAATCAATCGTTCAAACTGCCCTCCCCACCACGGCGCGCGGCTCAGATTGAATTGCCATTTGATTTAATTGATGGAGAGGTATGTCTGCAGTCGTTCGTCATCCACGACAGCTCTAATCCAACTTGCTGCGCCAACAAAGGTTCGGCCGTTGTCTGAATAGATTCGTTCCGGTCGTCCTCGGCGCGCGATAAACTGCTTCAAACTCTTTAGGCACTCTGCTGTTTCTAAGTTTGGTAGGAAGTCAAGATAAATTTCCCGCATAAGACTGCAGGCATATAGCAAGACATAGGCCTTTCCCTCTCGTTGTTTAGACACTCGCTATCGGATTGGACCAGCGTAGTCCACTCCAATCACTTGATATGGGTTGGTTCCTTGCGTCCGGGTAGTTGGCAGGTTTCCAGGCGGCGGAGCTGCATACGCCGATGCTTGAAACCTCTTGCACCCATGACAGCTCTTGCGCACTTTCTTCACCAGCTGTCTCAATTTTGGAATCCAGTAACGGGTACGCACCTTGGCCATGGTTAGCCCCACTCTCCCTGCAGTGTTTCTTGGTGTGCTTCCTCTACTAGTCGGGGACCAAGCATGCTTGTTTCTGGTATGTAAACTGGATACTCTCCTTGTATACGGCCCCGGCATTCTAATAGTCCGTCCTGGTTTGGCTGTAGGTTCAGCGCCACGCGATCTCGTTCAATGTCACAATTCTTCTGAGCCTGTTTCTCCCAGAAGAGCCGCTGGCTGTTTGTCTCTTCAGTTGTCAGTGGTCCCAGGACGCGTGGTGTTCCTCGGCTACGGAGCGAGTTGTGTGCGAATCTCCGCATCAACGCACAGATACGTACAGCTTTCTGTAACTGAAACCTGTGTAGCACTTCTTCAATCTCGGTTTTTTCGTTTACCGCAACTCCCAGCACTTTCCGCACAAGTTTAGCTTCGGTTTCGCTTTCTTCTGACGGCTCGTTTAGTACGTCCGCTGTCCAAAGTTCTGGAGTTCCAAGCCACTTTGGTCCATGCCACCACAGATCAGCTTCCTCTACGTGCCCTCCACGACTTGCAAGATGAGCGGGGTCATCTGTTGTGGGAACATAGCGCCATGCCACCTCTTTGTCACTGATTATTTTCTGCACGCGATTTGCTACGAACTGCTTATATTCTCCCTTCCCTCGAATCCAGTACAAGGCTACTGAACTGTCCAACCAGCATTGTGTGCTTCTTACTGGAAGCCCGTCCAGAGCGTCTCTCACATTGTCAACGAGGTTCACAGCCATGTGACCAGCGACCAATTCCAACCGCGGGATGGTCAGTCCTTGTTTGGACAGTCTCGATCTAGCCGCAATTAGGCCCTGGCTAGTTCCGGATGCTTGTCGGATGACTGCATAAACGCAGGCTGCGACTCCATTTGCGCACGCGTCTCCAAACGAATGTAGATCGATTTGTTCGATTTCCTCTCGATGAACAACTAGCGATCTCGGTATGGTAAAGCTTTCTGGCAGTTTGCTTTCCCACTTGACCCACAGCTTGGCAAGATCACGTGATAGGTCTGCGTCCCAGGCTCCTTTCGTATCACAAACTGCGCGGTAGATGAGTTTGCCACTAAGTGTCTCAGGCGAGACAAGTCCCAGGAGGTCATATATCTTAGCTAGCTTAGCTAAGATACCTCTCTTACTCGGCGTTGCTTTCTCTGGTGGGACTGTGATGCTAAGTGAGTCTTGTTCTTTGTTCCACGGGAGACCGAGCATACTAGAATATGTTCCTTGTGGGACTCCTAACTGCTGCTTTGCGTAGGTTGGTTCTCCTTCTGCTTGAGGAGACTGCTTTGATTCCAGCTCGGGGACGTTTGAGTGCCACTTATGAAGGTTGAAACAAGCGTCTTGGGAGTTTGTTGTGGTCTTATCTTTCAGTTCTCGAGTCTTGCACACTGTAGTTGATCCCGAGATTAAGTCGTCAACGTACAGTTCCTTGCGAATCTTGGCTACTAGTTCCGGCTCTTCCTCCTCCCAATGGTTAAGGTGCACCTCGATCACTCCCCCCAGTAGAAAAGGAGATGGCGCAAGTCCAAATGGGGCTCTGGTGAATCTAAGGGTCTCCATTGGGGATTGTTCGTCTCGGCGCTAGTGAAAGCGCATTGCGTCGCGGTCAGACTCTTTTACTCTCACTTGCAGAAATGCTTTCTGTAAATCGCCGGTAATGGCCACGGGGTTAAAGCGCCCTCTTACTAGCACGCTCCAGAGTTTGTTCCTCAGGGGCGGGCCAGTATGCAAACAGTCGTTTAGCGACGGAGCACCGCTGAAGGCTCTTGCTGACGCGTCGTACACAATTCGCAGTTTTGTTGACTCCGCTGTGGTTCTCAGGACAGGTTTATGTGGTATGTAGAATTCTCGGCAATTACTAGATGACTCGTCTGCTCTCTCGACAACCCCTTCTTTCTTGTGATCTTCGATTATCTCTGCATATTGATTTGTCAGTTCCTGACGCTCAAGCTTCTTGTTTAGACTTACAAGTCGTCGAAGACTTCCGTCCTTATTGTTTGGTAGCAAAGGATGATTTCCTCGCCATGGTAAGCCAGTCTCGTACCAGCCCTCCCCGTGTCCTACAAGTTGCTCTTTGAATTCGGCATACACGCTGCTCTGGTCGTTAGGGTGTGTGTCAGACAACCCAAGTACATCAAGACTACAAAGTTCCTGGTAATCTACATGGGATGTTTGAGTTAACAGTACGTTTGTTAAGTCTAGAGGGTCTTTTCCTGGAGACATGATAATCCAGCCGAATTTCGTCAACTCAGCCACCGGCAGACCAGGCTCACCGATCTTCGGTACACTCTCAGTTTTCACTTTAGCGTAGTCACCGGCTCCTAGAATTATGTGCACTGGTAGGCGGCTCTTTATGTCCACATCGTTCATTACAACTCCGGACAAGTGTGGATTTCTCGCGATCACTTCTTGATACTTTGGGTTTTCCAGGAAAAGCAATTCTCCTTTGTCCACTTTAGTGACTTCCACAGGCATTGAAAATTCTCTGTTTACATCAGAAATGGTGATAGTAGCCAGCTCTTCTTCTCTTGTTGACGCTCCTAGCAACATCTCTATCTTTCGGACTTCTTTCTTGTGCCCAATGCTTGAAATGCGGTCCAAAAGGGCGGCAAATGCACCCGTGTCCAACAAAGCGCGACATTTAATTCCTTCTACTTCGACAACAACGGAACGCGGCTTTGATTGATGTGTATTGAAGGCACGCAGGGGCGGTTTAAATTGTTGATTTCTTTTCCCTGTTGGGTCTTTCTCTGGCTTTTCTGCAGCAAACTCTTCTACCGGATTGATTTGGGTCCACTTCTGCAGCTCTGTCAAAAGATCTTTGAAACCCCAGTCCTTCCAGCCTTCATTTCCACGCACCAGATCGGCCTTGATTCCTTTAAGCTTGTCCAAAGTACATCTCACGTTTCCCTTGACATCTGCGAGCCGTCCAAGCGTGTCCAAACTTTGTACGTTGAAGCGCAATTGTTTATAAAACTCTTTGACCTTTCTTGGATTTGCTCCGGTAATAATCGACAGCTCCATTATGTTCTTGATATACGCATTTACAATTTCTGTCGGTTGTCCATATTCCGCTTCGAGAATAGCCTTCGCGTTTTCGTATCCTTCCTCTGTAAATGGTAGCCCATCAATATCTTTGCTCACATGCCGCTCCAACAGCTCTTTTAGATATCCAAATTTAGTGAGGGGTGCCAGGTCAGTGGAATCTATTTCGGATGTAAATTTCCCCCAGAAAGGGAGCCATTCTTCTATCCTTCCATTGAACTTCGTTATGAATAATTTGGGGAGCTTGGCAGCTGAAGACGATTTACATTCTTCGGTCGCTTGGGTGGCTGCTTTTTGTTGTTCACGGTTTTTCTCAAACTCCGCTTTCTGCTCTAAAATCTCTCTCTCGAAGTCCATCTGCAGTTTATGATTCTCCAACGCTTTTTTCTCCTGCTCCTCCATATCTATCGCTTGGATTGCGGATTGAACTCTGTTTGTTGCTTGGTCGGCCTTCTCGAGGTGTTTTTCGATTTCTCCGCTCCATGTTTTTATCGCGTCCTCGCTCTCTCCCTTTGTGAACTTCTTTTCCTCTACTGCGGACGTAAGCGTACCCACTGCACTGACAATACTTGTAATCGATGATTGGTGGCGCTCTAAAGATTGTCGTTCTCGTTTCTCCACTATCTCGTCGGTTTGGTTGAGCTTGAAGTAAAGCATTTTAACTTTGGTGTCCAACTCTGCTATTTGCTTCTCCGTCATATTTGCTCGGGTCGGATTCTTGCTCTTGTTCGAGCACTCTCACTTTCGTCTTGTCCCGTCGGAGGTGCCACTTGTGTTGTGAATTGCCTTAATGCTCTGATTAATTCCTCAATACAGGCTTACATCAAGCTCAACGCTAATCACTCTCGATATACACTTTTCATTACTCGCTCGTTCAACTCGATCCCGCGTGTAAAAAAAAAAGATCTCTTCTTTTGCCTCTTGTCAGTTTTATGTAAATATTAACAGCGTCACACCCTTACTACGTAATCATATTCTCGACAAGCCGCTCCCTTTCTCAGCCCAACTTAAAAGCCCTCACGGAGTTCCATAAACCCAGGGCTTATAAGCGGAAGTTTACGGTGTTCAGTTAGTGTCCGACCAGATTGGTTCAGTGCGTCACCTTGCTTTACTGCGCGAGAAGCTCACCAGCGCAAGTACAGAGCAGTTGGAGCTACTTGAAAAAAAAAAGAGTTTACAGGAGTAAAGAACGGCCATCATGATGTATTGCATCTCTGGTCTATTAAAATCCAATAATAGTTTTATCCACTCCACACTTAAAAACATTTCTGTGGTATTTCTTTTCTTCCAGTGGTGTAATCCAAGCAGCAGCACCAGTACGTGGTCAAATCATAATGGCGTAGCGTGCGATGACGGCAACAAATGCACCCGTGGAGACACGTGTTCGAGTGGCCAGTGTGTAGCTACACCCTTCACTTGTAACTCCGTTTGCCAGTTCTGTAATGGCAACAGCTGTAGCTTAAAAACAGGATTTGGATTTGTGAACAACAAATGCACATGTAAGATAGCAGGTGGGTGCAAAATCAAAAGTTGTGATGTAGTGGCACAATTTTCAGTGTTTCCCAATTTGAACAGGCCCGCGAGTGCTCAATATTAAACTCTCTTTTTTATTCAAGTTCATCCAACTTTTAAATGTAAATTTCACTAACTCAACTAAAATTCGACTAATGTAACAAGTTTCGCGTGCGCGTGACATTCTTTGAACAAGTATTTTTGACTTTACTGTTTTTCTGCTGGTTGGTATGTTAGTTCGCGAAGTTCGCGAAATTCGGGACTCGGTGCGTAGAATCAAGTATTAAGGCTTAGGATACACCCGCCTTCGTTCTTCGATTTCATCACTAACGTCTCCTAAACGTGACTAAGTCCGCAGTACGAAAAATCAGGTGCTAACTCAATTAATTTATTCTCGCTGTTTAGGTCAAGACTATGGTCATCAGGACTTAAACCCATCAAACCAGTGTCAGTGGTGTGATTTTTATGATGCAGCAGCTCGTGGTAACAGCGCATGGACTAATCGTCCTGCAGCGGCGTGTGACGATCAAAACAAGTGCACCAAACAGGATACATGTAACGCTGGCAGGTAAATACCGCATCATTACAAAAGAAACGAACAGTTTCTTTATGTTAGTCGAGGGACATTTACCTGAATATTTCGAAGCTCATTTGCGAAAGAACTACGAATATTTGTTCTTTTCTGCGAATATTATTTCTTGAGTCTCAGGGGGCGGATAATGTCCATCAACGAACATATAAGTTAATCTGTTTAAAACTTACAGAGCGACCTTGTTTTGTTTTGTTTAAGTTTCTATTTCTCGGAAAATAAGTTTCTATTTCTTTACTCGAAAACTCTATGTTGTTCACACAAAACAGTATTTTCATAGTCACCGATATTGCATTATTGCTCTCACGAAGCATCTCACATTCAAGAGCTAACCACACTAGATGACCAAGCTCAAAAGAGTGCTGTTTATCGTCAAAACCAGACGAGTATTAGTAGGTTAGCTGTTTATGAAATAAGATAAACATTGTCTTTGGAATGTTAGTAAAGTTGTCTGAAACATTATGAAAGCTGTTTTGGAAGAACACAGTGAAACAAGTTATGCAATTCTATCTTGCCGCTTCACCTGTACCAAGATATGTATACGGGTAACTTTTATTGGTTGTAACAGCTGAGCACTGTACAAGCCTAATCAAAAATCTTCTTTTAATGTTTTGACAGTTGTGTAGGACAAGGCTACTCTTGTCAATCATCTTATCCTTCATCCAGTTGTATCAGGACTTCTGAGTGTGTTGGTGATGGAACTTGTCGACCAATCATGAGGTCAAGTGGAACAATTTGTCGCTCGGCTGTGGACGTCTGTGATCAACCCGAAAGGTGGATAATGATAATTTAATCTCGACTTTTTTCGTCAATCACAAAACGTTAAAACAAAAACCGTTCCTAAGAGCTTTGCATGAACTATTTATCTTAACAAAAGGCGTTTCGCCCAGTTATTTAGTCTCCATCACATAGTATTAATGTAGGAATAACTGCATTTTATAGACTTAAAAAGAGAGGAAGTGTGGGATTTTCAGTTGCGAGTGCTACAAATATTAAAACTTCCAAGATTCAATGTAACCATTCTGTCACGTTCCCAAATTCTATGAATACCACTGGAAAAAAAATAACGCTGGTTAAACATATTCTAGCATAACATATTCTGTAATGGACTCGTTATTTACAGGTGTGACGGAAGCCTTGGAACTTGTCCCGGTTCAGTGGAAGACAAGATTACAGTTACAACCGGGAGTGCTCAATTAGTGGATCAGACGTTTAATTCAGTCGTGAGCTATCAGTACTTTACAGACAAACTTTACGTTAAAATCTCCGGGTTTTCCGTCTCGTGTGGCCAGCTAACGCTTAATTGGTTTCTTCTGCCATCAACATCCACTTGTTCCACTACCTCTGGCGTAAAGGGTACTTTTCCTAACAACAACGTACAGCAAAAACTGCCCGGGATTACTCTTCAGGACAATAAAGGATACAAAGTTTCCATACAAGCTTCTGATATGCGAAACAACACTCCTCAAGTTGTCTGCAGCGGCGTAGTAATCATTGACACATCAAAACCACATGGTGGGTGGGTTCGCGATGGGCCTGGAGCTGACCAGAGTTACCAAGCCTCCAAATTATTACAGGTGAACTGGGGAGGAGTACAGACAAGACATGGTGTTGCCAAGTATCAATGGAAAGTGCTCCTTACTTCGTTTAATACCAATCAAACCACCGAGCTAATGTCTTTTACCAACGTAAATCTAAACACTAACGCAGGGAAGACCTTCAACAGCGTGACAGATGGCTCTAAAGCAAGATTTGTCGTTCGTTCCTTCACGAAAGCAGGATTGTTTTCTGACCTCACAAGTGATGGTGTTGTCATTGACACCTCACCACCAATAGCTGGGAAGATATACGATGGGAGCCAACTTAGCGCAGACGTGAAATATGCCAAATGGACCAATACATTCAGTGCAAACTGGGACCGTTTCACTGATCCACATTCACCCATTTCACGATACACTTGGGCGGTGCAGCGGCAAGGTACCGGACTCATTACTTCATTTAAGAACACAGCACTAAACCGCTCTCCTACAGCAACAAACCTAACCCTAGTTTCTAATGAAAGCTACTGCGCAGTCGTCAGAGGTTATAACGAAGCTGGACTCTACACTCAAGTAAGTTCAGACTGTGTGCTAATAGACCATGATGCTCCACAAGCTGGCACTGTTAACGATGGACACTTCAGTGATGTAGACTACCAATCAGAAGACACCATGATAGCAGCGAACTGGAATGGATTCACAGACGGGAACAAAGGAAGTGGAATCGCAGAATACAAGTACAAGATATCAGACAGCAGTGGAAACATAATTGTTCCTTGGACATCAGCAGGGAATGTAACGAACATCACACACAACGGATTGGCTTTGACAAATAACGCAAAGTATTTCGTCACAGTAAAAGCGGTTGACGCTGTGGGTCTGAACACTGACGTCACTTCTGACGGCATTACCGTGGATACAACCCATCCAGTCTTCACTGGTAAAGTCAGGATAACTGGAGAGGATGACTTCATAAACGGAACATCATGTGTCTACATATCAAGTGTATCGTCAGTAACAGTGCAGTGGGTTGGTTTCTCTGATGCACACAGCGGACTTCTACGATATGACTGGGCTATCATCCCTTCGGACACGTCTCCATCAGCCTCTGACTTTAGTGCTGTACCAGGATCTAATACGCCAACATCCGCGACATTCAGTAATCTCGCGCTAACTCAAGGTAAAGGTTACTACGTCATTATAAGAGCCTACAATGCTGCTAAATTGTCGAAAGACGCGTATTCAGTCCTTGTTATACCTGATGCCACTCCACCGTCACCAGGAGATGTATTTGACGGGCCAACCTCCCAAGTAGATATCGACTATCAGGCAGACGTGAAAGAAGTTTATGGTTCTTGGACAAAGTTCCCAGAGCCACACACTGAAGTTAAGCAGTACTATTATGCTGTAGGAAGCTGTATAAACGGAAACTATCATGTAACCGGAAATGGATTCGTTCGACTTGATCCTCCAAAAGCAACTTCGTTTATGTTAACAAACATTACACTGATTAACGGCCATCGTTACTGCATTAAGATCAAAGCTGAAAACAAGGCTGGGCTGACAAGTTCTGAAGTGTCTTCCGATGGCTTCGTCGTGGACGTGACACCTCCAAATATACGAAAGGCTCAAGTGCGTGACGGAACAACAGGTTCAGACATCGATTATCAAGCCAATATCACAGCATTGTCCGCGGAATGGGATGGTTTCGAGGACCCCGAATCTGACATTCAATATTATGACTACGGAGTAGGCAGAAATAGAGGAGGTTTTGTAGATGTCTCTCCGTTTCAGAACGCTGGACTGAACACCTCAGCCACTGTGCATGGTCTGTCGCTTGCTGACGATGTCTATTACTTTACCGTCTGTGCTATAAACAAAGCCGGATTACGGAACTGCCTGAACTCCGATGGAGTCCTGATCGATTTTAGTCCTCCAAGTCATGGTGCGGTGCATGATGGGATTATCGAGCCAGATCTTAAGTACCAGTCCTCCCTCACAAGCATGGCCGCCAACTGGGAAGGAATCTGGGATTTGGAGAGTGCCATTGAGCAATTTGAGTGGAGCATTGGCACGAGTTTGCAAGACAAAATTAGTGTACAGGACTACGTTGATGCAGGTCTTTCAACACATGTGAGAAGTCAAGACGTTCTTAAGTTAGTGAGTGGAACAAAATATTACGTGCATCTGATGGTGACAAATCAGGCTGGAGCAATCAGGGAGCTCGTTTCAGATGGTGTCATAGTAGATGCAAGTCCGCCAATACCAAGCACAATCTATCCTGGATTTGGGTCCCAACGTGAATGGCAGTACAGCGAGCAAGAGAATGCTTTCTACTCTGCTACTGCATCAAGTATTGCAGTTTACTGGAAACGATTCTCCGAACCTGAGAGTGAAGTTTGGTACTACAAGTGGGCCATAGGTACAAGCAAGTGTGGTACACAAGTTCAACCACTCATCAACATCGGCCGATCAAATTACGCCAACACTACAATGACAGATCAAGTCTTCACATCAGGAGTGAAATATTACGTCACCGTCACATCCAGGAACCGAGCTGGTCTCGTATCACGCGCATGCTCTGATGCGCTGGTCTTTGACAGCACTCCACCGCAGTCGGGAAACGTTTATGTTGGACAAACCTCAAGTGTAATTAGAAGGATAACGTTTATCAGCAACAACAGTATCACTCTTTCGTGGAGTGGATTTAAAGATCTTGAAAGTGGCATACGCAGCTGCAACATCTCAGTTCTAGACAAATCGGGACATGTTCTTTTTCTGGAAACTCGAAATGCATCGTCAGGAAATGTCTCTTTGTCTCCCAGTACTGTTCTTCTTCATGGAGAGAGTTATAATGCCAGCGTAGAGTGCATGAACAATGCAGGTCTTGCTGCGTCGACGTCTGCAGTTTTTACCATCGATAACACACCACCCATTCAGACTGGTGCTATTATGGCAGGCGTATCGCGAGATCTCGCCTTCCAGTATCAGTCAGACACGAACTCCATTACAGCCACATGGCCACCGTTTGCGGAACACGAGAACGATGTCCAGAATTATCAGTTTGCCATTGGAACTCAAATTTATCAAGACGACGTTGTTAGGTTTGAAAACGTACGTCTCGCAACTCAGGTAACTAAGAACGATCTCAGTCTTTCAGAAGGAAGTGTATATTACATCACTGTCATTGCAACGAACTTGGCGGGTTTAAGTACAAACATATCTTCGCTCGGACTTGTAATAGACACCACGCCTCCAAAGGCTATAAACGGCTGCGTCCATGATGGGCGAAGTGGGAAGGATATCGATTACTTTTCCCCTAGAATGGGCTTCGCAGCGCACTGGGAAGAGATAACAGATCCTGAGAGCGGCCTCATGAACAGTTACTACTGTCTTGGAACTAAACCTGGAGGTTGTCAGTTACGAGCGATGACAAGCGTTGGACTCAACACATCATTCACCTGTACAACATGTGATGTGAACCCCGGCGAGCGAGTGTACGTGACAGTGCGTGTGACAAACGGAGCAGGTATTTCTGTGACTCGCAGTTCTGATGGAATGCTTTTGGATGTCAGTCCTCCGCTTATGGGTGATGTCATTGATGGAAACGATATAGCAGGAGTCGATTATAACGTTGTACTCGAGGATTGGAACGTATCCATGTCTTGGTTTGGCGTGGAAGATGCTGAAAGTGGCGTGCGATCATGTATTTGGACAATAGAGGACGAAGATGGACGCAAACGTCTTCAAGTTGACACAAGCAATAACTCCAGTTACGGGCAAAGGAACGTCTTTTCCAACTCTCAGCGATACAGAGACTTTCCATTTTCCAGCAACACAACTTACTACAACATACTGACGTGTTGGAATAAGGCACAATTGCACCGAACTGCTCGATCCAATGGCTTTCGAGTTGAATCCGTCTGGCCCATTCCGGCTCCTGTCCGAGATGGCTCAACAGAAAATGTTGACCTTGTCTACCTGACCAGTACTAAAAGAGTTGGCGCCAATTGGGATCCCTTCACAGACGATATTGGAGATCCAGTTATTGACTACGAGTGGGCTATAGGCACAGCTGCTGGAAAAGGCGACATTTTACCTTTCGCTAGTGTAGGACTGAAGACAAGTGTTGAAAAGGTCTTGGCACCGAACGCACCGAGTCTCGACGTCTTGAATGCTGGTCAAAAGTATTACAACACTATAAAGGCAACGTCAGCTAGTGGACTTCAAACTATGAGCATTTCAAATGGATTTACTGTAGATCCTAGTCCTCCGATAAAAACAGAGGTCGTCACGCAACACGTGGTTTTGAACCAGGAAGAACGCAGCATCGAAATTCGCGCTTCTTGGAGCAACGTTAGAGATTTTGAAAGTGGTATAGAAAGTAGCGAATACTGTCTAGGAACAACCCCTCTTACGTGTGTGGGCGGTGCCATACCAGCAGGATCATCCACATCCGGGGTCATTGGTCCATTTAAGCCTCATTCCCGAGCTGCATATTACGTCACTGTGGTTGTCGTAAACAGGGCTGGTCTTACAACAGTCATGTCGTCCGAGAAACTGACATTCGACATTACGCCCCCGTCCCGGGTTACTGTAATAGATGGAATTGGCCTCGATATTGATTTTACAGATTCTATGGATTTGCTGTCGACACAGTGGCAAGGTTTTGAAGATGAAGAGTCGGGAGTTGCGAGCTGCTCCTGGGCACTCATTGAACAGTCGGCGTCACATAACAGTTCCGAGTTCGGAAATGACACTGTTGTGTTGCGAAAAGCCGTGAAAAGCCAAGGGAACCGCACTGAAACAAATCTTAGCCTTGTTCCAGGCGCTCGTTACATCAGTGAAATTACTTGCACCAATGCCGATGGCTTCAGTGGCACGTCTTCCTCTGATGGTGTTACTGTTGACGTGACGCCGCCAAATTCTGGTCTTGTTCGCGATGGGTCGTCTCTACTTTCTGACATTCAGTTCCAGTCCTCAACCACGGCAGCACAAGCAATATGGGAACCATTCAGGGACCACGAGAGTGGAGTAGTGAAATACCGCTGGGGCCTAGGAACCACTCCAGATAATGCTGACGTCTTAAACTTCACGGACGTTGGCACGATGACTTCCGCAATGGCTGAAAACCTCACACTTACTCACGGGGAGAGGTATTACGTCACGGTGGAGGCTACAAATGGTGCGGGAATGTCGTCACATGGGTGGTCTGATGGTTTCACTGTTGACATTTCGCCACCTGAGTTGACTGAGGTATGAAATATTAGGGTGGTAAAACTGATAATTCCCTAATACAATCTGAGGATTTTCCAAGACGCACCTTATTTGCCCCGCTCTTTTCTCCTCCCCCTCCCGCTCTGTCTACCATTGGACAGTAGACAGACAGCCTCTTCCTTTATAGCTTTCCACCTTAGGTAATTCACGCCACAGAGAAAAGGCGCAAGAGCTTTGGAAAAATGACGGGGCAAATGTAACCTCTAGAGAATCTTGTTTCCGTGTTCCATAAAATCGTGCCTTAGTTTATTAATGTTAGTTAGTACACTAAGATTAATGCTGCTTTACCGGCTCTTCTCTCTGTTAAGCTCACCTTTTAGAGTTTAAAGATTTGAACGCTCGCCTTTTCACTCTGTGAAGTTCAATTAAGAAAGGTTTACCACGTTTTCATCTCTTTCAGCTTTTGCGTGGTTCTAGACTGTGGCTTGGACCCGGTGAAAAACTACAGGCATCATGGAAATCCCGTGATCCCGAGAGTGGCATCTCCAAAACTGAATACTGCGTAGGAACAGTTTCTGTCGGCTGTCAGGTTAAATCCATGACTGAATTATTCTCCAATGCAACAAAAGTCACCTGCAACGATTGCCAATTAAACCACCAAGGAACATACTACATCACTGTCCGAGTACAGAACGGCGCGGGCGTCTATACGGTGAAAACAACAGACGAAATAAAAGTGGACTTAACCCCTCCAATTGTTGCCAAAGTGATCCCAGTTAGCGACGTCACGTCGTGCGTTAACAACTGTACTTTGGTCTCCAACGTCACCCTTTTCGAAGACAGAGAGAGTGGTGTAAAATCATGCAGTTATGCTATACGAAACAGAAGCCATCTGGTAACCGACTTTGTAAATAATGGACTGCGCAAAACCGTGGAAGCCACAGATCTGCAGTTGGTGGCGGGTGAAAGGTACTACACTGCTGTGAGGTGCGAGAACAATGTTGGACTTGTCACAGAAAAAGTGTCTACCATACCAGTGTTAGTTGATGACACTCCACCCACGAAGGTAACTAAACATCTACTTGCTATCAGACAGTTTCAGTTCATGTCTAAAGTAGTCTCCTTCGCTACCGTTATTAGGGTCGTCACGCAACGCTTCTCTCGGGAAAAGCGTTGCGTGACGACGTTTGTGGCGCTCTACAGTCGGATCAACGATGGCAACATGCTCTGCCCAATCAGAACATGCTGTTTATACAACTGAACAAAAACAAAACTAAAACTAATTACGGCAATTAGCCTTTGGCATATTTTGTGGTGCTTAACACACGAATTTTCTACCCTTAGTTCTCCCCGGTTTATTGTCTTAATTTAATTTAATTTAGTATGCATGACTGGTCAGGTTTGATTACTTTGGTTTAAGTTTAGAGAACCTCAAACAAACATGCAGCAAACCAAAGGACGACACGAAGGCAGAAAATACCTCAACAATTCCAAGGACCAATCTGGCACATGCCTTTCGAATTCTTAACCAACAAATTCCAATGATATTTTAAACTGAAACTATTTTCAATCGCGTGCACTGAGCAAATGTTTCATTGCTTTCATCACAGGGGTCAGTGATAGTAAGTGCAGACCGCACGCATGACGTGTTTGGAATACACTCCAGCTGCCACTTATTCAACAAAACACTGCGGGCTCACTGGTTTGGTTTCAACGATGAACAATCAGGAATAAGTGGATTTCGCATTGCAGTAGGCAAGCATCCAAACACTACGGACATTCTGCCATTCCAGGACATCGGTGTCACGACAAACGTCACGCTCCCTCTAAACACCACAAGTGGGCTTTTTGAAGGCGACATCGTGTACGTGACCGTTGAATCACGCAATCCAGCAGGACTGGTAACGGAAAGTACATCCCCTCCAACAAGGTTGATTTCAGCAGACAGCGACAAGTACATGGCGGAAGGAGACTTCTACTGCTATAATGTGTAAATGAGTAATTTTAAGTTGACTGGAGTATTTTGGAGACAGCGTGTTAAGCTGAAAGAACGGTGTCATACATTTTTACACTTTGCTAAAATCGCGCTAGGAAAGCTGAAATCTTGTAATTTAGTTAGAGTTTGTAATGTTTCTGAAAGTTGACAGAGATTTTTTTCATTGCCTTGTATCTCTTAGTTTCTTTTCATAAACAAGAAGCGAACTAAACCAAGACGTACTCCAGTAGGTGACTTGGCCTGCGGACAAAAGAAAATAATTTTGCTACAGTAGTAGGATAAACACAACTCCCAGATCAAACAAACGCTGCAACATTACACGCAACATTGCACTCTCTAACAGAGAAAGTCCAAACAAAAAAAAACGGATCGTGCTTTTGGAAAGAGAGGAATAATCAGGAGGTCTAAAATAAAATGATAGCTGTGCTATACTATTGTAAGTAATGTTGCACCAGTCAATTTAATCCTTCTTGGATAAAGTGCGTGATTGTAAAAATTATCGTTGACAAAATGTCCCACGCTACAGTGAAGTTTCCCTTTCTTGCAATTGGTCATGGAAGTAAAGTAATTTTGTAGTTTACCAGGTCAATAACCAAGCAAAACGAAGCCGGGCGATTTGAGAAAGTAAATAATATAGAAATCCAGTTATTAGCTTAAAAAGCATGATTAACGTTACTAATAGGACTCGATGAGAAGCATACTTCTGTATAAAATTTTATTACTTTAGACAAGCGCAATAAAAGAAAAAAAGTTAGATTTTTACCCTAGAATGTTTCTTACCTTACATAACAGTACTTCTTTGAAATTACTATGGAAAACTTAAAGAAGTGGGAAAATTATAAGGCTCTGCCAAAAGAAAAATGTCAGGGGATATTACACCCAGCATAAGTTAGAATGCACAGAACGTTCTGTCTCAACAGAAGAAACATAAAAATGGGGCACTCGCATTCCAATTCCCCGGACCTATCAAATCATTCCCATATCCATCAATTACAGAAAGAAAATTACGGATGATTTAATTGAACGATTTGGTTTATGGGCTCCAAGTAAGGACAGTTACAAATTCGAATCCGGTGTAGCTTTGACGCGCTCACATCAAGATCTCGAAGGTTGGAACAAGAGTCTATAGCCAGGTTCTCTACACAAGAAACGTGCAAAGTAAATTTTCTCATACCAGAACAGCGCAGGAGTCGTAGCGCTCGAACTGTCCTGCACTTGAATCGCATATTGCGCTGCTTTTTCTTGTCTGCGAGAGAGCATTTCTCTATGATCACGTGCCCAACACATCAGTGGAGTTAATGACGACCAGACTAAGAGTCAAACCCGTCAAATACACCGTGTCCACATGCCGCGATGCATTGAGCTCCACGATCAGCGGTCTCTGCCAAGACTGTATGCCCGTGATTTTAATCATTTCAGCCTCGATGCAGTGGACAGCGATGCGATTGGCGCATCCAACATCGGAAATCTGACACTTCTTCAGAGAATCAGCCCAGATCTCCATATCGCTGCCGGCCACGTGTCTATTGTTCCTGTGTTTTTCGGGGCGAACGTCTCCAGAACATTTGAAGTATTCCAGTTTGGGACAGACGACTTTGAGCTTTGAGAGACTCATGGATACGTCACGGATTGTCAGCTGTCTAAGGCTACCGCAGTGCTCTCGGTCCAAGTCAATGACGCTCCAATCGACGGAAAGTTCCATTTGTTTAATGTTCGAACACTCCGACAAGAAATCGAGAAACGACTCTGCCTCAAAGGCGGGGCATTCGTACATCAGTAAGTCATGAATGCTCTTGCAATAAGCTTTGATTTTAGACAGGACACAGTTTCCTTGAAGGATAAATGAGAGGACATTTGTCGCACGGACTTCGACCGAGGTCAGATAATGACATTCCGAAATAAGAAGAACTTCTAAGCTAGGAAGCATGCACTTTAAACTCGTCACATTTATACTTGGTAAACCAGTTAGAAACAGCGTTGCGAGGCTATCGATCTAAGAACTAACGAATCTGACGCGGTATTGTTCATTACGTCTGTAACGGCCACAAAACGCTGCTTCAAACACTTGAAATTTTCCACATAACCCACCAGGTCCGCGATACTTACAGGAAGATAGTGTAAATCAAGGCTTGCAAGAGTGGAGGAGTGACGAGAGTTCATCAGAGCTTTGATCGGAGGAAGAGACGCAATGTCCTCAATGAGAAGTTCGTCCATGCCGTAAGGAGCACATTCAAGATTCAGCTCTTTCAGGTTAAGTTTATCTAGCACTGGAACAATTCCGTGCCGGCAAGGTTTGAATATGTTGATATTTAAAGTCAAGGATTCCAAAGAAGTAAACTACCGAGCAAGGACTTGCAAATCCCACACCCGTATTCCAGGCTTGTGGATTCGAAGGCGTCGGTGGCCAACCTGCAAACGTCTTCTCACATGCGCTCTGTAGTCATCTATAGTCAAGAACTTTAACACTGGCGCACTTTTTAAGGACTGCGCGAAAACTCTACTCCAAGAGAGCACCGGGACATCAAGCCTCGTCAAATTCGGAAGCGCCGTAAGTAATCGCCTGACTTCAACGCGAGTGAAAAACGGTTGATCCTCTGCTCATTAAATGACCATATCTTTTAAAACACAGGCACAATATACTCGCATAATCATCCTCGAAGTCCTGTCGCGCGTTTCGATCGTCCTGTAAGTGGATGTGTCTCCACAAAAGTCCGGTATTTTGAATGATACGCTGCCACCTTCGACATATCGTGCAATATATCGTGGAAGGTTTTCGTATATCGGATGGAGATAAGATAGTATCTGTGCTATGACCTCACCTGGTAGAATATCCATATTGTTCATTCAAAATAGCAGTGGCTAGACGACTTTTAAGACTCGACTTTCACAGTCGATTGTGACGGAAAAGTCGTTGAACAGTTCACGCGCGCGTGAATGCGTCTCGCGCGCGTTTGCATTACGCGTTATCATTTTCAAAAACGTCTCTGCGCGCGCTGTCAATGGAAAAAAGAGCTCGGAGTACTGGCAAGACTGGCGTCTGGCAGCTATTTGTGGTTACAAAATATAGCAGCATCTTGCCTTTGTGATCTTCTGTGCAAAAGAGGAGGGATATCCATTAGAAACAAGTACAGATGACAGATGTTTTTTTTTTCTCTCCAGCGATTACTGATGTTTTGGTCATGAGACGTTTAGCCCGGTCGTACAAACACTTCACAATAACGCGCTTTACTGACTGAGGGTGGTGTGAATCATAAATATAGATAAATGCATAAATGCAAATAAATAGATAAAATTAATTCTAATTAAACCATAGCTATAAAAGCTGGCCCAAGTAAATGCATTTCAGCATGTTCTTAAAATTGTCCAAAGATCTACTCTTACGAATACCTAGAAATGGACCTTGATCAATCATAGGCGTTGTGGACCATTTTACCACCGTTTTTGCACCAAACTGATAACCTTGTTTTTCGATTTGCGACGTCGGAATGTCGTCGATATCTAAACCTGATCATTGTGCGGAAAGGGCTAGCCTAGCACTACTATCAGCTTATCAAGAATATCTGATGACACTTAAATTGATGACGTCACAAGTGGTACAAAGAGCACGACCATTAATTACGCATATATGCGTAGTTGGTATTCAAAGGGTTAAGTCTAAATTGTACTGGCAGCTAGTGAAGCTTGAAAGGTACAGGCGATATATGATCAAAGCAGGAAACATTGCAAATAAGGCATGTGGCTGTGTTTTGGACATGCTGTAACTTAGACAATTGTGTTTGCGGCAAACCATATGATAAACTATTATTGCAAGAGTCAATTCTAGTAACTAGAGCATGCACTAACTTCTTAGTTGATTCAGTCGATAGGTACTTTCTTATGCATCAAATGTTCTGCAGGAGGAAAATAAGACACACCACAAATCTTAATCTTACGTATATATATATCTTACTAACCAAGTTCGAGGGCCGTACTGTTAGTTACGGACCGAGTTTTTTCCCCCATCGATTTATGTCCCAAGCGCGAAGCACGCTGGTCACAAATTGAAGGGAAAAAAGGGGATCCATAACTTAAAGTACGGACCGAGAAAACGAGGTTAGTAAGATATTTATTACATCTCTACTGTGCATCTAACGGGCTCGGCAACGATTTCTGTTCACGCGGAACGACTTCAAATTTCTGACGCACCTCGAAAGCGAAACGAGTCAATTTGAAATCGTTGTTAAGTGACTCTGAAGTCGTTAACAGGTTTTAATACACAATTTCAGAAGTAACAGAAAATTTTAAACTTTTATTTGCTAAACAGGTTAAGAAATCTTGACGATAAATCACGCAACATTTTGGCAGCAAAAACAGCTTCAATTTTTAGCAGGCCGTACAGTAGAAAACGGCCCGCTAAATTGACCAATCACAGCACGCGTACAAACTGAGAGATATAATAATATGTTTTTAACATGTTTTCATCATCGATATGGTTTTGTCCGCAACGGATCGCCATAGCAAAATGAGCTAAATTAAACTGGAAAATAATTGCTATTAACCAAATCGAAAAATGTAATTCAGAGAGAAGTTTGCAAGTGAACGGAAACTGATTAACTGGTTTTCTTTCACTGTGATGTCTACAGTGTGTTGGTGATGGAACTTGCACCAATGTAATGAGGCCAAATGGAACGATTTGTCGACCGGCTTTTGACATTTGTGATCAGCCTGAGAGGTACTAGCATTTATCACCACAAATTGGCTTCCTCGGCTGCAATAGGCCCTTTGCAGCTAGGGTCACATGACCAAATGTTTCCTAGAAAATTTTTGTATTATGGGCTATAACTTAAAGAATGCCAGAAATGGAAAGAGCGCATCGAAAATACCAAAATGACCAAGTTTGAGGCCCCTGGAATTAAAGAGTAAGTTTATACGACTGTTTGAATTTTTGGAAAATTTAGAAGATTTGTATGGAAAATGTTGCTGGAGAGCAAGGTCCTGCTCCCCAGCAACTTTTTCCATGCAAACCTTCTTATTCTTTTAAAAATTCGGACCTTCATAAAATCTCCTTCTTTAATGACTGGGGCCTCAAACTTGGCCATTTTGATATTTGCGACATGCTTTTTCCATTTCTGGCATTCGTTAAGTTATAGCCCATAATTTTATGAAAAATAGGTCACGTGATGCCTTAGCTGCAAAGGGCCTATATCATATTGAACTACACACTTCAAACACCTTGGAATTACTAACATACTCTTTCGTTGTATTGCCAGTGGAATGTTGTCACCTAATGCTCAATTCTAAGGGGTAATCCACATTAGTTACAGTAAAACGTTTGCTAGTGGGACGCCACGAAATTATATCATACCCTTGGTATTTAAAAACGTGACCTTGTTGAATGGTCGTTAGATGTTGGCCCTGGAGCTCTGTTTTTTATCTGGGTTCAGGCAGTGGTTTATTTTGTCTGAAGTTTAATGGGCTACGAAAATTTCTTAGGTAGTACCCTACCTTGAATTGAATGTGACATATCTAGGTGTTGTTTATTAAATGCCTTTCCTATTAACAATACATGTGCCTTGAGTACTGTAAATCATGTTTAGAATGTGTTGCTTAAACATTCATTGCAAATGATGTTTATAATGATGTTTATATATATGTATGTATGTATGTATGTATGTATGTCCCACTATATGTATGTATGTATGTATGTATGTATGTTTATATATATATATGTATGTATGTATGTATGTATGTATGTATGTATGTATGTATGTATGTATGTATGTATGTATGTATGTATGTATGTATGTATGGATGGATGGATGGATTTATGAAAACGGTGTTAAAGACTGAATCAGGTGTTTTTTGATTTATTTGTTTTTTTCATTTCTTTGTTTGTTTGTTTGTTGTTTTTTTTTTCTGCTTTCGCTATGACAGCAGCTTCTAAATCTTACCTAGCATGAAATGTAGAAACTCCTTGCCTCATGTTTCATTTATTTAGGTATTTTCATTATTTATCGTACCCCCCCCCCCCCCCCTCCTTTTCAATTTGCGTTAAGTTTAGCCCAGGCTACACTCGTCTGAATTCAGTTCGCCCGGTGACTCTGACAAGGAGCGACCGATTAGCGTTCTGTATTTGCTGTCTAAAGGAAGTCTGCCCGAGGACATCATTAAGTCCAATGAAGGTCTAAGTTTAACGATTTGCTAGTAAGCGTCGTCCATTATCGTACGTGAGGCGGGCCTGAGGAGATGTGTAAACTGTACGGGTCACATTTAGTCCCCTAACGGTAGGCCGTTTGCCCTGTGGCGATAATGTTGTGCTTGCTTTAGACAGCAAAACTCTTTAGCCACATCGATTTAGTGCTTAGACGTGCAATGAACTAGACATCTCTAGCTGCTGTTGGCGTCATTTGCTCTGAACTTTGATGTAGCTAAAGACTTAGAAAAAAATCTGTTGAAATCTGGATGTGCCATTCCGCGCTCGACAAAATTGAAGTACATCCGGGACATTGCTATTTGCGAGCAAAACATGGCCACGAGGAGAGAGAAGAACATGAGTTCAAGCGCTGATCGTGAGTAGAATTTCCCTGTTTTATCAATTTTAGGCGAACTGTCTGTGATTCGCTAGCGCGGAAGAAATTTATTTGCCTGGTTTCCGGGCCATAATTGACGTAACGACAACATGTTGAGTGTTCGCTTACTGCTAACTATGGCCTAGTTTGTTTGAATTTCAATCGATTCTCGATGTAGGAAGCTCTTGTTCAGTCCATTTAGGACGATGCAGGCCTTTAGAAAGCAATAGATTGGCTCTCCGCCGCGGTTTTGATATTTATACGTTCGTGTTGATTTAGACTCCAATTTCATGTTAAAAGCACACTTAATTAAATTGTACAATTCATGATTCAACGAAAAGACGGTGAATTTAGTCTTCCTGGCCTCAAAAGGCATACAGGAGAGTTATTTGCTGCCATTTGAGCTACGATAAGCCTCGTGGAAAGCTAGCTCAGGGACAAAATTGTAGCAAGATTATCAGTGACAAGTCAAATTCTATGGCTATGTTTTTGCGAATCCGGTCAGATATTGAGATGAAATGTCACGTAACGGCTACTTTGTGGCTGAAATATAGAGGTAAATAACCGATTCCACTGCTTACCATGCTCTTGTTAGCGTGACTGGCTAATTTAACCCACAGTAAAGACATAGTGAGGTCATTTAGGTGAAATCGCAGAGGTTAAGCCTGTCTAAATTAGTGCCGCGGCGAACCAAATGATCAATGTAAGCTCTAATTTAGCTTTGTTTGGCTCGTTCGACTCATTTGCAGCGACTTCAAAGGCTTGTATAGGCATGGTATGGACTCTATTAAGAGTACACGAGGTAGATAGCACTCTCGGTACGACATGGCCATATTTACGTACATTTTCTAACCGATTTTCCACAAACATGCCCGCTATTTTTGTGCAAAGTCTTCAACACAGTTTTCATAAATTCTCTCTCTCTCTCTCTCTCTCTCTCTCTCTCTCTCTCTCTCTCTCTCTCTCTCTCTCTCTCTCTCTCTCTCTCTCTCTCTCTATATATATATCTATCTATATCTATCTATCTATCTATCTATCTATCTATCTATCTATATATATATATATATATATCTATATATATATATATATATAGATATATATATATATATATAGTTAAGTGTAAGATGAAGCGTCATGAAGCAAACTTCTAACTGTTCCGGCTTTTAATGTGACGTTTCGGCCTTCGGCCTTCTTCAGATTGGAACAATATTTACAAGTTAAAAAATAAAACGTTAAAAATCCTAGTAAGTTTACAGATTTGCATGTATATATATAAGATCAGAAAAATGTAAATATAATTACATAATGCTATACCACCTGAAATAATAGATTACATAACAAGCTAATGTCAACTTACAAGAACGCGCCGGGTGATAAGATTACAACAATGTATCTGCGAGCGCCTTAATTACTAAGTGTATAATAGTCAGTCTAATTCTGTATTGTAACAAGCTAATGGCAACTTACAAGAACGCGCAAGTGATGAGATTACAACAATGTATCTGCGAGCGCCTTAATTACTAAGTGTATAAGTGTATAATAGTCAGTCTAATTATGTATTGTAACGGACGCGATTTTTGGATCTAAATTCCCGTCTTTTATTAAGACCATGAGGGCTGAGTGTAAATAGCTGGGAGGTCCAATAGGCCTCTCTGGTCAATAACAACTTATCAATATACGCAGCAACCCCCTGGCTAGTAATTTGTTCGATGACGATAAAATTAATTTCGGAAATTTCGTGCCTAGTACAATTAAAATGGACTGCAAGCTCACACGTCTTTTTGTTGGTGAGCATGGATGATTTGTGATTGCGAAAACGTACTTTAAATTCTGTTGTGGTGGAACCTACATACTGCAATTTGCATTTATTGCACGAGGCCAAGTAAACAACGTTTTTGGAAGAGCAAGACAATTTTTGCTTTATCTTGTAGACTCGACCTGTGGAAAAGCTTTTAAATTTGGAATCTTGAATTAAAAAATTTTTGCAAAGATCACAACGAGTACAACATTTGAAGCACCCTCCCATTTCGTTCTCTGCCTGGTTTGCCCCGTTGTCGCCACGAAATTTAGATGGTGCTAAAATATCTTTGAGATTTTTGGTACGGCGATATGCTGGAAAAATCGATTTAGATGGAAAAATTTCAAGTAATTCGGGCGACGATCTCAGAAGATGAGCATGTTTCTTGATAACTCTCTGAATATCAGGCAGGATAGGATTGTAGTCAAGAACTAACGGGAAAACTCTCTTGACAGGCTTGGCTTTTTTCTTAAGCAATTCTGATCTCTCAATACTAAGCGCTTTGTCGAATTGTTTGTCTACTAAAGCTGCATTATAGCCCTGGGACTTAAGATACCCTTTGTATTCAGCACACCTCTTGTTAAGAAAATCGTCAGAGGAACAATTACGTCTAATTCGTAGAGCAACCCCATAGGGAATAGCCCTTTTACAATGTGCCGGATGAGAACTTGAAAAAGGTAAATAAAGGTGACTATCTGTAGGTTTAGCATAAATATCTGTCTTAATAAAACCTTCCTGGAGGTGCAAAGTGAGATCCAAGACATTGAGGGTATGCTCCGAATAAACCAGCTCAAACTTGATGGTGGGATAAAGAGAATTGATGTATTCAGTAAACTCTAACAATTTAGGTAAACCATGTGGCCAAATATCGAAAACATCATCTCTATAGCGCCACCATAACATGGGTTTCACGGCACCCTCAGATTTAGCTTTCTCATCAATCAAACCCATTGCCAAGTCGGCATAACTACAAGCGTTTTTGGGCCCCATGGCTGTACCGTGTTTTTGCACAAAATTTTTTCCAGAAAATTGACAATTGTTGGTCTGGAGACAAATTTCAATAGCCTCTACAATGCAATCGGTTGATGGAAACTTATCAGATATAGAATCAAGAGCTTTTCTAACAGCTGAAATTCCTAAATTATTGTCAATGTTGGGAAACATAGCGACTACATCCCAAGACACCAGCAAGCACCCAGGTGGTAAGGGGCCTTTCTCGGAATTGAGAATTTCGATCTTGTTAATGAAATCTGTAGTATCTTTAACAAATGAAGGTATATTTTGAGCTAGGGGCTTTAGATAAAATTCAGTAAAGGCCGAAAGTCTTTCGATTGCCGTTCCGCAACAAGATGTAATTAGGCGGAGAGGGTTGCCTTCCTTATGCGATTTTACATTGCCAAAAGCCACTCCCGGTTTTGGTTCCAAATTGGCAACCCATGTGGCAATCTCTTGACTAATTTGGCCTTTACCTAACCAATCTCGACCCCAATTTTTGATCTTTTCAAAATGCTCCATGGTAGGGTCATAGTTAAGTTTATCATAATGGAGATTGTTGTTAAGTTGCTCAAACATCTTATCCTGATATTCATTCTTAGAAACAATAACAAATCTGGATCCCTTATCTTGAATTCTAAACACATTATCACTAGATTTAAGTTTACTTAAGGCTAACCTTTCCTCTTTCGTCAGATTGTCTTTGGCTCTTCTTAAGTTTTTGGGCTCAAGAATGTCTTTCTTAACATTGTTTAAGAAAAGTTCGACTTCAGGAAAGCTGGACTTTGGAGGCATCCAATTGCTAGTAGAAGGGATTGATGGAAGTCGTTCATCTACGTTTGGTTACTTTCGTCAGAATCTTTGTCATGATGGAATACAGCAAGACGAATTCGTCTCTCGAATTTGTCCAAGTCATCGATAGTTTTTTGCCAGTTAACATCTTTAGGCGCCGGGCAGAACGCTGGCCCCCTCACCAGAAGGGATTGTTCAGCCTCCGAAAGTTCACCAGATGTTAAATTAATGGGTTGTAAATCCGGTAGATTCTCATCGTTAGCAAGCGGTAAACTGGCTTGATGCGGATTGGGGTGTGGTGCCGTTCTTCCTAGGAGATTTCTAGTGAAGCGCCGTTTTCTGCTCCTGGATTGTCCAGTTCGGTGGTTATGGTGGACTTCTTCTTGTGGTGGATTGTAGGGTGTGGCCAATGTATATTTACGGCGGGCTTTCTTTAACAGATCGAATTCTAATCTCTCCATATGTCTCCGTGCTGTTCTCCAAATTGTTTTAGCAGCAGTTTCGTCATAGCTCTCAAAAAGTTTTTCGCGTTCAAAGTTTAACTGCCTTTGTAACGATTTTGTTTTGGACCATGCTGCTTCAGAAACTTCCCGCAGGATGTTAGATGAGGCTGCAAGCAGATGTTGTTTGCAGGATTCTTGTAAATTGCCATTGTCTTTAACAAGTTGAAGGTCAAATGATAACAAAAGGCCTTTAGGAATTCGGCTTCTCTTGGTACATCGAAAGAGAAAGTTGCTGTGATGTTTATAACGAACCAGTTTGTTCCACGTGTTGAATAATGATGTTGGAATGCCAGACGACAAAGCCATCGGATCGTAGTAACGATGCGCGGTAAACCAGGATAAAATGTTCAGGCAGAATAATATGGTTTTCCAAACGGTGACTTCCAGTAGAAGGATCAAAAGATACCGTGCTTCAATGTGAATATTAGTTAAGTGTAAGATGAAGCGTCATGAAGCAATCTTCTAACTGTTCCGGCTTTTAATGTGACGTTTCGGCCTTCGGCCTTCTTCAGATTGGAACAATATTTACAAGTTAAAAAATAAAACGTTAAAAATCCTAGTAAGTTTACAGATTTGCATGTATATATATAAGATCAGAAAAATGTAAATATAATTACATAATGCTATACCACCTGAAATAATAGATTACATAACAAGCTAATGTCAACTTACAAGAACGCGCCGGGTGATAAGATTACAACAATGTATCTGCGAGCGCCTTAATTACTAAGTGTATAATAGTCAGTCTAATTCTGTATTGTAACAAGCTAATGGCAACTTACAAGAACGCGCAAGTGATGAGATTACAACAATGTATCTGCGAGCGCCTTAATTACTAAGTGTATAAGTGTATAATAGTCAGTCTAATTATGTATTGTAACGGACGCGATTTTTGGATCTAAATTCCCGTCTTTTATTAAAGTACGTTTTCGCAATCACAAATCATCCATGCTCACCAACAAAAAGACGTGTGAGCTTGCAGTCCATTTTAATTGTACTAGGCACGAAATTTCCGAAATTAATTTATATATATATATATATATATATATATATATATATATATATATATATAGGCAATTGTGGAAAACGAGGACGGACAACTTCGAGCGAAAAAAATATATATATACAGTAAAAAATCTAAGAAATCTAAAAAAAAGTTTAAAAATTTAATAAAAATAAACGTTTCGGTCAAAGACCTTCATCAGTTGCAGTGCAAGTGAATAATAAATTACAATAACCTTAAATAAGTTTACAGTATAAAAAATGACATCATATTACAAAGATGATTACATAACAGGGCGTGGTAACACATGAAAACGAAAAAATTAACCAATGATAAACAATCGGTGATTACTAAGCGAGATACTATGACAATGCGGTACAAAACTCAAAAGACACAAACCAAATAAGAATAAATAATCGAATATAATACAAATAAGATTAATATCAAAAAAGTAACGCGATTCGTCGAGTCAGCCGAAAGTGTGAAGGGACCCGCGTGTAAAATATTCAATGTTCAAAAAAGGCGGTCCCAAAATCCCCAAACAAAGCCCTTGAAACTATCCAAAATCCAAGCCCTGACCTTGGATCTTGTTAGCTTTGTTAGCGCTAGGTTTTCTCAGGGGCCCCCATCGGGGAATTTATTACATTATTGTTGTTTAAGGGCCCTGTTTAGGGCGCCCGTTGTGCCTTGCCGCGGCATAGTTTCAAGGGCTTTGTTTGGGGATTTTGGGACCGCCTTTTTTGAACATTGAATATTTTACACGCGGGTCCCTTCACACTTTCGGCTGACTCGACGAATCGCGTTACTTTTTTGATATTAATCTTATTTGTATTATATTCGATTATTTATTCTTATTTGGTTTGTGTCTTTTGAGTTTTGTACCGCATTGTCATAGTATCTCGCTTAGTAATCACCGATTGTTTATCATTGGTTAATTTTTTCGTTTTCATGTGTTACCACGCCCTGTTATGTAATCATCTTTGTAATATAATGTCATTTTTTATACTGTAAACTTATTTAAGGTTATTGTAATTTATTATTCACTTGCACTGCAACTGATGAAGGTCTTTGACCGAAACGTTTATTTTTATTAAATTTTTAAACTTTTTTTTAGATTTCTTAGATTTTTTACTGTATATATATATTTTTTTTTCGCTCGAAGTTGTCCGTCCTCGTTTTCCACAATTGCCTACAAATTTCATTACTCGAGGTTTGGACTACGAATCCTTTTGGATCCTTCTGGCGCGTGGCATCCCTGTTGGCTCGAAGCATCTTAACTTTATATATATATATATATATATATATATATATATATATATATATAAACGTTTGATAAAGCAAGGATGGACAACTTCTGACGGTAAAAAAAGTTAAAAAGTTAAAAATTTAATAGAAAAACGTTTCGGTCTTAGACCTTCATCAGTTACAAGAGAAAAAGGACGAAAACTAAGTTTAAATACGGTTACAGTGTGGGAGATTACGTAACGAAATGAAAAATACAATATTGTGCTATTAATACATCGTGATTAATACAATACAGGAAGAAAATGCAAAACGAGAAATACAATGCTGTACTATAAATTGCGTCATACAGGGTGATAATTAATAGGCCAAACGAAAAGAATACAATACTGTGCATAAATTACATTATAGAGCTCTATAATGTAATTTATGCACAGTATTGTATTCTTTTCGTTTGGCCTATTAATTATCACCCTGTATGACGCAATTTATAGTACAGCATTGTATTTCTCGTTTTGCATTTTCTTCCTGTATTGTATTAATCACGATGTAAAAGAAAAGAATACAATACTGTGCATAAATTACATTATAGAGCTCTATAATGTAATTTATGCACAGTATTGTATTCTTTTCGTTTGGCCTATTAATTATCACCCTGTATGACGCAATTTATAGTACAGCATTGTATTTCTCGTTTTGCATTTTCTTCCTGTATTGTATTAATCACGGTGTATTAATAGCACAATATTGTATTTTTCATTTCGTTACGTAATCTCCCACACTGTAACCGTATTTAAACTTAGTTTTCGTCCTTTTTCTCTTGTAACTGATGAAGGTCTAAGACCGAAACGTTTTTCTATTAAATTTTTAACTTTTTAACTTTTTTTACCGTCAGAAGTTGTCCGTCCTTGCTTTATCAAACGGTTTTAAATTCATTTTTGCGGTGAGGCTTGGACTGTGAATCTTCATTGATCCTCCTGACGCAGTGGCATTCTTTGTTGGCTTGAGGCATTTTATAACCGTTTTATATATATATAGATAGATAGATAGATAGATAGATAGATAGATAGATAGATAGATAGATAGATAGATAAAGTACCTTACATAATGTGTCATGCAAAGGTGTGATGGGGTCCTTGGAACATGTCCTGGAGCAGTGATCGATGATATTGTCTCGAGAACTGGCAGCCTGCAAACAATGGACTCTGATTTCTAGTCAGCAAGGACCTATCAGTATATCCAAGACAAGCTATTTGTGAAGATTGTGGGATTTTCAACGTCATGTGGACAACTTAATCTCAGATGGTTTGTTCTATCAGGAACTTCACCTTGCTCTTTTATTTCACCAGTCAATGGTACTCTGCCAGACACGACTGTACACCAGACTATCACTGGACTTTTGCTTCAGGATAACGCAACTTACAAAGTGTCCATAAAAGCATCTGACGTGAGAGGGAAAACTTATCAACCTGTCTGCAGCAGTGCTATAGTCGTGGATACATCAAAGCCTCAAGGTGGGTGGATCCGAGATGGTTCTGGAACGGACCTGAGTTATCAAGCTTCAACACTATTGCAGGCGAACTGGGGAGGAGTGCAGACAAGACATGGTGTTGCCAAGTATCAATGGAAAGTGCTCCTTACTTTGTTTAACACCAATCAAACCACCGAACTAATGTCTTTTACCAACGTAAATCTAAAGACTAACGCAGGAAAGACCTTCAGCAGCATGACAGATGGATCTAAAGCGAGATTTGTCGTTCGTTCATTCACAAAAGCAGGCCTGTTTTCTGACCTCACAAGTGATGGAGTTGTCATTGACACCTCACCACCAGAAGCTGGGAAGATATACGACGGGAATCAACGTGGTGTAGACATCAAATATGCCAAATGGACTAATGCTTTTAGTGCAACCTGGGACCGCTTTACTGATCCACATTGTCCCATTTCAAGATACACTTGGGCGGTACAGCGGCAAGGTGCGGGACTCATTACTTCATTTAAGAACATAGCACTTAACCGCTCTCCTACAGCAACAAACCTAAATCTTGTTTCTAAAGAAAGCTACTGTGCTGTCGTCAGAAGTTATAATGAAGCTGGACTCTTCACTCAAATCAGGTCAGACTGTGTGCTAATAGACCATGATGCTCCACAAGCTGGCACCGTTAACGATGGACACTTTAGTGACGTTGACTACCAATCAGAGGACACCATGATAGCAGCGAACTGGAATGAATTCACAGACGGGAACAAAGGAAGTGGAATTGTGGAATACAAGTACATGATATCAGACAGCAATGGAAACATAACTGTTCCTTGGACATCGGCAGGAAATGCGACGAGCATGGCACATAATGGTTTGACTTTGAAAAATAACACTATGTACTTTGTGACTGTTAAAGCAATTGATGCAGTAGGTCTGAGCATTAATGTCACTGGTGATGGCATCAAGATCACTTCAACTCATCCTGTTTTCACTGGCCGAATTACAGTAGCTGGAGAGGAAGACTTCATAAACGGAACGCCATGTGTTTACATACCAAGTGTTTCGTCAGTAACAGTGCGATGGGTTGGTTTCTCTGATGCACACAGCGGAATTCAACGATTTGACTGGCTATTCTTCCTTCTAGCCAGTCACCATCAAGCTTAGACTTCAAAACAGTCCCTGGATCCAATATGCCAACATCTGGCACATTCAGCAGCTTAGCATTAACTCAAGGTAAAGGTTACTACGTTATTATAAGAGCCTACAATGAAGTTGGATTATTTGAAGATGGTTATTCAGTCCTTGTAATACCTGATGCCACCCCTCCAACCCCTGGGGATGTGTTTGATGGACAGACGCCCGAAGTTGATATTGACTATCAGGCTGACTCGAAGCATGTTTATGGTTCTTGGACAAAGTTTCCGGAGGCTGACACAGCTATTAAATGTTACTACTATGCTGTAGGGAGCTGCTTAACAGGAAACTATCACCTAACTGAAAATCAGTTTATTCCAGTGAATCCACCAACTGCAAGATCATTTCTATTAACAAACATCTCACTGGTCAATGGCCAGCAGTATTGTATTACAGTCATGGCTGAAAACAAAGCAGGGTTGCTTAGTTTGAAAGTGTCTTCGGATGGCTTTCTCGTTGACCTGACACCTCCCAATGTACGAAAGGCGCAAGTACAGGACGGCAACACAGGTTCAGACATTGATTACCAAGCCAATAACACGGCACTATCAGCCGAATGGAGTGGCATCATAGACCCAGAGTCTGGGATACAGTCATACGAGTATGGAGTTAGCTGGTGTACCTGATGTTGTTCCCTTTCGAAACACTGGACTTAACTCTTCTGCTGCTGCAACTGGTCTATCTCTGGCTGATGACGTCTATTACTTTATTGTCTGTGCGGTGAACAATGCAAGACTACGCAAATGCATCAGCTCTGATGGTGTGCTCATTGATTTGAGTCCTCCAAGCTATGGTGTGGTGTATGATGGGATTATTGAACCGGATCTTAAGTATCAGTTCTCTTTGTCACACATAGCTGCAAACTGGGAAGGGATCTGGGACTTGGATAGCGGTGTTGAGAAATTCGAATGGAGTGTTGGAACCACTGTGCATGACAAAACCAGTGTTCTGAACTATACCGATGTTGGTCTTTCAACGCATGTGAGAAGTCAAACAGCTCTTCGTTTACTGAGTGGAACAAAATATTATGTGCATTTGAAGGTGACAAATCAGATTGGAGCAGTTAGGGAACTTGTTTCAGATGGTGTCATTGTAGATGGATCTCCACCAATACCGAGTACAATTTATCCTGGATTTGGTTCTCAAGGTGAGTGGAAATACAGCAAGCAAGAAAATGCTTTCTACTCTGCTACTACATCAAGTGTTGCAGTTTATTGGAACAGATTCTCCGAACCTGAGAGTGAAGTTTGGTACTACAAGTGGGCTATAGGTACAAGCAAATGTGGTACACAAGTTCAAGCACTCACAAACATCGGCCGATCAAACTATGCCAACACTACAATGACAGACATTATCTTCAAACCTGGTGTAAAATATTACATCACTGTAATTTCCAGGAACCGAGCTGGTCTTGTCTCAAGATCATGCTCTGATGCATTAGTCTTTGACAGCACTCCGCCTCTTCCGGGAAAAGTTCACATTGGACAACCATCAAGCAGAAATGAAGGGAAAACATTTTTAAGCAACAGCAGTGTCTCCATTTTATGGGACGAATTTAAAGATCCAGCAAGTGGAATCAAGTGGTGCAATATTTCAGTGGTTGACCAGGCTGGGAACATTTTCTTCTCTGCAATGGCAAATACCTCTTCAGGCAATATAACGGTTCCGCGCAGTATTGCATTTCGTTGTGGTGAATACAATGCCAGCGTTGAATGCGTAAACAATGCAGGTCTTACTTCTTCATCATCTTCAGTATTTGTCATCGACAACACACCACCCATTCAGAATGGTCCCATTATAGCGGGTGTATCACGTGATCACTCTTTCCAGTATCAATCAGACATAAGTTCAATTACTGCATCATGGCCCTCATTTACAGACCTTGAAAGTGGTATAGAGAAGTACTATTTTGCCATTGGTACCAAGCCTTACCAAGACGATGTCATAAGGTTTGAAAACATAGGTTTGGTCACTCGGATAACCAAGACTGGCCTTAGCCTTTCACATGGAGAAACGTATTTCATTACAATCATGGGAAAAAACCTGGCTGGATTAAACTGCAGTGTTTCCTCACTTGGTGTCATAATAGATACAACTTTGCCCCTTGCTGAGAACGACGATGTCCAAGATGGTTTACACAATAATGATGTCGACTACTTTCCCCCAAATGTTGGACTATCAGCACAATGGGTAAATGTTACAGATCCTAAAAGTGGCATTATGCATAGCGAATTCTGCCTGGGGACAAAACCACTAGGCTGTCAGATCAAACCAATGACGAGCACTGGGGCCAAAAAATCTTTTACTTGTCCAGAATGTACCGTATATGAGGGGGAGAGGGTGTATGTAACAGTCCGTGTGACCAATGGTGCAGGGCTATCTAGAACACTCACCTCTGATGGAATGCTGTTAGATGTCAGTCCTCCAGTAATGGGAGATGTTACTGATGGGAGCCACATAACTGGACTTGACTACAATGTTGTACTTGAGGACTGGAATATTTCTATGTCTTGGTTTGGTGTGGCGGACACTGAAAGTGGTGTGCGATCATGTAGTTGGACCATTGAAAACAACAGTGGAGTCATTTTGTTTCAAAAGAAAGTCACTAACGACTCCATTTACGAAGAAAGAAGTGTTTTCTCATACAACAAGACGTACAGAGATCTTCAGTTGATTAAAAACATGACTTACTTTAATGTGTTGAGTTGCTTGAATACAGCAGATATGCAAGCCACTGTCCGGTCTAATGGCTTTCAGGTGGAATCTGTTTGGCCTATTCCAGCTCATGTTCGAGATGGCTCAGTGCCAGGGATAGATCTTGTTTATCTCACTAACACGAAAAAGGTTGGTGCCAACTGGAACCCTTTTTTTGCGGACGCCAAGGATCCTATTGTAGACTATGAGATGGCTATTGGGGCAGCTGAAGGCCGAGAAGATGTTCTTCACTTTGTGAGTGTTGGCTTGAAGAGGAGTACTGAGAAAGACTTGGCCCCAGACATTCCAGCCTTTGATGTTTTGGCAAGTGGTAAAAAATATTACACAACCATAAAAGCCACCACCAAAAGTGGTCTATCGTCGATGCAACATTCTGATGGATTCATAGTAGATCCTAGCCCGCCTCTGATCGAAGACAGAAGTTTCAGTGTCGCACAAACTTGTCGATCAAGGAATGCAAACAATTGAACTAAGCGTTTCTTGGAATGGTGTTGAAGATAACGAAAGTGACATCAGTAGCAGCGGGTATTGCCTTGGTGTAACTCGTCTCACATGCAGGAGTGGCCTTGTGCAAGCAGGTGCTTCTACATTTGGCACTGTTGGCCCCTTCAGACCTGATCCATGGGCTGAATATTTTGTCACGGTTGTTGTTGTAAATGGAGCTGGTCTAAAAACGGTCATGTCATCAAAGAAATTAGTTTTTGACACGTCACCTCCACACAAGGGTACTGTAATTGATGGAATCGACCTTGATATTGATTTCACTAATTCAACGAACTTCTTTTCGGTTCAGTGGCATGGTATCGAAGATGAAGAGTCTGATGTTGCCAGTTGCTCCTGGGCGCTAATCGAACAATCAATCTCGGATGACAGATCGGTATTTGGAAATAGTACTGCAGTGTTAAGGAAAGCCGTGGAACGGGAAGGAAACCTCACTCAAGCAAATCTTAGTCTTGTCCCAGGCGCTCGCTACATCAGCGAAATCACGTGCTTCAACGGCGATGGCTTCGGTAGCACTTCTTCCTCTGATGGTGTCATTGTAGATGTTACATCACCAAATGCTGCTCTAGTTCACGATGGATCATCTCTACTAGCGGACGTTGATTATCAGTCATCAACTACTTCGGTAGAAGTAGTGTGGAATCCCTTTGAAGACCAAGAAAGTGGAATCATGGAGTACCACTGGGGCCTAGGAACCACTCCTGATGACACAGACGCGATGAACTTTACCGCAGTAGGAAAAATGACGTCAGGGAAGGCAGGAAACTTATCACTGACCCATGGTGTGAGGTATTATGTCACAGTGGAGGCTGCAAATGGCGCTGGCATGACGTCGCGTGGTTGGTCTAGTGGTTTTGTAGTTGACGTCACTCCTCCTGGATTAACTGAGGTAATTTAAAACAGTTAGCAACTTTCACCAAAGCGGAGGCATTTCTCTCCGACGCTGAGGTGAACAACTGATGTAATCAAAGGCGGTCTAAGACGCTAATTTTGTTGTAAAATCAAGGTCATTCTTACCTTGACAGAAAAGCCAGTTGTTTAGCCAGATGTTCCCTTTTGACTACTTTGCCAGGCTAGTACACTAGTACACAAAATTTGAAAAGTGAATTGTTTAAGGCTAGATTTACCGTGCTGAATATATTTTGAAAAACATATCGTTTAACACTTTTTATGTAATATATCAAACGCGAGAGACCGTGTTTCATCGGGATACCCAAACACCGAGAAGAGATTTGAAAATACGACACGCAGTGGAATATTTACCACGAAATTCGAGATGTAACTTTGGATAACCGATGAAACACAGTGTCGATTGTTTGATATATCTTCTCAATCGAAACAAAAACAAAGGGGTAAACAGAGAAGTAAAATCGTCAAAATCTATGCTAATTAAGACCGGGTATCCAAACCTCCTTCACGGCTGGGATTTTCTTTGTTTTAACTTGATGAATTATTAATGAGTCTGAGAATGTTCCTACAACAGTTGACGTCAGGTTGACGATTAGAATAAAGAGTAGCTCTTAACATGAAAAAGGAAGACAAAAGACGAAAAATTGAAGAACAAAAAAAAAACGCTTCGAGCTTGGTATTCATTAGTTTGTCGGCCTGAGTAATAAAGAAGTCCTTGTTATTTATTTTCCTTCCAGTTTCATATCTGATAACATTTTGTTCGTATAACCTTTTAAAAAAACCTGCTCTTGGCCTCTCGTTGATGAAAACAGGTTAAACTTCTTCAAGGCTGTCAAGGAAAGCTAAACATGGCAGGCGATCAGAGACCCACAGAGAAGCCAAAACAATAAGGCTTTTTGAAAACTTCGACTGCGGTTAAAGAATGTACTTAAGTGGACGCCTCTTGTTCTTAATGTAGGTAACAGCTGGTTCAAAACTTTGGATTGGTCCTGCAGACAGTCTGCTCGCCACCTGGAAGTCACAAGACCTGAAGAGCGGAATAGACAAAACAGAATTTTGCGTCGGAACATTGCCTGTAGGGTGCCAGATAAAATCAATCACCGAAATACTCCCAAACTCGACAGACGTGACATGCAGTGACTGCGTCTTAAGCCATTATGGGACGTACTACCTTAGTATAAGAGTAACAAATGGTGCTGGCCTTTTTACTGTAATTGCGATAAACGGAACCAAAGTCGATCTGACGGCTCCTTTCCTCAGTGATATCGTCCCACAGTTCTCCGTCATGTCGTGCAGTACAAATTGCACCCTAGTTTCAAATATCACTGGTGTCCAAGATGATGAAAGCGGTGTCAGACTTTGTAGCTTTGCGATAAGAAACAGTACTGACTTTGTGACTGATTTTATAGAAAATGGGTTAAGTGCGACTGTCATGGCCACAGGTCTACAATTGCTACCCGGACAAAGTTATTACGCCGTGGTGAGATGCGAAAACAATGCTGGACTTTACACAGAGATGGTATCTTCTCCAGTCCTTGTTGACGATACGCCTCCTTCAAAGGTATGGTTAGTTCCATATAGTGTATTCAGTTAAACTTATCAAAGAAAGAAATTCCTTCCTTCCTTTGTACAAACACAAATACAGTGACCATCACAAGGGTCATTAGAGTATTCAAGTGCTATCCCCGTCTCCAACTGTCAAATGACATACTAGTCCACTCCTGGTTACCCCAGCATTCTGTAGGGTATACCTATAAATTTTCTGGTATACGTCCTCATTTGATAGTAAGGGTTTTTGAAGACAATTCACATTACAAAATACAGGTAAACGTGAATGACGTTTCAACCGCTCTTCCGTTTTTACCTTCAACATTTAACTTGAGAATGACCGAAGAGCGGTCCAAACGTCGTTTACTTTTACCTGTATTTCTTACTGACTCATTTGATAATTACAATTTAAACTCTGAGCTCCAGTTACTCTAAAGATGGGTAACGCCATTCACTGGATAGGTCACTATCCATTGAACAGTGTACACCTCCAGCTGGTTTTGCTTACAAGTTCACTTGATAGCGCGTCATCCGGCGGACAGCTTTTTCCACCCTTTGAGCAAACAGGCCAGAGTGGAGTGTGACACTGAGGCTTAAAGTAACTGTTTTGGCTTCTTTAACATTTAGCAAAGTGGCACAATGTAGTGTCAGTTCACTTCTGTCTCCTTTCGAAATTACTACGCGAAATGGTCACCTTTATCAGCCTTGGCACTATAAACTTCTTTACGATTTATTCCAGTGATACGAGACTAGATTCGTCGAGTGTATTAGTCAATTCTTTTGCGTTTTCTTTTTCAAGGGCTCCGTAATTGTAAGTGAAGACCGTACGCATGACGTTTTTGGCATACATTCCAGCTGCCATCTCTTCAACAGAACACTGCGGGCTCACTGGTACGGTTTTAACGACGAAGAATCCGAGATAAGCGGTTTTCGTGTTGCTGTTGGCAAACAGCCAAACGCAACCGACGTGTTGCAGTTCCAAGAAGTTGGCCTGGTGACAAATGTTACTCTGCCTTTGACCAACATCAGCACGTTGTTTGATGGTGACATCGTTTACGTGACAGTTGAATCACGCAACGACGCAGGCTTGGTTACTCAAAGTTCGTCACCTCCTACAAGGTTGGTTGCAGCTGACAATGAGGAGTATTTGAGAGAAGGAGATTTTTACTGTCTGAACTTTTGAGTGCCAAAACTGTTAATGAGTAGAAACTATGCTACAAATTAGTAAAGAGGTATAATCAGGTATGTCAGAAGTTTGAAAATAGTTTATCCCTTTAGTATAGGTTAAACGAACGCAATTGAATTAACTTTGCCAATGTGATTATACAACGTAGTATAAGTTGGGACTAGTAGCGGCCGATGCTTATTTTCTGCATATGGTCAGGAGACGTGTATGGAAAAACATTTTAACAATGTACGATATTTACCCGAATAAAGGCTTCTTCTTTCTGACACTGGTTTCTTTTCTACCTGCGTGCGTGTGTACTGTAAGGGTGCGAGTGTTTCTACAAAAACGATATAAGAAGCTTAGCAATCCCTTGTCTAAAACTGAATAGGTCTCTTCGCAGGGTTTCGTTCGAAATTTGAGCGGCGATAAGAAAGTCCTTGACTGCTTGCGACCACTGTATAAAACAGCAATATTGACATGAAATACAAAACATTAGTCAAGTAAAACGTCTCAAAAAGTTGATTTCGATGATAACAGGAGATAAGTGATTATTATGTGAAGTACCTAGCACTAATTAATCCCAATCTCAATGGGTTCTTGCGTGTTCCGTATTTTATGTTGTCTCTTCCATTTACCAAAAGAACATTTACATGTTTATCAAAGGGAAATATTGCTGAATGCCCTTGGAAAGGCCTTGAAGAAAAGATCTGATACCTGTTTGAAACATGCACAATACGGTTCTCAAAGCGAAGGGATATGGGTAGGGGCGTACTCATAAATGTATGAGTCTGCGCTATACACGCACTGAAAAAGCTGCATATATTTTTTCTTTGATCCTATTTTAACACTTGAAATTTCTTATAACTAAAAAGTGATGTGTTTGACCCCCATTTGCAGAAAAGCGCTCTGAAGCTCCATGGTCTTTATACCACTTGTGACATTACTTTTCACCGCAGGATAGATATCTGATAAAAAAAAGTAAACTAAGATCTTGGAAAGCATCCGAAACTGAGCTCGATAGGAGGACTTGACTTGGAGATACAGGAAATAAACCTTCTACTTTGTCCTTTAAAATTCGAAGGAAAACTTGTTCGACATTCACCACCAATGAAACTTTCCTTTAAAATATTTTCATTTTACTGTACCTCAAAGCAGAAACACTCCCACGTCCCGACGCAGTAAAAGTCAAGTCAAAGGCCAGAAAACACACAAAAAAATGAGAGAGAAAAAGAGCGAGAACATATAACAGGAGACAAAAATCTCAAAATTTAAGCTACTGGGTCGGGAGCTCAAATCCTCCTCCGTCCCACATTCAGGACATACTGAACATTTCACGTACACGGAAATCAAAATGATGATATCAGTTTATTTTTATGTCAAAAGAGCAACAGTATTACCTCTTGTTTTTTGTTCCCTACAATTTTAAGGTTGTGTTCAACGTGTAAATGCAACATTCCCAGGGAACATTGCCCACTGTCTCTTCAAAAACTATGCTAATTTTTCTCCACCAATTCGCACGTGTGTTTTTAGGCAAAATGTGAATATTAATTTTGGCTGTTGCAGTCCACGTTTTAATTTGATTTACGAGCTTTGTAACAAGCAATTCTACTGATTCTTTAGCTCGAAGGGAGTTCTTTCAACCAAGGAGAGTTCAAGACAGAAGAAGTTCTAACGTGGTTCCTTCTTCCTCTTCAAAGCTTACTGAACAACTTCTATCGGGTGAAGACAGCGACGATAACTTAAAACTGGAAGCAAACTGGAAATTTGACTGTGGTGGCAGTTGATATTTAAAGGTGAACAAACGCTTCTTTCTTCTTTTATGATGTTGAATCAGTAATAATATAAGGGAAGTCTAAATGATGTTCTTAACGATGCGAATTGCGAATTGAATGCAAGAGTCTGAGAAGATTTCCGTTAACACCATATTTAATTGTGTACAATTTTGAAAGCCTCATTCTGCTCATAGTAGCTACAATACATCACTGGACAAATTTAGTTGGAAACATGCGAAAACTGCAAGTTATGATCGCCTTAAGTCACCAGTACCGCCATTTCCTCTTTCAACAATATTGGGAAATGAAAAGATACCATTAGAAGGGATTGGAAAGTTCTACATCAGTAGCGACCACTGACGGAGAGGTGCGAATGGGGCCAAATTAATATTCAAGCAAGGTTCTATCAGCTAAAATCAGACCCAAAAAATTCTAGCGGCCCGGAACGTACCACAAAATGGTCTTTTTCGCCACATTTGATAAACAAAACACCAAGAGAGTTCCAAACGGGTTTTGCATTCACCTGAGCTTTCGTTATTCATCACGTGTCTTTCATAACCTGAAGAAAGACTGCATTAATTCTTTGGAAATGGGGAGCAAAAAAATAAAGGGATCGCGAAAGAAATTATACACGTGTTTGTAAAAGAAATGAGAGAGACCAGTCCAAAAAAAAAAAACCTTTCCCAAAATTTCCCTCCCCCCCCCCCCCCCCATCCTAAAAATAATCGTTACAAATCAGTTTATAACCCCTAGAAGTCCTCAGATTTCAAAGATAATCTTGGTAACCTCCATCACATTTACATTTGAGTAACCCCGCCTGAGAAGTCTAGTGTTCTGGTAGGGCATGTGATCTTTTAAACTGCTTCCTGTCTGTCGTTGCGTTCGTGGCTGCCTTAACGTACGCGTTGGTCAGTAACGTAGCTTTAGGCTTGTTGAATACTGATTAGGTTGCAGTTACACTACCAACTGATCGGGGATCGGGGTGCATTCAACTTTACATGGCCCTGGAAGGATAAACTTCACTCTTTCGGACAATATTTGTTTGCTAAAATATTCTTCCTAGTTGTCTACCGCTAGAAAATAGATATCTGGTGGACCAAGGGTGACATTCCCACTCAGTATTATTGTTAAAATATAAATCACGAAGGGCTTTGTATTTCGTGGTCAAGCTAAAGGATCAGAAACGGCTCGCTTGTCTAATATTGGGATTTAATTTCGAAAGAGATTGAGCGGTAACGGCTCAGTGTGCCCGCTTGAGCGATTCTACGTAAATCCGCCGCGACGAGAGTACAATAAAACGTTTTCCTTCTAAACTTTGATTATTACCCGTGCATCGGATAAGCTACAACACTTAACGGACTGTTGACCTGTATTTTGCAATTAGGCTTTTGTAGGTCTTTGTAGGTACAACTCGCGTGCGAAAATGCAGATAAAAACTGGTGAAATTTTTGTTTTTTTGGCGGGAAATCGATACGAGTGCCCGCGAGCACTCAAAACCAGCGGATTTCTTCTCAGCATAAAATCCAATATGGCGGGTCTGTGGGCAACATAAAACGTCAATCAATGCAGATCGGCGAAGGTTTTCTCTCAAATAATCAGCACTTGTACTTGTTTTTGGATTTTGTACCGAACAGATTCTACATTGATGATAATTATTCTTGATTGATGTCAGTTTTTAAACAAGGCTGGTGCTCTTGATCTTGATCCTCGGTCTTCAGTTCGTTCCACGGGGAATCATCGTTCCTTTGGAAGTTGAAGGTAAATAACACAGAATATCGAAATTGAAAGTGTTGCATTTAAGGTGGCTCAAAGCAGTTTTCTGGGTTTTTTTGAGACTTACAGAGTTGGGTGCGATTTTTCAGGTTTGAAACTGTACTGTTTTGAATGGCTGTACTATTTTTTTAGGGTAACTCTGCACTGGGCAGATAATTCATGGTAGGCCACATATAATTGCCTTCCCCTTTACTCCTTAAATGCTAACCGCAAGCAAACAGTAGTAATTAAATGTTAACCGCAAGCAAACAGTAGTAAATAAATGCCAACTGCAAGTAAACACAATATTTAAATGCTAACCGCAAGCAAACGGCAGTAAATAGAAGCAAACTGCAGGGAGACTATATGGGTGGCCTACCATGAATTATATCCCCTGCACTGTGTCTTTCATCGAATTTAACATAAATTAAAGTTGCACTGTCCTGTTGCATAGCAACAAACTTGACCCACTTTTTACCAGCCAGTGACCCCATATTTTTTTATAAAAATCTTTGTATTACACACAGAAGAAGAAACAGGCAAAATGATAAAAAATTCTGTGGAGTGGATTTTTCTTAAATTAAGAAAAATGGAAATTTCCAAGTTAGAGAAATTACACTCCACAGTCTTTTTTTAATTTTGCACATGTATTCCGCTTTTGCTGTTGAATATTTTTTTGCATTAAAAAAGTGGGGTAACTGGATCAGTTTCTGGGATATTAGCTTCGTGGATAAGATATTTTAGCGCGTGTTCTACACACAAATTAAAACCTCGACTTTGCAAGATCGCCCCATGCGCACGCATGAAGGCGGTCTGCTGATTAGTAAAGCCCGCAATTCCACTCAAATAAACGCGAATAGTCCGCAAATAGTGTTTTCTTTTTCACTGTTGTCATTAGGAGTATAAGCGGTAAAAGAAGAGTACCAAGAATACCCGGAGGTGAGACCAGCCAAGTAGAAAGAATGAAGAAAACCTGAAGGGTAGTTTTTTTCCTGCTGTTTTCTAGACTGATAGCCAGCGTGATCGATCGCAACATCAACATCACAATTTTTGTATATGTTTCAACAAAGTGGTTTAAAAGGATGTTTTCCTTTGAAATTGACTGAGGGATGGATGTGTTCGAAGTTGAAAATAACTGATAACACAAACAGTTTACTAAACTTGGTGGAAACAAAGGTTTTCAAAGTAGGCCTCGCGCCGCTATGTTTCTTTTGATTTTTGCAAACTTTAAATCTTGCGAACCCTCGGGTGATCGCATGATGCCTCAAACTGAAGCACGGGCTAGAGCCCAGGCATCTCATGGAAATATTACTGTTTCAAGCCTCCTTAAATGCTTTTAATATCTGATTCATTAAGTACACGAGTTTCTCAATAACATGAAAATTGTAAGTAACTTGAGTTGGTATTTGTACCTAGAAAAAGACTCTTAACTTAATGCCTACTAAATACAAAGGTTTTTGCGCCAGGTTTTTGTGCGGAAAAAGTAGATCTTTTCAGGGGCTATTGGAATTCACAAAGAAAAATTGGGGCAGCCATGCATTTATTCAAGATAATTAGCCTTGAATTTCAACAAAAATGCTGACATGAGCATTTTTCTGAAAAAAGAAGGAAAGGATATTTCTTTACAGGTTTCCTTACATACATACATACAGAAAAGCAAACACATTTTTTAACATCTAAAGCTGCATGGTAAATGGTACCATAAAACCATTTTTGGCATGTTGTTAATAACAAAATCGTTTAAACAGCGCTTTTAGCGTCTCTGACAATCTTCCTCTGGTACAGCTTAAATAAAGTGTACATGTAAATACCTTTTGCTCACCAGCAGAAATTAGTCACTCATTGAATAGGCTTGCCACTTCCATTTCATAACATAAAATGTAGGGGTAACCACATGTTTTTTAAAGTTAGATCTTTTTTGAAAACTTTTACGGCGCTCATTACATTTTTTCCTGTCACCTCCCCAGTAAGTAAAATATTTGCATATCTCGCACTTGTTTTGCGTGTGCACTACGCCATCTGCAGGTACATGTTTACAGTTGGATTTCAGTATAATTTTCAACAGATAATGGCTAGTTTTTCAGCTGGAAGACATTAACAGTTAGTGGTTAGTGATACAAATGTATGCTGCTATTCTGGTGTTCCTGGTATAAGAGGTTCATTAAACTTGATTTGACAATAGGAAAATAACTTTGCTGTCATTTTAGTTGTGTACTTGGTAGCATAGTTGATTGCATCAGTGGTAACCCCAGTGTGCACGTGGTGCTTAAACTATGCCTTGCGTGATGCATAGAACGTGGGCGCACAAACAAAAGTAGGCACCATCCTCAAGTTTCTGTCAAACATGAACAGACTGCAAATAGTTGAAAATACGACCACAGAGTATTTTGTGTCTTTCTTTACAAGGGTAAACCAAAAATGTTATAAATGGAGGGAAAACTGGTCACAAGGCCATTCCTGCTGCTGTTTGCCCATTTACAGCTAGCCTGCAAGATTTCCTTTGTTTAAACTTGAGTTATTAATGAATTTAAGAAGTGCGGGAGGAATTTTTTCAAGCCAGCTCGACCTTATTTAACCCATTGACACCTGGCGCTTTTTGCCAAAAATGCATTTTTTGGACATTCTCAGCCTGGATATGAGCTAAATTAGTTCCAATCTACTCAAAAAGGCATTTGCAACATGACAGCATGCCTTCTTTTCCACTAGCATCACATTTTATGACATTTTTGCTTGGGCATGGGCAGAAACCAAAATTCAAACACCATCTGACAGCCCCGTTTGGATTACCTTACCATCTAAAGATCAGAAATCAGCTGAAGTGGCTTGCAGACAACTTGGCGACCTTGGAACGAAAATTTACCAACAACTACAGCCAGTGTTCGCAATCAAAAAGATCGCTGATCATCTAAGAGTCACTGAAGAAAAGGCTTCCTTGATAAAACCAGCAATTAAAGTGTAGTATACAAAAATATTTCAGAAGTTATTTGTGTGATACAAATTATATTGGGTACACTAGCTGCCATCTCCATCAATGCGTAGAAGAACATAAACATTCTATGATCGGAAAACATTTCAGGAATGAGCATGGCTTAAGACCTGACATCTTAATTAAGAACTAACCACAAAAAGTCATTAAGGAATGCTGTGGCAAACTGGAATGTTTGATCTTTGAAATTTTGTGGATTAAGAACAAAAGACCAAAACTGAACAAGAAGGTGTATTCCATTTGCGCAAAACTTTTTGCCTGAATGCTTTCATGTCACCTTTGCTAATTATTTATTTCTGAAGTCACGTCCTTATTTCTACAAATATGCCATTTTATTTTACTCATTTGACAATAATGACATGAAGCCATCAAAAGGTCTTGTTGCTTTACCTTCATTAATTTTCTTGCATAAATGTTTTTATTAGCAATTTATATTTATGAAAAAAAGGCACCACTTCTATATACATGACAAAATGCAACTATATGGTTGTCACCTCCATAAAATAATGAGCAATCACTTAACGAGCAACCGCCTACCACTATATGAGCTGCAGATTATTTCTTTGTTGTTATTTTCAGCCCCAATATAGTGTAGGTCACTTGCCAGACAAAAGTGTAGAGCATCTGACATCCATTGTTCCATTGTTTGAACTAATTTGCATTGTACAAATTTTCTCTCACAAAAGTACATCAGAGATAAAATCAAAAAATGCTAGTAGCTTATCCGTATCCTAAACTTTGGCTGGACAAAAATGAAATAATACTCATAGTTCTCCACATTCTGGTAGAATTATGTGATCAAACTGAATTGTCTGAGAAAAAATGTTCAAAAACCTTTTTACCTTTACCTGTCATGTTTCTTATACATGTATCTTTAAGCTCTTTATGTATTTGCTCTGGAAGGATGGATATACATGTATTTCATAAGCAGTTATATTTTATGTTAGTAGCCGTGAGCACATTCACTTGATGCATTACTCTTTCCTTCAGTGTCGTTAATATTTTCCTGGATTTTTAGGCCCACGTGAAATTAAATACAAGTATGATACTTATCATGAGCTGACCCTAAAGTTACTGTAGACCTGCAAAGGCCTAGTTTGTTACACCAATTTCAAGACTTGTCATTTTATCTCAATGTTCCAAAAAAAATTATTTTAAAAACTTAAAATGTGAATGAGTTATCCAGAAAAACATTAATTTTAAAAATGAGTCAGTGAACTGCAAACTGTGATAAGCCAATTAAAATGCATCAACCCTTGAGTTGAGCAGTAACAATTTTTGTGGCAACTGATCCATCTGTGAAGTTCTATTTTGCTTCTTTTGTTTATCCCTCACGTCTTGCAATTTCTGGTACAGAAATCTTTGCTTTCGTTGTTTGTGTCTCTTAACTGATAGACTAGGTGATTTCGCACAGTCTTTGTGTTCCCACATTTGAATGCAAACGCATATCGCAAGCGAAGGTTTCCTTGATGCCCTGCTCTAGCTTCTTCTGGCCAGCTTCTTCTGGCACAAAAGTTGATTGCTGCAGAATTACCGGTGAATTTAATCACTGATATCTGATAAGGCAACTTTTTCAAATGCTCCTTTCCTCTGCTTTGAAGAGTGTTTTTCCATATTCTAGTAAAATGAACAGGTTGATGAATTACACGTTTAGTTGTTTTTTTTAAATGTGTAATATCCGCGCTCAACTCAGCTCACTGAGTAGGCCTGTTCAAGGCTATTCCGCTATCATTCCGCATTTTTTCCTTTTCCTTCTTTACCATTTGTCTGCTGATTCAGTTTATAAGCTGCTAAATGTTTCACAGCAGACTTCACTACTTCCAATGCAAGATATAAAGATATACTGTAAATATAGACATTGCACATTCATTCCCAGGAAGCTTTACTATAGTCCGCTGGGGAGTTCTGTACAGCACCGCAAATGATCCCTGACCGCAATTGATTCTCAGACCGGAAATGATCCCTAAATTGGACAGCAAATGATCCTGAACCACAAATGATCCCGATGTGGACCGCAAATGATATCGCTGAAAAACAAGGAACAGCATGGAGTTTGGTTCCATGTTTTTATTTCTTTATTTTATTTTCATCATCCAATTGATAACTTAGAATAAATGTAAAGAAAAGATACAGACAACGTAAACAGCAATTTAAATACAGTTCTCATGATAAATAATTCCATCTCATTTTCTCTTGACAATTCTTCTGAAAAATCACAGAAACAATGAAAGCTCGTAAACGGTGAATACATTTCTCAATTGGCTCGATCTACAACAATAAAGCTTAATGCTACCATAATGAAAACATAAACAAGCTGTATACATTTGTGTTAATACCACCAGTATCGTGACATATTCATAACCTTTTCCTATAGCTACAAATTATATTTTGATCTAGAAAGTCTGCTTCTCAACCCTCCAGGCCGGTTTGCCTTTCGCATCTTCAATTTACAGCCAGAAATTCCACACTGATGATGTAAACATGTCCTGAATCTGGACAGGATCACTGATTGGTCAACTTGCATAGTTGAGCGATCTAACACTTACCTCCATTACCTGTGTTAGACATATGCAGAAAACCGAGAAACAGGATATCATTACCAACTAAAAGTAGAATGGCAGCCATAAGCCATTTTTGTGCAGGATTTCCTGACCAAAGACGTCTTGCTTCATGAACAACCTTAATGTGATACATAGGTTACACCGCTACAACACGATATCCATTAGAATTTCTTGCTACGGACTTTAAGAATCGATAACAAGAGTACTCTGGGTATTGGAGGTTTTTTAGTTCATGTGATTAACCAAAACTGGAAACCGAACTTGAAAAGTCTCTAGCACCCAGGGTATGAACAAATGTGCAGGCAAAAAAATTAGACACTAATTGCTAAAATGAGATGTAGACTATTGAGTGACTGAACTGACTTTATTTATCTGTTCGCAATTTTCACTTTGGTTAAATTGTTGTGAGATGTTATGGTATAGGCAAAGCCGATTACAAGGAATTCCAAGCTTTTACCGTAACAGTAATCTATCGGAAGGACTATTTATCATGAGAATTATTTAACAAATAGATTCCATGTTGCCTTGCATCTGTTCAGTAATAGATCACAGATGACGTCAAAATATGCTAAGAACAAATAAGTGGCACATGAGGGGATAGCCGAGTGTGTCACTGATTTTGACATCTTCTGTGATCTATTACTGAACAGATGCACAACAACATGGAATCTATTTGTTTTATAAAATAACAAAACAAATTACTACAAATAAAGCTTTTTTATTTCCAAATCTTTCAACATAATTCGAAAGCCAGCCTTTGCCCACTTTGGTGAACATGAAAAAGCCATTTGACATAATCTATTGTCTATACAAAATGAAGCAATTTCATTGATTCCTTTGAGTAGCAAAGAATTGTTATTGGTCCAGGAAAATCGTGTCACTGTCAAACTTGACTTGAGCGTCGCTTCTTGTGGAATGAAAACTTACAGTGACAGCAGAATTGAGCCGAGAAATATACAAATCTTAAAGAAAATGCTGGAAAATTCAAGTCAGTTTCTGTCATCAGAGCAACCCTGTGAGCCAAAAAGTTTGGACGTTGCCTTGAATATTGCCAGAGTTGAAAAATACACTTGGAAAACTTGCGGTTGTGCTCAATCTGGAGGCCATTCAATTCGAGTTTTGAATGAAAGGAGCATTAGTGATGGTGGAAATTTGTGTCTGCTGTGGTTGGTGATTCTCAAATCAGTTTGAAATGGTGTGAAAGATAGCTTTTAGCTGCGATACAGTTGGCCGTGACCTGTAGTGAGCTATGTACTTTTCTCGCTGCTGTGCCCTGAAATGGACTGGAACATTTGCATCGGAAAGCAAGGTTATGAGTTTATTTTAACTGATTTTAAGAAGTGATGTTTTGATGTGTCATTCCTGACATCAATCAGTGTTTCAACAATTATTTTGAGACTGAGAAAAGTTGAATTTTTTAAATAAATTAATCTCATAAACATTTTGTTTATTGGGTTTGTTACATTCGAGATAACGCAATGGTTCTTGGTTTACCAAGCCCAATTTTGTGCTTGGTTTAGTCTCGTTTGACTGCTGACTGAGACTGCTCGAATATTTTTTCCGAGTCATTTTTTGTGCAGAGTGCACTATTGGGATGGTTATGGGAGCTGCCTGCCGCTAAGGAACTAAGGCGCTAGGTGCTATGGCCCTATGGCGCTAAGGTGTAAACTTTAATGTTTGTTTGATTAATTAATTTATATTAACTAATTAGTCTAGAGGCAAGGAAGTAGTCGGGGTAGGGTGGGAAAGGTACATGTGTACTCTACGTAGAACACAGTCCATCGCCGTCACTTAGCTTTGAACATCGCAAAGTTATATATTTGTTTCAGGTAACCCCTTGCTCTCCTTGTGGTACCATTCTTCTTAGAACAAAACTAATTTGCCCTAAACGCATGCGTAGATTAGTTAGCATTCGTGGCTTCTCTATCAGGTGAAGGATACATTGCATATAGGATCACGCACAAATGTTGAGTTCTTTTCCTTATGGTAGAGCTCAACATGTAAGACGCATGCGTTCTAGCATTGTTAGTGTTATACACTATCTTTCCATGCGGTATTTTATATATCATGTCATGGGACCAAGGACGGCAGTTATTTTTCAGGTAACGCCAATTGTCCCTTTTTATTGCAAAACTGAAACGTTACTGTGGCTACGTAGCTTTTAGAATTATACACAGATCGGTTCAACAAATATCATCTGCTGTTTTCAATCTATAACAGTGTGCTTGTCAAGGTTCAAATCTATTGCTTCTCCTTAGCGGCTTGTTTATTTCTTGCCTTAATTGTGTCTGTAAGAGAGACCAAAAAGTTTCCAAGTTAGTGGCTTTAATACTCCGCAAATTGTAAATTTGTAACAAAAGAAACCAGGAAAATGCTCAAATATTGCTGCAGACACCGTGACACCTAATGAAAGCGCAAATTAATTTAATCAGTCTTTGAGGGGACTCATTCATATTGGCCAAGTAGCACTGTTTATCTTCAATACTTTTCGTTGAAATGCTTCTCAGCCATCAATATCGTTGTGTGTTAATTTTGAATTGTTTTATTGTTAACAACAAAGGTGGCCACAGAAAAAGAAAGTGGTATTTCGTGACTATCTGATAATTAAATTAGTCCTTGTTCATCGATAAAAATTTGCATTTTTAGTAAAACAACATTGTTTCTGTTCCATTTCTTCATCACTACATCAGATATTTAACTTTCTTTCATTTATCTCCTAAAAACAAGGACTTCTTACGTATGTTTTGGAGAAAACAAGGGTTTCATATTACATGCCTTTGCAAGGAAAACAAAAGTATCAAGTTACAAAGATGGCGTGAAGAACTAAATTGTCACGTTTGCTGCTTTAGCATATTATTGAATTTAAAATGAATGAAAATCAACATAAAACACCAGTAGTAATTAATTTGTGTGTAATTTTTGGACCTTGAATGAAAATACAACCTCAAAACATACACACTGGAAAGGGGAGAAGCCATAGCAGACTACCAAGGTAGACACAAACTGGAAGTGAACCGAGCAGGGGCAAGTACTTATGGAGCTACTGTACCAGAGCTATCAATTGCACTCTGCACTATCTGAGATTGTCTCACTAGTCTAAAAGAGAAACGGCTTTATCTTTCTTCTTCCTGCTTCTCATACCTGTTCAATGCTTTGACAAGACTTTTTTGTACAACTTTCTGCCATTTTAAAACACAGAGGGAAAAACTTTGAAATGATGGCGTCAATTGTGTGTCTGTCCTCTAATAGATCATAGGTGAGAACCAATCAAAATGCGAGAATAACTTGGGTTATTATATAAATCTATATAGAATATAGTCGCTTATGGCTTGTTTCTGTTTAGGTTAAAAATTGAAACCTCGACCCGAGGAACAAACTCCATGCCAATTTGGGGATCATTTCCGGTTGGGGATTGATTGCAGTGTTGTACAGTTCAAAGCTACATTTCATTGGTTGGTGGCATGGCCATGTTTACAACTGCTTCAGTGAGGTGCAAAAACTGTGAATTTCTCTGGGGGCCAAAAACTCAAGGTTTATTTTTGCATGAATTATCTCTATTCAAATGAATTAATAGGGTATGTAGATTTATTGGATTTTAACAAAACTTGGCCAAAATCTTTTTCAGATGTTAGTGCACCAAAGTTTGTGAGGCTTTTGTGAAAATCAAAATATTTTTCCTGTGACGTCCCATTGAGTAACAGTAGTCTGAAAATTTTCCATTGTCCAACTTTAAAAGGGATTTCCTAAGCAACTAATAGAAATATCGAAAAAGCCTCACAAGCCCTTCATCTCCTGATTGATAATGTCCAGTCAGTTTGGATGTCTGCAGGAACACAAAGGCTGGTAATTCAGTATAGCAAGTGAGGTCATTTTGTTGTTTAAAGGCTTGTGCGTGCCTATCAAAACAAAAATAGCAAACTATATTGTTATGTTGGGATTCTACAGTTTATTAGCTTTACAGTGATACAGTGTATATAGTTTACCATGGTTTTCTTTAAAGCAGCCTGTAAAGAAAGCATTTTTTGGAAGGTACAATGTACCCCTGAAGGTCTACAGTAACCTTAATAGATACATGCACAATCATATAGTTTGGATTGACTGAAATAAAATTGATTAAGTTCAGTTGAAAAGTTAAACAGCAAAACTAATTGAGCAAAGTTAACAGGTCTATGTTTCATGGCTACCTGTTCCAATCAAGAAGACTGACTTGAGGGAAATCTTTGAGGATGTTGTTTACAACAGATTTGACACTGCTGATAGTGATTCAATGACAAGTCTCTGACTGCTGCCATATCACATATCTCATCTAGGTCAATAGCACTTGAGTGTTGACAAATACTGTCTGCAGTTTTCAAGAGCAAATAGAGGATATACACATGTACCAGAATCTAGTGTCCCAGAAAGAGCTCTTTTAAAATATGCTAACTTTTTTATTTGCTCCCCCCTCTATACCTTTCTGCTATTCCCCCTTCCTTTTCTTGCTGCTCCCAACTTAAGTCATTGAGATACTACTACTGTATAAGCAGAATTGAGACTGTTTGAGGGGTTATTGAGCTCAAGAAAAAGAATGGTTTCACTTAAACCTTTGGTAGAGATTTGTTGGTCTTGTGCATCTTATATTGTGGCCTGAACTGAAGGCCAATTAAATTTTACACTTTTATCATGGTAATATCTCAGTCGAGACTTAGACAAACACATTTCAAATTGACATGTGGCCTCTATGAGCATGTTCAAACCACTTTTACACTTCTACCATTCCAAGAATTTGGTGTGTTGTAAGAAGTCTTGTGTGAAGTCAATCACAGTTATACAAAGGAATTCTAGCAGGTTAAGATGATCATCAAAGTTGTCTGAAGCTGCCGTGATCCCCTTTCCAATTTTCTTAAATAGCTTTAAGTTGTCCAATTTCAGGTCCCAGAGCTGGGTTTTGTCTGACAAAAACATACATATGGTACCTTGAGTGTAATTTCCACAAGAACTACACATTTATTAGACAAAAATAAATACCACTGACCTACACCATTTGCTATGCCATCTATACCCTGTTGTGCATTCAGGGCACTATTGTAGACCTCAGTGGGTATCCTACAGCTGTACTGTATCCATGCAAGACAGGGACAAACCTAACAACAGGCAGAGAGCAGTCTTCATCTGGTTTAAATGTGTTGACTGCTAAGCTTGGTATGTGGGTGAGACTGGCAGAAATTGTTACCAAAAACTAACTTAACACAAATGAGCTATGGGAAATGATGATTTCAGAAATCACATTGCTGAACCTCCTCAACTTACAAGCCCCAGAGTAGACTGGGACTCTGCTCAATGCTTAATCCACAGTGCAAACTGCTTTCAGTGTCTGAGGGTTTCCAGTGTTTGTGTTGTTTGAAAGAATTTATCACCTGTTTTTTGTTTTTTTTTTGTAGTGAGGCAATGCTTTCAAGGACCTTTTTCTATCACAGCTTTCTCTCAACAGTCATTATTTTAAATAGTCTCTTTCAACTAGATCTCTCTGTTACTTTCTACTATGTTGCACTAAACCATGGTCCTCTTTCCGATGCATTGTTTGGCAACTCAAACACTGAAAAACCCCTCCTGACTTGCTTCTTTACCTCAGACCAAGATCGTACTACGGAATGAATGTAGTTGATCAATTACTTCAATGTACTCCATGCAATATTAATGAACCAAGCCAAGAAACATTGTTGGCCACAAACTTACAGCAGTCATCCAGAAAATAGAAACCACAGGTGTGCAAGATCACCAACAGACTGCCATCTCACAGCTGACAACCTAAACTACCAGTACTCAAAACATGGCAGTTTTTAGCCTCAAAAATAAAAAATAAAAAAAAAAAAGAAGAAAAACCTATGAAGACCAAAACATTGACTTTTTAATATTTATTTATATCTCATGATGAGATGTTGGGTCTCAAATGTAATAAATGTCCCTAAATGTAATAAGGGTCCTAAATGTAATAAATTTAGCCCTAAATGTAATAAAGGTCTTAAATGTAATACAATTTGGCCCTAAATGTAATAAAGGTCCTAAATGTAATACAATTTGGCCCTAAATGTTATAAAGGTCCTAAGTGTAATAACTTTTGGTCCTAAATGTAATACATTTTGTCCCAAAATTTAAGAAAGCTTCAAGTCTGGTGAATGTCCCTCATCCCTGCCTTCCGGTCTTTTTTGAAGCTACTCTTTATAAGAACTTGTTAACATGTAAAGGGGCTGCCTGGCTAACCAAGTTACCTGGCTACAACAAAGGCCTCCTTTGAATGCAAAATTCACTGCCCTTCTACCTGAGTTCAGAAAGCGTGATCGAAGCGTGACGTGGTATGGGCAAACCACCTAGATTTCATGGCATATATATTTTATCATTAACATTTTTACCGTTAACAGTTAGTTTTTTCCAGTTTCTATGCCTAATGGCTACATTTTTGCCTGTTTTTGCGGCTAACGGTTGACCCCATAGAGACCTTCGTGTTGTAGAGTCGCACCTCTCCATACGGACACCCCTCTAATATGGACAACTCTCTAATTCTCTTCTCTAATACAGACAGTTTCCTATGATTTTTACAGGCAAAATTCTCATACATTTCCTCTAAAAAAATCCTCTATAATTCGGACCCTCTCTAAAACGGAAAATGGGCGATAAATCTTGGCCCCAGGGAGCAAATTCACACAAATTTAACCTCTTTGTTATGGACACTCAGGGGACAAGGTGTCAATAATTTGCGGAAATGTACCATTTCCTTTTGGCAGTAACACAGTGATGCCAATACCAGAACATGTCAAAATGTTACATTATTACATTACTTTCAAAATACTGTGGCAATAGCCAACTCAGTATTCTGCATACAGTGCAGTTCTATACAACTGTAACAATTTAAAACAACATGTATCTGATAAGTACAACAAAGTTAATCAATTTAGATTCCGAAATGCACAAGACACTCATTTTTGGGCCTGATTTTAGTTACTAAACTCTCTAAACTATCTTTGGAGACTTGAAAGTGATGTCATCATAGTGACCTCTCCAATACGAACACTTCTCTAATACGGACCGTTCAGTCAGCAACAAAATTAAAACTGAATAGGACGTTAAAAAAGTGTAGCTGAAGTAACAGATGAGCATATAGTATATGAACACACATTTCGTTGGTATCATCCTCACAAAAAAGCACATAGGTTTTATTAAAGTGCAGGTCATGTAGCACCCTGCAATCAGAGCCTTTTCTTATGGTACTTATGTTTTGTGTCTCCTCTCCACTCAAAAAATAAGAAAAGAGGCTCTGCTTGCAGGATGGTCATGTAGATCCCTTAAGCCTGTTGCTGTAGTAACATTTATTGCCTATGAACCCTCTCCCTTGAATTCTCCAGTCATCCAACTTCCACCCTTGTCACCAGTCCATAAATGATGATCAGCTACTTACTTGGTTTCTGCTTCCACAGGAGACTGAGCTGTTTAACAGACTCCCACCCTGTATGAGCTAATATACTGGATACGCAGCAACAACGTCAGGGGAATATATAAAAGATAAGTAAGAAATTCACAGAACAGTATCTGTAGGTCACACAGTTTGCTACCCTTAGTTGTTGTGATCATAACTATCCTTACCAAGTTTGCACTAAAATACCTTCAGGCTAAAAGAATGGACCGTAACAAATTCATTTGTGACCACAACTTTTTAGCAATTCAATGTCTGGATTCAACTTCCAAAGAAAAATAATTCACCACCTATCTGACAAAGAAGTTACTGCTATCACTCTAACTCCCTGTGTTTCTTGACCTGTGAAGCAAACACTGGTCCTTCTTCCTAATTGTACAAGAGAAATTTGTTTAGGCCCTTGGACTGTCTGCATGCGTGGAATGGATCTTGAACCTTGTACAAGAGATGGGTGTAAGAACTGACCTGCACAGGATTTGGTTCCACCCAACAAATTCCTTTCCTGAGTTTCTTGATTTGTGAAACAAAGATTGGTCTTCCAAACTGTAGAAGAGAAGAAATTTGTTTTGGCCTTTGGACTGTCTGCATGCGTGGAATGGATCTTGAACTTTGTACAAGAGACGGGTGTAAGAACTGACCTACAAAGGAGTTGGTTCCACCCAACAAATTCTCTTCCTAAGTTTCTTGATCGGTGAAACAAAGACTGATCTTCCAAATTGTAGAAGAAAAGAAATTTGTTTTGGCCCTTGGACTGTCTGCATGCGTGGAATGGATCTTGAACTTTGTACAAGAGACGGGTGTAAGAACTGACCTACAAAGGAGTTGGTTTCACCCAACAAATTCTCTTCCTGAGTTTCTTGATCTGTCCAACAAAGACTGGTCTTCTAAATTGTACAAGAGGAGACATTTTGTCTTGGCCCTTGGCCTGTCAGCATGCATGGAATGGATCTTGAGAATAGTGATCTCTAACATCTTTTTGTTTGGAATCGAATTGGTTTTAAATTCAATTTTACTGTCAGCTGATCTGTAAGAAAATTATGAAGTTTCCTCTGTGTTTAGTACAACAGGGAGTAAACCGGAGAAAATTCAATCTGATATGGCCAAGTGAGGTCATACAATGTAGTTGAATTATAAAGCTAATTTTTGGTTTGTTATTCCTTCCCTTGTGATATTCAGGTGTAGAGCTGCATTTCAAGTTTCCATTCTTGATGCTCAGTTGTAAAAAAATCAGTTAGGTAAGAAAAGTAATGATGGAACTGAAGCTTTAAAGTGCCCATAATTTCAAAAAAAAAATTTCGCTCATCTAGTTCTACATTTCACCTAATGAACTTCTGCGACAAAATTTTTTGATTTGGATAAAACGCAATTTTTTTATAACGTTTTAAAGGCGCTCAAATTTGCCGCCATTTTGGTCCACCATTCGCACCATTCTTCCTCGGTTTGAAGTGAGTCGTGACGTAGGTTCAGGAACACTTGATTTGGGTCGTGACTTATCTGACTTGAAAACAAGTGGAAATTTTGCTTCAGAGTTGTCTACATTTAGTTGAAAATGCTGGAAAGGTACGTTGCCGCTCTTTGTAACAACGTTAATGATACAAAAAAACAACATCAGTCTTCATCGTAGGTTCCTGAACCTACGTCACAGGCATCAGTCACGTGGCCATTTTGAGCACGTTACTCTTGTGTTCAGCGGCAGGGGTCAACCGCAAGAAAATAGAATTTTGAACTTTGTAAAAATTCGTAAAAAATTGCGTTTTATTCAAATCGAAAAATTTTTTCGCAGAAGTTCATTAGGTGAAATGTAGAATTAGATGAGCAAAAAACATTTTTGACATTATAAGCACTTTAATTTTTGCTACATTTAATTACTCTTTTTACCTACCTTCTTGACCCAAATTTTCTTGACTGTCTGTCATACAATGTACAGTATGTGGAGTTTAAAATGCTGTTGAGTTTTGATGACGTCACGTGAGAACGCTTTGTAGTGTGGAATTCAATATAGTTTAAAACCGTTTAGATGAGAGTATGTGAACAGGAATTTTTGGAAATATTTTATAAAGCAGTAGAGGACATGTTTCTGTGTTAACATTGCCTCATCTAAACACTTGGGGGGGATAACTGTCTTGTATTTTTCTAGCCCCCTCTTATTAGATGAGACTCATAGATGAGATTATGTAAACACGGAAAAAGTCCTCTTTTTTCTCAAATAAGAAAATAGGAGAGTTTTGTCCAGGGTACTCTACATCTCAGAAAATCGCAGTGCCCAAAAAAGTCCACCCATGGAAACAATACAAACCTGATTTAATATACAGACTTAATCCAGAGACGTGAAAGATGTTTTTGGATCACTAGTGTGCATGTTGTCAACTTTTCCAGTTTGCCTGTCAAACTGTTTGTGTGCGGTTGAAAAATACGGGCTCCGGTCATTTTCAGCCGATATTGTTGCTTAAAAATGTAAGATGTTACAATTTCCAGCCAGCTACTATGTCATTTTCACAAATTCAGCGAAGAAAATTTGATTATTCAGACCACTTAAGCTCTGACAACTAACACTTAATTCTAGTCAACTGACAGTGATGTGTTCATAAACTTAGACGTGTTTGTGGCAGTTGTTTTCGCCATGATGTTGTACAAAATTTGCATTATTTTGCCGTAATAAGTTGGATTTGTATTTGTAACAACACTTCTTAAAAGAAGTGTAAGTGACAGTATAGTACCAGTAACCATTTGCATGAGATTTGCTCCTCTTGTGCAGGGGCGAAGCTAGGATTTTTCAAGGGGGGAGAGGGGAGGGGCGTCGCACTGTGTGAAAGCAGAAGCATATCACCTTGAAGCGTTTAACTTCCCTTATCTGTTTTAAACTATGCTGCCGATTATTCCCGACCAATGAAAATCACTCTTCTAATTTTTGCCCATATGAGGAAATTCTGCATAGCGCGCTCTTCGCGAACTCCTCGCGTGAATCTCTTGCAAAACAAACCTGTTCAAAATGGCGTCTAGAGGGAAGAAGTTCTCGGGCAAGATGAAAAAGAAGATTTGCGTCAAGGGAAAAGCATTAAGAGAGGAGGTTGTACTTGAAAGAGTTTCTGGTGAGTTGGCAGAAACATTCAAGGTTTAACTGGACTCTTGTGCCATCGAGTTCGGATCGGTAAAACATTGTAGCAGTCTGTCCGTAATATAAATAAAGAGATCAATTGAGAGAGTTTTTGATTTATTTAGTGAACAGGCGAAGTTCTTTCGCGACAAATACGCGGTACTTAGGTTAGGTGGTATGAATATGTAAGGGACGTATGAAAAAGTGAGGAAGTTAGGAAGATTGTGCAGGACAGTTGCAAAGGTGGTGATATTGTACGGTCGATCGTTTCGTGTTATCTGGAATTTAATAAGCGCTACAGTTTGAAGTATGTCATGGAAGTTCAGAGAAATGCAAAGCAAAATGTCGGAGGTTAAGTATCATCCATATACGCCAGAGGATAAGGTTTTCTTTGTTAAAGTTTGGGTCTGCTGCGGCTCTTAGTCTTCGAAAACGGCTTCGTAAAGTTCTAGATCTCCATATGTAGTCGAACGTCCAGCCACCTGTTGGATTGCGAAGCATATCACAGCGGTTGATGTTGCGGAGGACAAGAAAAAAAAGTATGCCTGGTTATAAGTAGTAAAAATAAATGTGTTTGAAGGAAGAGAACTTGTTCGTGTTAAAGTAAGATTTAATTCCCTTTCTCGCCGATTCATTCTCGAAAGTTTTTCAGAGCTAGGTGGTAAACCAAGTGAGCTACAACTTGTTTGGTAACAAGCCATCATGTCGTCAAGGTCAGTTTAAAACCTTTCGTTTATCACATATACGTCATTTTCTAGCTTTATAGTCGTACGGTTTACTTGATGTACTTACTTGTTCAGAGTTGTTCCTTTATGTTTCAAGTTGGCAAATTATTGTCTCCAGAGCAACAGCAGATCCATGCTTCAGGGAAAATGCCAGATTTTTTTTTTTTTTTTCATCTTACAAATTATGGCTATTCTGTTAAGTGTCTACTAGTGTGGCAAAGAGACGATCACGATTGTGTTAAGGAAAGATATAAGCCAATCAAACTGAATGAAAAGCTTTTTTGGTGTGTGTGCGTAATTTACATTGTGTGACTTGTGTAAATTAAATGCAAAACTTAGCAATTCAAGGTGCTGAGAATAATTGCCAATCTGAATAGCAACTTGAACTTTGTGTTGTGACTCCAAAAATAACACAAGTTTTGGAAATGACTGAGATTTTAATTCATTTGTAAGTATTTTTATAATTTATGCACCTTCTTGTGGGGATGGAAATTATATCCTGCTTTTGTTCAAACAGTGGGAGTGGAGAACAGAAACATCAAAAAGGGGAACCCAGAGAAGTGGTAACCAGAAAGATTATAGCGTTGGTTGCTAAATATAGCTCAACTTACACAAATAACTTCTTTTTGATAAAACAGAGAAATGTCAGCTTTTGTCTCTTTTAACTTGAATACAGGTCTAGTTGAACCTTTGGGCGTGACCTACTCTCCTTGGCAACCAGTTCTCCAGATTACAAAAAGTTTCAAAGTCAAAGCACTATATTTGGAACCTCTTGTAAGCAACCACCTCTTAAGCGACCGCGACCACTTCACAAATAATAGAGCCTAAATTCGATAATCTGATGCTGTATCATTATTGTATGCCTGTGTAGTACAAGAGACTGAAATTTCTCATTTGAAAGTACCGGATTCTTTCCTAAAATGACATGAATAAAACATTTAAAACATGGGGTAAGTCTCTGCAGTTAAATATGCTAATGATCCGAAATTTTGACCCAATATGGTCAAAGCTCTCGTAAGCAACCACCTCCTGTAAGCAACCACTTAGCCTTGACATTTTGGGTGGTTGCTTACGGGAGGTTCAACTGTATTTAATTTTGTTCCGTCCTTTTTTTTACAGGTATTTCATGATAGCATCTATATAGTGCAAAGTTTATGCCAGAATACCTAAATAGCATTCCTCGGGTTCTGAACAGGGTTTGTACGGGTCCTGGAAAATCTGGAAAGTCCTGGAAAAAGGCTACTGGTCCTGGAAAGTTCTGGAAATCTGTTAAACTCAAGTAAAAAAAAAGAAATGTATGGCAGACAGTAAGGAGAATTAACATTGAGATCTCGGGAGTGAAAGGGATAATGTGAATTTTAGAGTCCTGGGAAAATCAATCTGAGTCCTGGAAAAGTCCTGGAAATTTTTTTCTGGAAAGGGTACGAACCCTGTCTGAAGCTTTAAAATCTTCCCAGACACCCCCCCCCCCCCCCCCCCCCCGCATGCTATGCTAGGTACCCTGCCGCAGGAATTAAACTCCTTGTAAGAATTTGGTTGCTAAATATGGCTGAACCCCCTTGGGTAACTTACACAGGCTTTGTGTATTTCTATTTGAATGTGGGTGTTGTGATGACAGCATCTTCAAGTGCAAAAGGCCTGCTATAATGCCTGAAATAAAATTCCTGAAGTCCTGAATATTCAATTTTTCATGTGGGAGTATGCCCTCAGATCCCCCTTCTTTGAACCCTGTAAATACGCTCAAACGTTCAATAATGACCATACAACTCCTTTTCATCAAACAGGTACCAATTTTTTTACTTACTATGCATGCGCTGCATTTAACTGGGTTCTTTCGGTAACAAAGAAAAAGCTGAGAATTCCTGGGTTCTTTGCATCGTTACCTTTTCTCACATATCTTTGTGACAAAAGACTAAAGCCACCATCATCCTTGTGCACGCTGAATTGCATTAGCAAAAGCACACGCAAAAACTGTGTTCGGCCACCTTAACTGGTGCAGTGTCAAAACTGCTTATCCTGGCTTAAAATCATCTATGCTTTTCAGACTGCAATGAGTTACCACAGACATTTAGGGGTACAAGGGGGGTAGGAAAAAAAATTTCTGATGAAGAGGTACTTTTTATCAAATCCCACCAGCTGTTCCCCTCCCCACGCCATAAAAAATGAACAGTCCCCAATGAGCGATGTTTCTTTCAAAATAACAAAAATAAATTGCAGTAACTGGAATAAATAAATAAATGAATACATGAATAAATAAATAATGGCAAATTGATAATAATATTGTGGAAGTAGGGTATGGTTTGCTTCAACAATCACTAAGTTAAGGGCAACCAATGTAAATGGCAAAAAATAACATTACAAATCCAAGATTAATGTGCAATATGTATCTGGTTTGTAGACAAGTGTGATAAAGATGATTTTGGTCTTGCTCAACTTGCTTGAATGTGTTCAATGTAAAAGGCCTACTAATGAGTTTGCCTCAGTCATTGTCATTGACAATATCAATGTTAAAAGTGATGAGAGTTAGAGATTTCTCTTCACCTAGTGTTTAGTTGTTGTATGTAACTTGTATTTGCTCGGTGTGTCCATTCCTGGGTTCTCGGTACATGGGAGGGGCCCTCGTGAGGCCATGTAAAGGGAAATTGGGCTCAATGGAAAGGTCTGGTTGAATTACATGAAAAGAATGGTTTGGACAAATAATAGACCTCATACTATTTACAGTGGTTGTAACTTAAATTGCAGATGGGAGATGAAAAAACACTGACTTGCATCTACTTGAAAATAATAATTTAATTACAAAGTATGTTTTTGAAACTCAGCACCAGGTGGGTTGACAGTCATGTGTAATATAAATTCACATAAAACACTTATTATTTATTGATTTAAACTTATGTATAGTCTCCCACTACGGCCAACATTCAAAGGAAAACAAGTGTACAGAAGTGGGAGATCAAAAATGGCTGAAGAATAACATCCAAGAGTAGTAAATTTTTGATTGAGATAACAATTCAAGACAGGCAGTAACATGGTAATGAACATGTAAATACACGGTAAATGAGATGATGTCTCAGTTTGGTAGACCAGTTAGTATCCAAAGCAGGATCCAAAACCCTTGAACATCGGCCAAACAAACGGATGGCATACGTACTACAACAAGAAATTAACAAGAAAACATTCATTAAGATATAAAGAGAACAAGCCGAGCCACAAAATTATTCACTTATCGTGATAAAACAAGGGTATAAATCACACAATCACGGCGCGAACATATGACAAATCAAGGGAAAAGCCACAATTTCAAGTCCGATTTTCTTAAAGTTCAACTATCACGCGAAAATAATCCACAATACTGATCATTGTTATCCAGCAAACGAAAGCTCGTGTGCTAAACAAATGTTTTCAGCATAGCATGATTTCCATTGACTAGTTTTGATGCAAAAAAAGCTTACCTGCAATTGAGACTTGGCAGATAACTGGCCTAGGTATTACACTGGCAGCTCCTAGAAAAGGTTCGTTTGATTCTCATGATGAGTGCAGAAATCGGTCCAGAAACAGCAACCTTCTCTCAACTCGCAACGAAATGTGTCCGCCATTGCTGTCCGCGTGTAGTCTGCGCGTATATGACATATCCACGCGAGAGCCCTTGCTCCATATTAGGAAGTTAAATTTGACTGGTTCGGGATAATCGGCAGCATTGAACCAGAGTTAAACGCTTCTAGGTGATATGCTTCTGGTGAAAGTGAGGGTACTCACCAGATTGTCATGTCGTTTTGCCACCTGTTGTAGGTTATTTGCTTAAAAAAAGGCTTACAAAAGGGAGGTCACGGGCACCCCAGGATCCCCATAGCTACGCCCCTGTTGTGAGGGTGTGTGGGGGAGGGGGATCGACAAATTTTACCTGAAACTAATTTTTAAAACTCATGGACGTTTTTCTTTCAGGAAATAACAAGCCACAACGAAACATGTCAAGGCAGCAGTGGAAGTGCAGCAAACGTTTGCTTCATAGAAGTTAATCTCACGTTGAAACATTAATGACGCCCTAAGCTGCTGCTTCTTTTTTTTTTTTTTATTTCGTCAACACTTACACTTCATTACATTAATTACTTACACTTCATTACTTAATTTTTTTAGTCAGTTTCGACTATTTATATCATTTCTTAAAACATTGCTCTTTTGTTTTGAACGTTAATTGTACGAAGACGAAAGACTAGATGTTGTTTCCTGCACAATCAGTCGGGATTATTCAAAACACCTTACGCATGATAGCCGTCATGTTGGTTTTGACATGAAAGTTGAGTGGCAAATTGGAATTTCTGAAGTGAAAATGAGTTTAAAAATGTGCAAATTTCAACTTCTTTCTTATTATTTCTGATAGTGTTTAGTAGCCAGGCTATGCTTCTCGTATGGCTCTATAAAGTACTCTCAATTATAGGCAATTTTGGTGCATTTCTGAAAACAAAAGGGCTTGGTCATATCGCTCAACTAGAGTAATCTAACCATAGTAGTAAAATCAAGATTTCTTTATTTTGCACAGTGTTTTACTTTTGAAGAGTCCATCTTCCGACAACTCTCGTCTTCCAATGTTTGGTTCTCGAAAGACCACATGGCTAATTTACATTAAACATGAAAACTGTCATGGCGGCTAATGTGAATGAGGTCTATTGACGTGCTTGGGAATAGAGTTTTCTCCCAAAGGGCTTCTCGTGTTTTTATGAAGCCAGTGACGAAAATAGCTGACCGTTTGAAGTGTAAAATCAGTTCTCGGATGTATTTTAAAGCGAAGAAGAAAGGCAAAAAGCAAATGAACTTTTAATAGCTGCCCTAACAAAAGAAAATGTCGTGTGCGAAAGCATCCAGCTGTGAAATGTAGGTAAGACCTAGGTACTCTTTCAGTTTTATTTACAACTCAACATGCAGCTAAGATAAATAACTTGAAACGGTAATTTTTTAGCGCTGTATTCAGTTTGTTACTTGGGAGTTTAGTAACCACGACGGCGACGCCGAGGACAACGTCGATTAAAGAATGAATTTATATTTACTTACGAATCTCTCGGTACTCTAAGGTCATTTACTTTGTTTATCATTGTCAAAACTATCACAAAAATAAATCTGGAACACAGCGATGAATTTGAAATAGAAAATTAAAACATTGTCCGCAGTGGTTCACGTTCTCCAGGGACCGCAGAATTTGGTCATTTCACGTTGTTGTCTTGCAAAGGACAGTTAAGAAATGTACCAAGAATCATAACGCACGTGCACAGCCCTTGTTCTGCTCATTAAACCTTTTGTTTAGCGACGTTGCCGTTGTCGTTGCCGTCGTGGTTTTCTTAAACTCCCTTATATCGAGTTAAGCCAACAGTAAAGTCTGATCGGAACAATGCTAAAAAACGAGAGATGTAGTAGTCATTCGTTTGTAACAGCTAAACCTGCGAATTGCTAAGCTTAGAATAACTTCTGTGTGAGAAATCTGTGTTCGTACCCTGTACACTTGTGCATCAGAAAAACGTAACGTTTATAAAGGTGTGTTATAATTGAGGTTGCATAAAAGTTGCGTTTTATTTAGATCGCAATGCAGTTTAGCTCATCATATGTTAACGCATATAGTATCGCTTTGTGACGGTAATTGCGTGAAGTCCGACTTTACGACGGATATTCGATTTTGAGAATGATATTTTTGGTGTAATCATTTCTGGCCTTCGTAAGTCATTACAAGTTAAGTATTAAACTGGAACCAGGGTGTAACTTTATATTGTGTATGTGAATAAAATACAAACCTGGAAACAGCAAGAATTGTGTACCAGTTCAATCTACAGTCCCCGCCTCAAAACAACTGCCGCAACAAGGCTCTCGGAGTAGTGGTCATAACTGTCCACAAAAATGACTCAATTGCAGTTTATCCTTGACCCTCATTCCTTCTTCATAGAAATTATCGACTTCATTTTCCTGCCCAAATTCCACAGCCACCAGACCTTCATGATGTAGTTGTGACAAGGTTCTAGAAGTAACTTTTGAGTGATCGTAGTTTCTGTCATACACAACCTGGTTATTTCTTTCGCCTTAACTCGATTCGTAATGCGCATGCGTTGTTTTTTGTAGTGTCACCACAAGGATAAGCAATTCACAAAGTTATCAAGACATTGGTTTTTAAGGGTATTAAATGTACTACGCATGCTCACTTCGCGTAGAAGAGAAGTGTACCACAATGATCAGAAACTTTATTTACTAGAAAAGAAATTTAATTGGTAGGGAGTTGGTGGGAGGGGGTTTTGGGATGGACGAAAAGAAAACTATTTTAAAAGTGCCAAAGTAGTATGTAGTGAGTGTTCAAAAAGTGTACTTTTTAAATACCAAAGGAAATATCAATGTTAGCAACATCCCCCACCACCCCATCCAGGTAAAGCAATTGGCTTTATGGTGACTAACGCTCCCATCCTTGTGGTACAGATAACAGGTACGCATGCGCATTTCGACTTCCCTTTGAGACTTCAAAAGTTCACTCAAGAGAAAAAACGAAAAATCCATACGGGTACCATCCACCATCCCCGACCAGCCCCCCTTGAAAGAAAATAATTGCCCTCATAGTTGCCTTGTTTCCCGTGTTTGTGGTGCAGATTTGTGATTCATATTTTAAAGATACGCATGCGCATTGGGGCTACTGAAGAAAAACAAATGTTGCCTTAATGATGATTAAATAGTTTCACGTCGTTGTGGTATGACTTTCTTTACCTTGTTGCTCTTCTTTTTCAATACGCATGCGCATCTGACAAAACATGCCCACGTTTGGGTGGTAGTTTGCTTCTTTTGAACGACGCATGAGGTCCCGATTAAACAAAGAAGCGAAGGTGAAGTCTACAACTGAAAAGTGTACGAATGAAGATGATAGAAAACATTGCTATCTCGAGAGGGATTGTAAATTAGAGTAAACGGAGGTTATTCTGTAGAGTGCAAGCAATTTTATTCCGTAACTCAAATGTTGAGAATGAACATCGATTTAAACAATGTCGTGAACTATATTTGACAAACAACTAGGAACAACTAAAAGGCTACGTTTTAGCACTATTAATACGCGTCGCTTCAAGCAAGAATTCGCTCAAAGTTTATTTACGAATCTTTCTATTACTGTAATCCAATGGCTTCTACTTTTGCGCAAATAAACCCACTAAATACTACTTGCAATAAGCAAACAAACAATTTCTAAAAAACTCTGGTAATTAACATCTTTCAGGTAGAAAATGCAAATTTAGGAGTGCGAGGAACTCAAACGTTGCTGTGAGAATTAATCATGCTTCAAAAACTCATGAAAACAAAATATCACAAACGCAGAATAACAATAGTTTGAAAATTTAAATGAATTATATCAGCAGCGGCCTGTTTTAAGCTGAACTCCTTTGTTAAAAACTAACCTACAATGCCTAGATAAATTCACCCATAACTTTTTTCAAACGACTAAGGTCATTAAAAAATTATTCTGTAATTGACTACAAATAATGTAAAACAAAAACCAAAGATTAACTTTAAACTAGAGCCTCCTCCAAATGACAAACGTGCAGTAAGAAAAAATATTTTTATTTCACGCTATAAAAGAAATTATCTCAATTTGGCATCAAAATACTACATTATGCTAGAGCGGCAGAGGTCTCCCTTCCGAACAAATTTAATCACGTTTTAAAAGTGGACCATAAGGGCACTTGGGATTAAATGATCAGCCTTAATATAACTGCTGCTTAGTTTTACTGTGCTTGTTGATGTAGCGCTGTCAAGTTTAGAGCAAAGTCTTTGACTTTGTTACTCTGCTTGTCCTGTCCCTTGATTCTCGCTTTCCTTGGTGGCTTCCACTGTGGCATCCTCAGCAATGGTTGTGGAAGAGACAGGGAAGGCCGTCTGTGCATGTAAAGACGACGATATTTTTTCGTCTTCCAACTTTGTCGAATCGGAATTGTCAACGTCATCTCTAATATAAACCAAAGGAAAAATCATTAGTACACAACGCCAATTTCTGGGTATTTGAATCCTGTGTGAAATAAATTCTTTTTCATCTTGGCTTAAACAAATATGAAAAATGTATCTCAATTATTCCTCTAGACCCTTTGACTTCTGAGGTGAAGAATAAAGAAAATCATCAACCAGGGGGCATCGTCTTGATGTACCAACAAATTCTCAGAACCAAAAGTGAAAGGAATGCGTAGCAACTATTAAGAAGAATTGATATTTTCAAACTGGCAATGAATGGAATATTTGATCGACATCCTCATGTCCTGTCTTTCTTTTTTCTCGTTCAATGAGGCTAAACATTAAGGACGAGTTTTTGGAGAAATGTTCGCCGTTACGATCAGCAAGCTTAACATTTTTCTCAAAAATCAGTGGAAGCCATTTCCTACTTCAGGTTCTTACCCGGAACGAATCTCAGGAACACGCCGTCGCTGTCCCTTTCCCTTGGACTTCAATCCGTCCTCAGAGCGCGGTAATTCAGTATCGGAACTATCTGCACCTGCGTTGTACACTGGGTTAGACATACCCTTGTCTGTTGCGGTTTTATAGGATGAGAAAGACGTTTCCATTTCATCATCACTGCTCATTGGTGTCGATTGAGGAGTAACGCGATACTTCTCTTTTGACGCCATCCTGAGCAGACCTAGAAATTTGACATCATATGATGCATTAAACTGCAAGATGGACGCTTTCTGTAAACTAGTGAAAGTCATTGTGTTTTAGCAGAACAGCGCATCAAAATTCTCCCTTTAACTTCTCTCACTGGCTTTAATAGACAGGCTAGCAACTAGACTGGACCAAAAAATCCCAAACCAATGACGAAACTCCAAACTGATCCGTGCCTGCATGACTGGTGCATTCTAAATTTTGAATTTCCGCACGAAGGTTAGAGCTAGTTACCACTAACTACATATGCGTGATCAGTGTGGAGTTAAAAAAAAGTTAAAGTGTACGAGCCAAGTGGCACATCAGGCCGGGGCTTATCCCGGGTTCTGTAGCCTGAAGCGACTGCGAGTATTTCTACTTCCCCCTGAATTGAATGCTAGTCCATCGCAGGGTTACCCCCTGCATTAAATTCGCCAGTGCCCATTTACACACTTGAGTGGAGAGAGGCAATTTGTGTTTTCCTCAAAAACACAACACAATGTCCCCGACCGGGGCTCGAACCCAGACCGCTCGATCTTGAGTCGAGCGCACCAACCATGAGGACATTGCGCCTCCGAGGGGGTAGGGGAATGTTGGTTAATTTCTGCTGAACGTAGCAAACGAGATGAACTTAAACAAGAGGTGCGAATGTTCGGGTGAATAGTGGTTGAGGAATTAAGTAACAGTACCTGTTAATCTCCGCTTGCTAATTATTTTCCTTCCTGCAACACGTCGTATTTCAGCGTCACTATCCTGATCCAACAGTGATTCCACACTCTCCCCGCTGCACATGACTTCATCGTCTGCTTGCTCCAAGCGCAACGCGCGGTGGACATCAGGGGTGCCAGGTTGAGAAGACAGGGCCCTAAAAGGAAACAAGACAGACTATTAGCATCGAGTTCTAGTTGACCATTCTTTAAGTTTCGTCCTTTGTGGCTATCGTGTCCCCGGAAAAAGCCATTGTTCCTACAAGTTAGAGCAAGTTACAAGTTACAAGTTAGAGCATGGAGCGAAGGCTCGAAACACTTCTGTGATAAGACTTGATAGTGGCTACCAATGCAAGGAGTAATCGTATCGTTGACAAAATTTAAGATGGGCCTTGCGCTGCTTGCCCGTCCGATTTTAAAACTACTCGCTCGATTAATCACTCCCTGATTTGTACTCCACTCTGTCCAATTCCTATTACAAATAGGCCCGCGAAGAACTTATCGGCATTGAGAATTTTGTCATTAAGAATTCTTTATTAATAAATAGTGAATACCAAAAGAAACATGCCCAGAGTTATACGTCTGGACTTACAATTTCATATAACTAACTGCTATAAAAAAACTAATTACAAACTATTTACAAATGTACGAATAACAATTAATTAAATAAAATTGAAAAGGCATCTGTTCACAAAACAGCGTTTATGACGTTCAGTTCTGACACGTGGCAGGATGTAAGGATGTTCCCTTTTCCTAAGGCTCCTTGATCTCTGGGGTGGAAGCAGTTCATGAAGGGATGAGTACTATCAGTAATCATCTTATCCCATAGCAGCCTATCTTTGATTCTAATTACATCAGTTGAGTTATTTCGAGATCCCCGGCAAGAAAGGCAATAAAAATAACCGCCGTTCCTAACGTGGCCGCCACGCTAGGCGCTAATTTATTAGATTCATAGATACACTTAAACACCTAATAACGAGAATAGTCCTAGAGAAACAAAGTCCGACGTTTTGCCAAATTCATTATTTTCTTTTTTTTTCTCCCCTTTTTCAATTTCTAATCTCAGATTTTAGCTTTCTGGGTCTCTTGCACAGAAGGTAAGAAAAAGGACCTCTGGTTCTGAAGTGACTTTTAAGATTTATTTTCTGTTCAAAAAGAAGCTGATTACATGAGGCAAGATCACATTACCTTTTACTAAAATAGCTGAATGCGCCATACTGAAGGCTACCGAAAGTCTATGCGTGGTTCACTTATTTCATAACGCAAAACAGGATAACAGATAGAAAGTATTCAAAAACTCACATTTGTGTACTTTTCGGGACAGGCCGCGGTGTCCCGAAATCGTCAGCAGAATACATTTCCGGAGGAGCCAGGACCGCGTCTTTTGAACTGACAGAGCTGCAGTAGGGAAGCTCGATCTCCGCGGTTCTATCATCAATCCTGAAAATCAAAGGTTATGAAGTAAGCTACTGGCGCGCGTACTTTTGTAGCGCCTTGGGTATTTTAAGGGTGGGATTCTACTCCTCTGCAAGTTCCACAACCCCCCCCCCCCCCTCCCCCACCCGCCCCAGAAGAAATCCCCAAAAATTGTTAGTATGCGGATCTATCATCCAAATGCAGCGAATACCGTCCAAATAACAGTACAAATATACAGCGATATTGTACGTAGAAAACCTGTTTGCCGTATTTGTATAGTAGCAAACCTGTTTACCGTACAGGTCGGCGAGCGCACGCAAAACCGTCACACTCTCCCTCTTTCATTGATAAATTTATTGACTACAGCAGTTGGATAATTTATCTCTTATTAGATGTTTTAGTGTGCAGTATCGTTGTATACTTTTACTCGTTGTTTGCATTTGACTCGCCCTACGGGCTCGTCAAAATACCGCACAACTCGTAAAAATATACAGCGATACTACACACCAAAACATCTAATAAGATATATATAGTCCTGCCTAAGAGACAATACGGAAAATCATCGTCTAAGATCTAACTCGAGCCTTGCCCAAAATTAAAAAAAACTTTTAAAATGCGATGAAACCAAAAAAGCACCATTTTTTTATGACCGGCTAAAAAAGGTTCCCGCCAAAAAATAATTCCCGCAAACATTTACTCCACTGGCGAAACTATGCATACAAACATCATAAATAGGATCTTGTTGCTGACGTTTATTTGAAACGTCTCTTTCGTTCAGAAACAAAACGATGAAATGAGAAACAAAACGTTCAGAAATAAAACAGGTTTACAGGAAAGGAGCGTCTAAAGATACTCCATTGAGAAGAGCATCTACAATTCCACACAAGAGAACGATGTAATTTTGATAGTGACACCGATTATTAGATTACTGTGTTTTATATCTCTATGCATGTTGTCTCACTTGTTAATTGCATGTAGTTTAATTTAAAAAGTGCGAAAATGTCGTAATGTCAATTAAACGCGACTTCCCGAAAATCGCAAAAATTACTGCCCAGCAAAAAAAAAAAAACAAAAAAAAAAACAGTCTATTACAATCACAAAAATTAGTTCCTGCAAAATACAAAAAAATCGTCGATTCGCAAAAGTAAACTCCCGCAAAAATTTAGTGCTACGAGATAACTAAGAAAAGATCAAGTTTTCCGTGGTCCAAATGATAACCTTGAAAGTGAACTTAGTTTAAGTGGTTTTATGTATAATTCAATTCAGTAAGAGTTCAATTCAAAGGTGCAAAAATGGAAAGGACTCGCTGAAAATTACCTTTCTGACTTTTGCCACTTTCTCCTCACCCACCACACAAGAACCACAACTAACAAAATGAACAGCGAGCCTGAACAGACACCAGTCACAATCCATATCCAGCTCGTACCAGACCTCTCGTTACCAGCGATCAAAATCTTAGCTGTGGTTTGATCACGTGACGCTAGCACGGCACCACCTGTTGTCTTATCCAGTTGGACCCAGACCACGCTCTCTGGCGCTTCTTCCTCGTTGTCCACGCTGACGATAAAAGAATCATTCCACTGTCCATCTGACAAAGTTACTTTCCCGGATGACGGCCATAGCAGTTCCACTCGCGATGACTCGTTCTGATAGAGAGACCAGTGCACTGTGACGTCACCAAGGGCACCTTTAGCTCGGCGAACTGGAATTTCTAGTTTAGTGACTTGTCTTGTACGGGAAACCTCTAACACACCGTCGTCGTTGTACACTAGATTGAAATAACAACTAAATTTTATAGATCAACTTGAGGTAAAATCCGAGGGTAATCCTGCAACGAATGTTACCCTCATCAAAGACAACCGTAGTTACGAAAAGGCAAGTATCTAGGCTACTGTCTGGGATAGTTCTTTTCACTCGTTTTACAGTAAAGAGTTTTTTTCTGGGGCACGGGAGGAAACCAAATCCTTTTCAGTCTGATCGCAATTCTATGGGGAACCTAAGCTTCAGTACAAGCCCCGTTGTTTTTATTAGGTTCCCTCGCTATTGTGTTTTCTATCCTTTAATATATAAATTGTAGTTTTGTATCCTCATTGTAATCTTGTATATCAATTTTGTTATTTATTAATCATCGTACTGTAATTCCATTTTTGTTTTGGTGGCAAATCAAACAAAGTATCAAATCAATAGGACTTCTCCGTGATCTCGCTGCAAAAAAGGCGTAGCTCGCTGTTCTCACATTTTGCCCACGTGCACTAAATTTCAAAACTTCAATGTTTGGTTTAACGTTTACTCTTCAAATTTTGTTTTACAATAACCGGTAAACCAAGAAATCCGGATTCGTTGAGGCAAAAGCGCGTGCCCTCTTGTTGGTTAGAACATTGTCATATTCTACAGTCATTCCGGAAAATGCCAGTCAACAAAAGTCCTTGAATTTTTGGACTGGAAATCAATGGTGCTTTAGAGATCTGTGCCTTAAGTTATGCTCAGGAGACATCCTAACAAGCAAAGTGACAGACTTACGTGAGTTATTTTTGTCAAACAAAACCAGACCATTCTGAGCATAAAACGACCACAAGAAGGAGAACTGGGTCAAGTGGCACACTTTGACGGTTAACAACTTGATTGACTTGTTCACGTGACTCCAGGGCTCAGGGCACGTGAGAGAGGCGTCAAACCTAAACAAAAGTAACAATCAAGGTTAGACAAGTGATTTACCAGGGTAAAACCAAATGGGGTCGTAAGCAGAAAAGAGCAAGACACTGGGAGAGTTTTTAGACACCGGGCGAAAGGTGTTAGCAACTTGTAGTAGCAAATTATCTGGCTAAATAGAAAAGGAGTCATATATTACAATAGTTTAAAGAGGAAGACACATCAGCCTTAGCTGGTTTTCATAAGGGTCGCCTAACCTGACTGAACTGGAATTTTGAGATGTTGGATTTTTGTGGAGAAAGGAAAACGGAAAAATCCAGAGAAAAACCCTCGGAGCAAGGAGAAAACCAACAAGAAACTCAACCCACATACGGCACCGGACCAAATTTTGCCATAGGCAGAGAAGAAAAGAAAAAAAAGCAAAGACTTGGATACAAATTTTTAGACATGGCATAAAGAGTGTTAACAACGTTTAGCAATGAACCTACCAGGTTTCGTTTTCCGGATCCCACAGGTAAAGCACTGGGTCTATGTCTTCCTTGGTGACTTCATTATTGACGTGCTTTTTGTTTGCTTTGACAAGGTTGTCGACGTCATAGAACATAGCAATTGTGATTGGCTTAACAAACTTGAAGCCTTCCTGCACTGTGCCGTTTACTGGATCCAACGCTTTGATGACAAAACTGTAGTTACCAAGCATGAATTGCTGCGGGATGGAAAGAAAAAAACTGTTAGTGGGCTTAAGGATGTTACAATCGTCAGTCGTCACGCAACTCCGCGCAAGCGTTAAGTGACGAACCGCGCAGAGGCTGTGACGGAGACCAGTTACCGTGGCAGGGGTCAACAGAAGACTGCATAAATAAAAAATGTGACGACCGTCCATGATGTCTATTAGTAAATACATCAATGAATAAAGGAAAAATGAACGAATGAAAGAACGGACGGAAGGAAACACATACCTTAGGTTTAGTGTACTTTGGATTACTAACAGGACCCTCCTCAGTCTTATTTTGATCCATTGTCTTTTCATCCAAGCTGTAGGATCTCAGCTTCACTTCCCCTTCAACAGCACCTCCAGGTACAGTCAATGTCCCGTATGTCTTCCCCACTCCTCCATCTTTGCGAGACCCATTTTCATTCACATTTACCGTGTCGAAGAAGAACTCGGCACTTGACTTGTTGTCAAAGGTGTACTCAGACTTTCCGACCACAATTCCGTTGGAGGACAATCTGTCGGACAGTAATCCAGCTCCGTTTGTAGCGCGTACGGTGGCGTAATATTTCTTTCCTACTTCCAGGGCGTTGTCCTTGAACTTAGCAAGCCATATTGTTGTGTTGGTGACTTCTTCAAACTCTTTAACGTCAGTCAAACCAGGCGCGGTTCCCCAGGCAACTTCGTATGACGTCACAGCACTTTCAGGATCACTCGCAGAGAAATAGGCGAAGATGATGTCAACAAACACCTGGTAAGGAAACAGCACGTGATAAACAATCTTTATGCTATTTCTTCCAACTTTAACAACGATGCAGACTTCAAAAATAGTAGTTATAGCTTTTTTCTTGCCAACAAACAATTTTCTCGGTAAACTGCCAAGTTTGAATGTCTTTCCGACGCATTACAGAAGTTTAAATGTCTAGCTTCTGGTGCGTTTTTTCAGTTCTTGGTTGGTAGGAACTAACGAAACTGCCGACACGAATATCAAAATACTTAAACAAAGGAATGAACAAGAAAAGTATTTATGGGCTATTAACTAAACTAGAAACCATTGATCAAAAGAACTGTCACAGCTACAACAGCAATGGCATGAGATGCTTATTACGAATCAAAGTAACTGTTTTTATAGTAAATGTTACCTGAAAGTCCATATCAGGTCCCATAATTCCATCTCTGACGTATTCCATTACAGGAGGTGTAGTATCTATGGTTACGCCGTCACTGTAGGCCGCTGAGCATCTGCGAGCTCCATTGCAGGCGACAACTGTGACGTAATAAGTATCTCCTTGCTGCAAGTTTAGCTCGAAGTGACTTCCGTTCGGCCTCATTCCTGTGCTTTCACATTCCCGTATGTCGTCTCTCATTGGCTGACTACCAACACACCAGAAATACTCGACAATATCGCTTTCGTTATCCAGGAAGTCAATCCATCTTGCGTGGATCTCACGAGTGTTATTGGTAAAGTCCACATCCGTTTCTTCAAAACTGCGGGTAGAGCACTGGCTGTCTTCGCCGAATGTTGAGTTATCGGAACAGTTGGTATTCGGATCGCTGCCAAGCCCATCGTAAACCACTCCAGGCTCAGGAGCTGTCGGGTCTATGACGAACGATTCCGACAGCGAGCTTGTAGATACATCAGCTCGCGTTGTTTCAAGTAGTTCAATAGTGTAGAGGTTCTCAGGACCAGGGACAAGAAACGATCCATTCATGAAGGAGATGTTCAAGCCGTTGGTCGAGTTATCAATCATCGATGTTGAGGGACAGGTAAGAGAATCACAGATACTTGATGTAAAACTATACGGATCGTCGCTTTGAGGTGGTGAGCACGTCAACCCTTCACACACGGTGCACATTTCCACAAAGCCACCAAATGACTTCCGCCCGCTCTCACACGGTACACAACTTACAGAACCTATCTCATTAATCTGAGATACTCTCACACGCACGTGATCAGTGGGGCAATAAGTTGCCATATAGACCCGTCCTGTACCTAAATCTTCGCCTTGTGCAGGCCAAGTGACGACATCGGGGGTCCCGAACAAAACTGTATTTTCCGCGAAGGACACGGATGCACGAGGAATACCATCATCCATTCTCAAGCCACTTTCTCGTGAAACTACCCGCCCAAGGTTAACACAATTTCCGTCTTCCTTCTCTGAATAAATCCCGTCAAAACCAATCAGCTGCACACCGTCACGAGCCCCTAATGTCTGCATGCCTAGCGCAATAATAAACCCTCCTTCCCGGGCGTTCACATCAAGGTTTCCACTCAGGTACTCATCCGACGGAACGTCAAAGTGACACACCTCGTTGTAGGACTTTGATGTGATATTCAACTGAAGAACTTTAGACGACCTCGAGTTTTTCGATACCACAACAAGGGCATCAGTCTCCGTGAGCCAAACAGAGAGGGGACCTGTAATGTTCTTGAACTCGGAAGCGCAGACAGTCATAACTAGGTAGAAAGACTGAACTGAGTAAACAGAGACACAAGAATTCTTACCTTCCCCATATGCCACAGCTAAGATGCGCTCATTCAAAGACACTGAATGTCCAAAGTTAGGATCGTTGTTTTCTTCTCCCAAAACGTTTGCAAACATCCACGCCCCACTACGCTCCTGAAATATTGCCACAACACTTGCGTTTGTAGTTGAGTTGGTTCCAGTCAATGCGATTATGTTCTTGCTGATAGAAATGGCCTGATTAACACTGTCCGCCCACAAGTTATTCGTAGGGCAAACGGAATTTGATATAGTCTTACAGTTTCCAAGTACGGCGGTTTTTATTAGCTCGAGGTTGCCAAGGTCATTCAAATCACTTTCGTAGAGATGCCCTTTACCATTCACTAGGAATGCTGTTTTGTTTTGGTGTGACACCACTTGTATTGGTCTCCCTGTAGAACCACTAATGTCATCTGGTAATGTGATGTGGTTTGCAGCTCTATTTCGAAGAGGCAGGACAAATGCTTTCTCCGCAGAACCAACAGCAAAATGGTTATTTGGTAGCCTGGCGATAGAGGCACCGAAATGTTGGGTTGGCAGAGTCGCTTTGAAATGACTTTCGCTGAAGGCAGGCTGCGGATCAACCGGGTTCTTGACGCAACACGGTCCCTCGGGATTAGCAAATCCCGGAATTACTTTCATTATGCTAGAATCCCCAGTGGTGTTCGTTTCATTCGCGTCAGATGTAACTCGCTGGACAATAATTTTGAACTCCTTAATCGGACTGAAAAGATTGTGATTCAGGATGAAGTCGGTTCTGTTGCTGGAGTCATTTAAATCGCTTCTTATGATTAGATCCAATTCTCGAGGAGACGATATGTACCTCACATCAGCATCTAGTGCACTTAGATTCACTGCAGGCAATCTCAAGTTTGGCAACCAGCGTAACGGCTCCTGCTCAGCGGCTTTATCGCGAATAGACAATCCCCGCTTTGGAGGAGCACCGGGTTCGATTCTCAATCCATCGCTGGAAGCATCAGTGTAAATGCCTCCCTCGTTCCAGACTCTCACGACTCCTCGGTAACGTTCCCATGGTTCCAACGCCACGCTTCGGATCGTCACATTTCGTTGCCATGACAGCACGTCCATGAAATCGTGTACTAGCGGTTCGCTGTTCCACGACTTCTCTGGATCAAGTCCTGGAAGAGACCAGTTTGATGAAGGATTCGTGATGGCCACCTGAACACGTAAGCGGGAAATATCGTGTATATACCTTCCAATGACTTCCCATCTAAGCGACAAGCTTTGTGCCATGGCTTTCCAGTCGATATCCGTGAGATTGCTTCCGTTCAAATTAGGAATATCGATAACTTCCACAAGCTTTGGTGCGATGGAGATGACCTTGCATTGCTCAGATACCAAACGGGTTTTGAGCCCGACTCCATTGATAGCGTAAACTGAAGCGAAAAGCAGCGTTCCTGATGAGAGTCTCTTGACTATGGCAGCGCCTTTTGGTTTAACTCCAACCGATCTCAATGACAACACATCACACTGGGCTTTGGATGTTCCAACGCACCAATCATACCCCTCTAGCTGACTTTCTAGATCCTCGAACTCATCCCAGTTAGCAGACAAAAGTTCTTCGGTGCATCTGAACCGGATGTGATCGCTACCATGCATCACGCTGTCGGGTGGCAGATCGATTCCACCAGAAACCGAGTTGTTTGAACTTATTCCACTGGTAGGTGACATAGGAGGTACTCGTGTTGTGTTGATTGGCAGGGTTTCAGCATCTTTCAAGGCAGGAGCAGTTAAATCGACCAACACTCGGCTCGTTGTCGTTTCCGATGACATCCCGATGCCGTTTATTCCTTTGACAACAGCATAATATGACTCACCATGGACGAGGTTTAAACCATAGACTGTGACGTTAGTGAGTACCCCAACATCAATGAAGTTTGTGACTGTACAATTTCCAGGAACAGCTGTTACACAAACTTGATAAGACGAGATGCCACTTTCAGGGTCAATAAAAGGAGGCCAACTGCGAAAAAAAAAGTTTAATACTTCAGCTACGCTTTAAAACTGTGACAGTGATTAGATTCAAAATTATGTTATTTGAGGACACTGCTTAACTATCCGTCAGCTGACATTGTTATAAGATTCTGAAACATGAAACATGAAAATCTCAGTTGATCACTCTCCAAGGAGGTTTTGCAAGGCCAGTGTAAACAACCACTATAACAAATATTATAACTGACCATAACGTTAACTGTAGCAGGAAACAGAGCAGTTGGTCATATTTTAAAGCGCGATCGAGTCGGTGAACTTGGTACCACCAATAACACCAGCCAGTGGTCTGAGTGGGAAAAATGAAAACGAATTTCGCGGGGCACACTACCTCCAGATTTGTCAGTAAGAAGCAGGGAACAAATGGCAGCTAACTCTTTAAGCTGAAACTCCAGGTTCGATATCATGAGATATTCTCCTCTTGGACTGAATATTTGTTTTGTTGACTAAAACTACCGTGATTCCCCGCAGGCGCGTCTCACAAAGAGAACTGGCCATTGTGCACTTATATTTCTTAAGCGAAGAATACAAACACAATGGAGCGATTTCTAACTACAGATAGACTGTTCAGTACCTGATGGTCATTTTCGTCATATCTGACTGGTATTCAGCAGGTTCGGGTCCAGTCCCTATTATTGCTTCGCTTGTCTCAGGGGGAGTAAAATCGACGGTGAATCCATCAGAGGCAGCCTCGATCTGAAGACCGGCAAAGTTAATAGCTTTAACAATGACAAGGTACTGAACACCGCTCTCAAGGTCCAATCCTGTAAGAGAAATAAAAGAAAAATAATAACAACTTTCATTTCTGCTACCCGGTAATAAGAACAATATTCTTACACAAGTGGAATCTATTTCAATTTCCTCTTAACGTTTACAGGTAATCAGTTCTTGTCACTGTTAAGACAAGGTACTGAACACCGCTCTCAAGGTCCAATCCTGTAAGAGAAATAAAAGAAGAATAATAACTACTCTCATTTCTGCTACCCGGTAATAAGAACAATATTCTTACACAAGTGGACTCTATTTCAATTTCCTCTTAACGCTTACAGGTAATCAGTTCTTGTCAATGTTAAGTTGTTACTTCTTAACATTTTTCCATCTTACCTACTTTCAGTGACACACTCGCCTAAAAGCTTGTGTGCCACTATTTTTTCTTACCAAATTTTGACGTCATCTGTGATCTATTACTCAACAAACGCACAGCAACCTGGAATCTATCAGTTAAATTGACTGTACAATTTGATCATGACTTAAACACTAATTATTTTCACCGAGAAAGATATTTCATCGTATCATACCTGACATAGTAACATTTCTAGCCTGTCTCACTCCCGTGAGGGGTTGCGGGCAGAACGACAAGTTCCTGGCGTCGCACAAAGCAACTTCGTAAGACTCGATACCAGACTCCAAGTCATCAAAATTAAACCAACGTGCACTGACGTCTTGTTCTCCGTTCAGATAATCAATGTCCGAGACACTCCCATCGATCACTGGCCCGGAAGTAGGCGGTGTTTCATCCACTGTTACTCCATCTGATGTAAGTGACGTCACCACGCCTGCTCCGTTTGTAGCGTTTACCGTGATGTAATACCGCTGGCCATTCTTTATCGGCTCAATGAGAACCTTGCGGACGGATGTACTTGTCGAGGTCAGCTGTGTTTCTTCAACAAGATCGCAGACGCCTGGTGACGAGCCAGCACACCACGTGACACCAATAACGTAACTTTCAAGGTCTTCAAAAGCACTCCAGTGAGCTGCTATGTGGGTTCTGCTCTGCTGAATATCAATGTCTTCACCTTCTTTAGTACCATCTAAGATTTGGCCTCCGTTAACTGGTCCTACCAAAGCAACAAATGGCAAACTCTTTAACAACAACAACAACAACTATAATCACAGACAAAGACATAGAAACAAAATGATTTTTTGGATAGGTGACGTATTTACAACACTAGTCCATGAATGAAATTTCAAGAAGCAAAAGCCATAAAAGAACTATTGCGAGTTACTAAAGTTTGTTTAAAGGAACACTTTCGCTCGAAACCATATTTAATGAAGTTGTAATTTTTCCTCATGATGCCACGTCACTTGCGAAGAGACCAGTGAAGGAAATAACGTCATCAGTTAACTTAGGAATATTTTTTTGATGCACCTTGAAATTCTAACAAGCAACATTAAAAAAAATGTATGGCACTCTGTAAGAAGAATCTATATTTCGAGATTATGACTGTCAGAGTTCACAAATCATTCACAAAGGTACCTGTCTTGTCAACAGCAACCCCGGTAGAGGACTTCACATCACTGACAAGACTGGCTCTGTTCTCTGCTTTGATAGAAACAAAATACGTCTCCCCCTGAACAAGCTGCAGATCCTGGGAAGAGTAACTTGAAGAGTTTCCTACGTCCGTGAAGTTCATGACATTGCATACGCCAGGTTGCGTGCCGATACAAAGATGGTACGTCCGAACCCCACTTTCCTTGTCCAAGAATCCGTTCCATTCCACAGATATCTCTGAGCTCGTAAAATGAGTTGATTCCTCTAAAGGCGGATTCTCAACATGGGTGACCTCACCCATTAACGGGGGAGTCGAGTCAACCACGAAGCCGTCCGATGATTTCTCGCTAGCGAGTCCGATGATGTTCGTAGATCGAATCCTTGTTTCATACTTCACTCCCTCTTGGAACTCCAGGTTAGCAATACAGATTGTTGTACGGATCCCTACATCCATGTTACGCAGCAAGCAGTCGTTGATGTTGACAGACGAACAAATGGAGACTTCATTTTTTAATATACCGCTTTCAGGGTCCAGTGTTTCCCAGCTGACACAGTAAGCGTCCTTGGCGGTGAGAAAGTCTTTATCAACAAGTGGTGATCCTAGTTGCAAGTCAAGGACCTTTTGAATAAACAAAGTCAGTTCAGTAAAATGTTGAGATGACGACAGAAGGGTGTAAAGCTGTTAGCCTCCTGAGCCGATACTGCTAGGCTCGTTAAGCACGAGAAAATTAGTGGTTTGAACTACAACAGTGAACGTCAATCTAGGTTTGCCACTCACACGACTTTTCCCTGACTTTTCACTGACCGTGGCAACCCTGAAATCCTTTTAAAAGGCAGAATGCGTAGTGATCAAAACATGTTCGGGCAGTACAAAATTGCAAAGATTTCCTCATTTTCGTAAATCGTATTTAGTTTCTATAGCATTTGTGGCGTCCGAGAAGATAGATAATCTTTATTTCGATGGATAATCTTTATTTAACCAAGGTAGAAATTCGTCAGCTAAAAATACCTAATATGTAATCCCTAATGCCTAATACCTATATGATAAAATTGTTAAATAAAAAGCTGATTTCCACGAATGCCGTGCCTTACTGATCCACTTTGAGCAGCTAGGCGTTAAATTGTCTCAGAACAGTTGCTGTAGTGGTAGTGAAAGTAGTTAGAAATCAGGCCTTGAAGTCAATTATGCTAAAAATCTATATATGCAAAACACATAGAAATGTAGCAAAAAATTAACTGTGTCACTGTAAATTCACTCATGAATATTTTTGCTAGGTTTTCACTCTGCTTACTTCTGAAGTATTCATTATCCTTCTGTTTAAAGGACAAATCCACATTACTAATCTTGCCAGGATTATCCTTACTTCAATCTTTGGGAAGCGGGAGATAATCTAATATTAGTTACCTTGGAGACGACTGGAGGAGTGCTGTCCACTTTAAACCCGTCGGAAGACACTCTAGTAATCGCTCTTGCACCATTGTAAGCACTAACGGTTACAAATACGGCCATTCCTGCAGTCAATGGTGGACGAATCTGCCGGCCGACGCTGGTGCGGTCGCCGACATTGGTTTCTGGGATGATGTCGCAGGTTCCCTTTCTTGTCCCAGCACACCATATATACCTTGTGACATCTGACTCTACATCCTGGAACTCATCCCAGTTGGCATATATGTACGTGTCGCCAGCTTGGAAATCGATGTCCGCTAGTGTTCTGCCATCTCTTACTTCGCCTCCTACGGGAGGAGTGCTGTCCACTAGAACACCATTTGACGTTGCCATGGTGCTGTAGCCAGCTTCATTTGTTGCCCTCACGGTAACAAAGTATCTCCTGGTGTGATTCAAACTCAAGCCGTGGATGGAACCCTTCAGAGCGATGCCTAGACTAACAAAGTCACTCACATCACATTTCTCTTGTTCCGTTCCTACGCACATTTCGTACAGGGTAATTCGTCCGTTGGAGTCTGTAAATGGCGACCAGTTGGCCGAGATTTCACTAGTAGAGCTTTGTAGTTCAAGGTCGTTTCTATCGCTAGAGCCATCATACACAGTTCCGGCAGTTGGTGGTGTGCCATCTAGTATAAACTGATTTGACTCAGTCTCTCTGAACAATCCAACCTTGTTGTGGGCCCGAACAATGAGGACATAGGAAATTCCAGGTTTGATATCGAGAGCAGAGTTCTCAATAGTCGCCATAAGTCCAACATCAACAAACGGTGTAATGCAATCATCCCTGGAACCAGCCTTGCATACAGCCCACTCGAAGTGACTCAAACCACTTTCGTGATCGGCAAATCCACTCCAGTCCGCTATGAGTGACTCGTCTTTCCTCAGGTACTTAGTTTCTAGCGTGTTCCCCACTATAACGACACCGTCTGTTGGCGCGGTACTATCAACAAGCAGTGGTTTGGAGATGCTCGTGGATTCTATTCCAGCGCCATTTCTAACCCTTAGTTTTATAAACACTACCGTCCCAGATGAAAGAGGTGTGGATAGAGAGTGTTCAAACGAAGTCGTGCTCGGCTCTACAGCTGTCCACAAGATAATATCGCACAAGTGGGGACTACTACCAGCGCACCACTCCACGGAGGTAATTCCACTTTCGGCATCAGCAGGTGCTTCCCAGGAAAACACTAACAGGCGATCACTGCTTTGTTTTACATCGCACGAAGCATTAACAGAGTTATTGCACCCTCGGACGGACGAGAGAACTCGAAGAGACGAAACACCGAAATCGTCGGTTTGATCCGCATCGCTTGGTGTGTCCCATACTGATCGTCTTCTGCGTCCACTACCAGAGGACTGCTGCGGGGCTGAACTCGCCTTGGTCTGAAAATTATATGAAACATCTCCAATAAGAGGTGGAGTGACATCCACTGTTACACCATCGGAGTAAGCGGTTTCTTTTAAACCAGCCCCATTGGTAGCTTCAACTGTAAAGAAGTAACGTTGACCTTCCTGGAGGAGCATTTGAAGGTGAACACTTGTCTGAACATCAGCATTTGTCATACTCTGCACGTCACAAGCCCCTGTAACATAACAACAGTTAAATGTATAACTCAATAACTCAAATGGCAATTCAGTATAAATAAAAGCATTGTTAATGATGCTCGTATATGTCATTGGAGTAGTTGCCTAGTATGGTTCAGACAATTGCCCGTACGTTAAACGACCCCAGTCCTAAAATAAAGTGTAGGTAACGTTTACACAAACAAGGGAAACTGGTAGTCAGAGAGAGAAAGAGAAGTAAACACTTCAATCAATTTCGGAAACGTTACTTGATACTGGCCGTTTCAAAAAGACAAAAAAACAAAGAATATCGTTCATTGGTAATATTCAATTCCTCAGTATCAACATTTTCTTTCCAACAAAATAGCGACAACAAATAAAGTACTAAACAAAGAAACAAACAATAAAGCTTCACAAGGCCCTTTGTATCACCGTTTCTATCAAATAATGTAAAAAAGTCAATCACATACCCTGCGCTGTTCCAATACACCAATGATATTCAACAATGTCGCTCTCCACATCTTGGAATCCACTCCAGTGAGCAGACAATACACCTTTCTCTCGCTGATAATCAACATCCACATATTCGTGGCTCATCGGGGAGGTAACATTTCCATCTACAACGTCGCCAGACTCTGGCGGGGTCCAGTCCACCACTACTTGTTGTGACGTCAAAGTGGTCTCCAGGCGTAGCATGTTAACGCCAGTAACAGTTACATGAAATGTCAGACCTTCGTAAAGCGTGAAATTAAACAGATCTAAGTCTATAGAACGACTTAGGCTGTCGACGCGTTGGAACCCGAGCAGGTCATCTTGGAACGGGAAACTACCAACACCAATAAGGAAGTGGCTCATACCGCTTTCAGGATCGTCCATTGACCACGTGACCACAGGAGAAGACGGTGTTGTTACGTACAAAGTACCCTTCCCAGTTGTAGGAGAGATTTGGAGTGATTTTCCAACTGGAGGAGTTCGATCGACAACAACACCATCCGAAGACGAGCTTACATGTTCACCTCTATTATTTTCGGCTCTTACGGTGACGTAATATTTCTTGCCGTGTTCCAGTGTTAGATTGTAAAAGCGGTTCGCTGACGTTTTGAGATGGTGTACTTCAACGAATGGCCACTTACACACATCCGACACGGAAGAATTAGGTGGCTGATCTCTGATACACCAATCATATCCCCTGATGCCAAAAACTGGATCCTTGAATCCGTTCCAGTGAGCCCAAATTGCTTTGTCGTCAAGTTGGAAATCAATGTCGTTTGCCGACGGTATTGGACCGTCGCTTACGACACCTGCAGAAAACTTTCCCAGTATTACGAACATTCCCGGAGAGCAATCGGTTCTATGAAGCCCGGCGCCGTTTGTTGCACGTATGCAGACAAAATAAGTGTTATTTCCGACAAGAGTTTGATTGTCTATAAAGACTCCGCCAACAGAGTCATCTGCGATTACGTCGGTGTACAAATCGCCGCCATTTTGTATAAGTTCCAGAGGATTTGCACCCACAGCCCAACTGATTTGTCTAATACCGCTTTCGGGATCTGTAAATCCGCTCCACGACACCACGAAATACGATCCTGGTACTTCATTCTTGTTTCGATCGTAGTTCCTTGGGAAGACATAGTGGGCAGCTACAATACCAGAATTTGGCGCTGTACGGTCGATAACAACGCCATTTGAAGATGTAGTGCTCGATAAGCCGGCCTTGTTTACAGCAAAGAGCCTCAAAAAGTAGGTTCTTCCGCCTTGCAAGGGAACATCAGAAATAACAAGACTTGTCTTGATTAGTGAAACGTCGGTGAAGTTCTTAATATCATTATACTCTGGATTAGTTCCCAGACCCCACGCAACAGATTTAACTCCACTCTGTTGATCAGCTACTGTCCACTCAGCCCTTAATGAATCATTCTTTGGGTCAAACGTAAGCTTTACTTTCGTTGCCTCAGGTGGGGTGCTATCAATGATGACACCATTTGTCCAATTTACTGCTTTAAGGTCAACGGAGTTGACAACCTCAATTCCAACAGTGTAACTTTGGCCTTCTTCATATTTTACAGTAATCCTACCTCCACCCGTGATTATCGCCGATCCTGAGGAGTTTACGAGTGTTTTTAGTGCGTAAAAAGGAATAACGTACTCGTTTGTTAGTAGATTTTTCACCGAAAAACGGTACAGAACTATCGGAGATTCATTGTCATAACACACCCAGGAAATAACACGTTTGCTTGAACTTGGAGCGTACTGCAGGTCGTGTTGAAGATCGGCTTTGCCATCCCAGAGCTGAGAGCATATCGGAGGAGAGCTATCAACCACAAATCCATCTGATTGTACTGTGGTTTGCAAACCAACACCGTTCACTGCTGTCACATTGACATAATATCTTCTTCCGCTCTCAAGGTCTCTTGTTATTGTTAATGTTGCCACGGTAACACTGCCATTGAGACTGAAGGAGCCGTAAACATCCATCGCAGACCTTAAAGAAGGCTTTCCCCATACTTGAACTCTATATTCTTGCACACCACTTTCTGCGTCGACAAATTTGAAATTTATTGTCACGTTTTTCATCCTGCTTTGATAGTCCCCATCCCGCAGGTAAACTAAATTTGGCGGTGTGCCGTCGAAAACAACACCGTCTGAAAAAGAAACAGCTTTCAGACCAACCTTGTTTGTACATCGCACTGTCGCAACATAGCGATATCCCAACTGAAGATTGCGCACAACTGCCAAAGCAGTTTGATTAACCGATACCTTCGTGAAATTCATGGCGCCTGCTTCTCCTGGCTGCAGGCCGAAGGCAACCTCGACAGTAGCTAGGGATGTCTCTAGATCCTCGCAAATCCAGGTCACTGACAAGGAGCCTGCGGTTGTGTAGCTCAGGTCTTGATTGGGATCATTGCCATCACGTGTGGGCCTCGAAAAAACTGGAGGAGTGAAATCCACCAAGACACCGTTAGAAGAAACCATTTCACTGGGCATGCCGAGCACATTGTAGGCAATTACTGAGGCGTAATAACGCTGGCCACTTGTCAACTCCGACACTTTTAGTTTTGAACTCGCAGCCGCGTTCACGAGTCCCACCCCAGTGAATTCCTGGGCATCTTGGCCGCCGGGGAATGTTCCGAATGCCAACTGATAAGAGACTATTCTCGTTTCTTGCTCTGTAAAGTTGACCCAGGAAGCTCGAAGAATTGAGCTCTCGATCTGCACGTCGAGGTCCTCTCCTGGTCGTCCATCCGTCACAGAACCTGGCAGTGGAGGACTGGAATCAACCAGCACTCCATTAGATTGAAAGAATGCCGAATTTCCAGCTCTGTCTACCAGTTTGAGACACGCGTAATATTTCTGCCCAGATGTCAAGTTTAACCCATATAAAACATGATAGTTTGTGTTGGCTGGAACGATGTCTTCCTTTTTGACGTCACAGACGGTGGACTGCGGCTTGCTTGACAATCCAAGGTACACTGTTTCTATTCCAGAGAAATCAGTAAAGCCATACCAATGCGCACGATAGAGAGTGAAATAACTTTGATACTGGGCATCTGTTAAGCCCCATCCATCTAGAACAATCCCGTCTTTGGGAGCTTCAGAGTCAGAAAGCAGAGGCGGAGATGATTTGATGGCAAAGAGCCCTGCATTGTTGGCAGCCCATATGGTGATGAAATAACGTCGGCTGTTCTCCAGGGATAATGATTTTGGCGCTGTCCAGTTTGCTCGCAGCGACGACACAGAAAAACTTAATGAAACAGTCTGAAATTTCATGACGTCATCAGCACCAGCGTAGCTTCCAACACCAACTTTGTAGGCTGTAACCTTAGATAGATCGTCTTCGACTTCAAAATATGATCTCAACGTTGCAAATGGTGAGTTTATATGCTGCAGTGTTTCGCCGAAATGCCCGTGCTGAACGTACGTGATTTCAGGAGGACTGCTGTCAACAATGAATGTATTCGACAATCCACGAGCAGCAACACCTGCTCTATCTTTAGCTTCAATAACCACCGAGTACACTCCATCTTCAAGGTCAGTGTTGCGACCTGTAGACCGTACTCGTCCAGCCATCTTGGGTGGTGCCAGAAGGTTATCAGTTTCCAATGACGCTACCGAAATACCAAAGCCAACCACCCCACTGTGGACATCGTAGAAGCTGTCATTGCTACACTGGCTGTTGTTTAGCAGTCCCGAGACTCTCTTCTCATCAGCCAAACACCAATTCCACCTCGCCCATACCGACTTTGTTATCCACTGATACAACACCGGGGGACCTGCTAATCCAGTGACAACTTTCCCAGTGTGGGGAGGTACAAAGTCTACAATGGCACCGTTGCTACTGCCATTAATACACATTCCAACTCCGTTACAACCAACAACTGTCACGAAGTAACGCTCGCCGCTTTTCAGAAACAATCCCGCAATTGTCACACTAGTTTGTACTCCCACTGTCTTAAAGTTCTGAATGTCACCGAGCCCAGGCTTGGTACCCAGTGCAACACGGTATTCCACAAGGCCACTTTCTGCATCAGCGAACGCCTGTTCCCAATGAGCACTAAAAGTAAATCTTTCCTTAGTGAAATTCGTGTCTTTACCTCCTACTCCGTCCTTAATGTACTGTGCAGCTACCGTTGGCGGTGTAATGTCCATAAGAATACCATCAGAAGTAATAGTTTTCTTCAGACCAGCTCCGTTTATGATCTTAACAGTCACGTGGTATCTAACCTTCGGCAGAATGTTTATATCGGAGAAGCTGACAAACATCACTCCATCCTCTGAAACAGTGTGTGTAACGAAGGCGACATTTTCGAAAGCTTTAACATCATCTCCACCTGGATAAGTTCCAACTCCAACAAGTTGCACACGAATATTACTTTCCTCGTCTATACATCTCCATTTTGCTTGAATACTATTTAATTCTCTTACAAAATCCACGTCATACAAGTCCACTTCGTCCGTCACGTCAATAACTTTGCCTTCACAATGAGGTGGTGTATTATCAGGTATAAATCCATTTGTTGTGATAATTGTTTGAAGCCCTGCAGCGTTAGTTCCACGCAATACAAGCCTGTAAGGAGAACCAGCTACAAGAGAGAGGCCAACCATAAGGGGCGCCTGTTGGGTAAGTGGGATATTTGCAAACGGTGTTACATCTTCATTGGAGTTGTTTCCCAGAATCTTCCACTCATACTTTATAATAGGGCTTTCGGGATCGGTGAAAGGATCAAACTTTCCACGTACACGCCTTAGCGATGGAAGGTACATTGCGTCTCCTTCCCCCGCACCGTCTTGAAAATGCCCTGCAATGGGTGGCGTTGTGTCAATCAGGATACCATCGCTACACATTAAAGCCTTCAAACCAAAAGAATCCATCGCATATAGGCGAGTGAAGTATTTATGGCCGTGACGTAAATCCAAGCCAGAGGTCTGGATAGAGGTGGAATCGCCGAGAGGGGTCAAAGGAACAATGTCCGATTCTGCCTCGTCAAAAGTACAGCTGGTATTAGAGGACACGCCCCATTTTATGTGCACAATGTCCTTGACATCGCCCTTGAAAGCAAAATTCATACCCAAAGCGTGGGTATCCGACTGATAGTCTGCGTCTTGTGCCTCAATAACACCATCGTGGACGAAGCGCATCTGTGGTCCCTGACGTCTCGCCTGAAACTTCGGGCAGTTTACTAAAGGGCTGTCAAGTCCACCGTCATTTGTGGCAAATACGCTGACATAAACGTCTCTGCCATGCATTATGGGAAGATCGGTGATTACTAGGCTTAAAGATGACCCCACCCATGCCGAGTAATCATCGCCATAGCCTTGTAGGGATCCTATGCTGACGTGGTAACTATTGATTTTGGTGTCTTCGTGAAATCCATGCCATTGGACAAAATACTTCTTGTCCGCGGCTTGTCTTGCAGTGCACGATCCAGCAATGGGAGGAGTTCTGTCTACATCCTGCTTGCAATTATTAAAGAGGGTCCTATCGATCGTTTTCGCTGACCACCACCACTCTGCAAGTGTCTTCTTTGAGCACCACCTGATCCTTATACTGCAGCCAAACAACTTACACTTGATCCGAATGCAAAGACGGAATCGATACCAAAGCCAAACTCGAATGCGGAGCGGTGTCATTCGCAACTTGAGCTCGATGCACGCCTTTAGAGGCCACTTGTTGATCTTGATTCGTAGCTCTGGTACAAAATAGGTCTCGAGAAGTCTCGCCTCGATCGTTATTCCCGCTTCCACAATCCAGAGTGATAAGGATGCACCAGCGTACACAGAGACCCACGCTCCGGGAATGAGACCCAGTTTGAAAGTCTTATCACGCATACACACTTGCCCTTGGTAATCCACACTGTAGTAACCACCAGCCCCAGCAAACAGCCTTACTGGTATACCAAACACGATGATAACTTGCGAATATTCAGGGAAAAATTTCTGGTAACCTCTGAGTACATTCCCTCGGAATAACGTCATACAAGATCCCAGATCTGTGGCCTGTCTTCGGATTCGCTTATTTTTCTTGTGGACTTCCTCGAGTTGTTCCGAATAAACGTCAGATTCTAACAGTTCTTGTGAAATGCTTCGCTTGCGTGTAGTTCCACAAATCATATCTCCAAATGGAAACAGCCTTCGCGGTCGTACAATGTAATCCCTCATCACGGAGAAAAACAAGCAGTTCTCTTGGATTCCGAAAGTCATTTTAAGAATCGGCAGCCTAAGATAAAAATATCTGTCTTCAAAGTCACCACCCATAAGCTCTATGTTTTCTTTTTCAGCATAGGTGCCACTTGAAAACGCTACCGCAATAACTTCGTTGTCAACTCTGGTGACTGATTCTAAACCCGAGGGAGTTCGAACCACTCTTGCCAGCGTGTTTTCTCCGGTTTGGTCACCACCAGAAATGTCATGAAACTCAAGCTTACACTGAAAACCTGAGATCATCGCACACTTGGAGATGCAAACATACTCGGTACTGAACTGTCTCACTATGGTGGTGCCTTGCGCATTTGCTCCAATATGAATTACTCTGTCGGGCGCTAAGCCAGAAGAAGCTAAATCCCCATTGGCTGACAGCTTATAACCGTACGCCTTCCCACCTTTTCCGTCTGTTACCCACAGGACATTGCTTGGCTCATCATACGACACGGAAGTTGCAGTTCCTTCGACGGAAACGGATTTGGACACTCCAACCCAAGATGGTTTTGGAGACGAAAAGGAGCCAGCCACACCAGATTTCTTGACTGAGTAGATCTTATTTGAGGAGCTGTCGCTGATCCAGATGTACTCTCTAGCCACCACCACACCTCCTATTCGCACTGCAAGAGGACTTCCTTTACTTCCAAGTTGAATGATCTTCTTGACACCGTTGCCAAAGTTTGTTACTACCAACAGCGAGGCCTTCCCCTTGTTACTTGACACACCATGCATACCAAGGATGGTTTCGCTTTTGGAAAATGAGGATATCCCTTCCACTTTATAATCATCGAAAAGACCAGGGGTCAGCCAGCGTCCACTCTTGTCCATGGAGGAGAGATCATCGAGATGCGGGAACTTCCACGTGAAAATGGTCTTGAGATAAAGTGACGATGATCGCCTAATGGAGCGTAGACACACTTCTTCGGAGCAGTATGATATTTGCTGCCATGGTTTGTAAGCGCTAACATCCAAACCTCTCTGACGCAGCTGAAGCTTGTTAAGAAAGTCGGTGACTTTATCCAAAAAGTTGTTGACTTTTGCGATGGTGTCGGTGAATTTGGTAGTATACTTGTCAAGATAGGGCTTCACAACGTCACTGAGCTCTCCAGTCTCGGACAAAAGGTTGACAATTGGGTTCGAAAATGAATCCGTCACACCTTTTAGTCTATCTGCATATTTGGAAGCGCTTTGAGTGACGGTGTCTAACGCCTGCAAGACGTGGTTTATATTCTTTGTCTTTTGCCATAGTTCGTATGATAGTTTAAGCTTAGAGCGCACATCCTTCAGAACTTGAACATGCTCTAACACTGCATCATCATAGACATTTCGCATTGCTTTGAATGTGTTCTCCAGCAAATCCTGCATTTTCTCTTGCATGTCTTTGGCCTTCTTGATGTAATCAACAATCCTACTGATGCGTTCTTTTACGTCTCTTATGGACCGTTTTTGAACGCCACCTCCCTCACTACCTTCTGGTTTTCGGCCAGTGATCTTTTGGAAAACGTCCTTCACCCTTTGAACATCGTCTTGGAGAGAAAAGTTCCGAACCTGTTCAACAAGAAGCTTTACAGTGTCTACAACAGCCGTGATATTGTCAACCCCTTGTTCGCACGTTTCAAGCATGTCCGTATAACCACTTGCTTCTTTGAATTTGTCCTTGAGGACATCTGCTTTGTCTTTGATGGCTTTAGCTTGATCAATGAACGCTTGCGAAATGCATGTTCCGCCCTTGACACATTTCTGTATCTTAAAGTTCTTCCATGTTTCTGGTACCATACCATAAAGAACCTTTATCTCTTTCTTGAAGTCCTTGTATTGATCAATAACGTAACGGCCAACCACCAGTGCTTTCCGGACGCATGGCTTTGCACTTTCAAGGAATATTTTCTCGATCTCCTGGCAATCAGGCAACTTTCCTGCAGTCTCCAGTATAGGCGAGAAGTTGTTGGTGAAAGGTTTAAGATCTGTCAAGACTGCCATCACTTCACGTACCATGGACTTTATCTCCCGCAGTTCTTCCTGTATTTCGTATATAGGTTCTTTAATTCTTCTAAACTTTGATACAGCTTTGCCGATAAGCTTGTCCGCTTCTTTGTTAAAAAACGTGTCAACTTCTTCCACTATGTCAAAGCTCCCGAACTTGTTAAGCGTCTCCGCGGCAATGGTGTTAAATTCATTGCAAACATCTTTCACGCGCTGGTCAAAGTCGATTCCGAACTGTTTTCTAATGTCAAGCTTCTGAATCTCGTTTTTGTAGTCCTGAGCTCTGTCAACAAAATTGAGAACATCATCTGCCGTTTTCCTCGCCTTGTTTGCGTACTCGGGGAGATTTCGTAGTCGCGCGAGAACTTCATTGATACGGGAAGCAATTTCGCGGGCAGATTTCAGAAATCCTTTCTTCGTATTAAGAATTGAAAGAAAATCTGATATGATTTGGGCAACGCGAGATATCTTCCCCACACGAGCTGCTAGGTTTTCTTCGTACCATGTTTCGACCTTGGTAACAGCAGACTTCAATTCCGCTCCAACCGTTTTCATCTTTGCTGCTACTGGTCCGATGAACGACCCAAGTTCAGTAAGTGCTTCACGTGCGTTCGCTTGAACTTTGTCAATTACATCCGCAGAGAAATTTGCAGCTTTGGTGCATGCGCCATTAGCTTTCGAAGCTGTCCCGTTGGCAAAGTCCACAATGTTATCTGCAAGATCCTGGATATCTTTTAGTTTACCAGTAAGCTCTTGTAGGGAGTTTGAAACAAACCCTTTTGCTGCCGTGGCAAAGTTGTGTTGAATTTCGTCTAGTAAAGTGTCTACAAGGATTGTAAAGTTCAATAGTTCGGTAAGTGCGTTTTGGGTTGTATTCTCAACGACTTGGAGTACTTCGATTCCTTCTTTTTCGACGTTTTCTCCAAAATCTTTAAATTCCTGGGAGGAATTCAACGCAAGTTCGTAAACGCCGCAAATTCGCGTTACGCTCTTTTCCGCAAACTGTTCCATTGCCGGCCCAAGTTCTTGAAAGAAATCTGTTATGTCACTTATGGCGGAAACATTTTTAAATTCTAGGTCAAGCTTATTAATAAGATTTTCAAGAAAGTCTTGCAGGATGTCTGCTGGATTTGTAGAATTGGCGCTTTGATTCCCACCCAGGAGTCCACGGAACATCTCTTTTATGTCAAAGTTCTTGCCTGGCAATATTTCTTGGAAGAACCTCTCGAGATCAAAACCTGGGAGTCTGAACTGTTCGAAAAAGTCTCCGAGTTTTCTAAAAATAGAGATGAAATTCTGAAAGCTTGGAGATTTTAGATTCAGTTTGAACTTTAAGCTGACTCGCCAGTCAAAACGCAGGCCAAAGTTAAAGCCACTGCCTTGAAAAGGTGGGAATCGCAGGTTCATGTCAGGCAGCTGTAATTTTGGGAATCGCATTCCATCAAGAAAATCCAACAACGAAGACATGTCCAGGAAACGGTTGGCAAATCGCAGGAGCTTCAAGGCAACTTGCTGAAACGATTCCAGCGAAAAGGAGAATCGAACGGAGAACTTGAATGGAAGCTGCAAACGGAAACCTCCAGGCACAGAGAAGCCTAAAGAATTGAAGTAGTCTTTGATTTTGTCCAGGTGAAGATCCACGGAGACCGAGCGGAGAATATCCAGGAGTTTCTTGATGCTGAAGTTTCCCGGCAGATTGTGGGGTAGGTACTTGGTTATGCCACCAACAATGTTCAAGATTTTGTCCAGAGCTGCAATGACGTTTCTGAAGATGTCGTCAACAGCAGTTAACTTTCCAAGACTCAGCTGTATTTTCTTGATCTTGTCTATGAGCCACTTCCAATCCTTAACGCGGTCAAGGACATCTCTGGCAATTTTGATGACTTTACTGATGAGGTTAATTGGTCGTAAAGGCTGCACGAGGTTCTGCACAAACTGAACAACTTTATTAACGAAGTCTACAAATTTGTCAATGTACAACGGCAGATATCCAGCTAATTTTTCGATAAATTTGTTTATTTGTTCCGCAATCACACTTGTAATACTGTCGAACTGTTTCAGTAAATCGTCTCCGGCATCGGCAATGGCGTGGATGAGGTCCTTCGGGAAGTCATTCTTAAAACTGGCAGAGGCCTTGAAAGCAGCCTTACCACGGGCGACTTCAAAACCAAATTTGAGGATATAAGCTTGAATGTTTGCATGATTGTCCAGGTTCACCTCAAAGTTTCCGCCAAAAATGCCAATTCTTAGCTTAACTTGATTGACAAACTGAATCACTGATTCTGCTCCCAGCCATTTGCCACCATATGTTTTCACCCATCGTTTGGACGGGCCAAGGGAAAACTCTCTTGGACGAAGAAATGGAAACAGAGCCCGTTTACGGCGATGAATTGCGCTTCGCCTCTTACGTAGGTAGACCGCTTTGGGATGGCTACCATGGTTTTCAAGAAGTTCCATAATCGATGAATCTAAGGTCTCGCTTTCCGAAGCGTGCCACAGCGCATGCTCCAGGCCTTGAACCACTGAATCGCTTAAATGTTGGTGACGCTCAACGAAGACATTAACAACCGCAGCTTTTACTTCGGAGTGTTCATCCGTGTATAGCGCACGCAGTAGGTGTTGATTTGTGTGTTCTGGGGGAAGCTTGCGCATGGCCGAAATCACCGCTGATCGTATTCCAGAGTTATCGTGGTCAATGTGTTCCAGGATAACAGAAAGTCCGGAATGATGACCGAGATTTCCAAAGGCCCAGATGTGGTCTCGTAGGTTCATTTCGTACTCTTCGCTATCAGGATGATAAAGAGTTGATCTGTTTCTGTATCTGTTGTGTATCATCTCTGCAATGTTATCACTCAAGGTTTCATTATAGCCTGCTCGCTTTGCTCTTTCAACGAGACCAGCCAAGACTAACATTGCTGTGGAGGTCACTTCATCTCCTTTCCCTTCTCGCGATACCAAATGTAACAGGGCATCGAAAAGCCGCGCGTGAAGTGGACCCTCTGGCAAATAGAAAGTTCCTACCAGTAGAGTCTCATATTCTTCCTTGCTAAGAGGTCTCGGATAGTCTGCTTGGACTGCCTGTGCCAAAGCATTTTGGGCTTCGTACTTTCCGTGTCCTGCAAGTGCAGCTACATATACCGCCCATGATGTGAGGTTTTGGTGACTTCGATCCCGAACCAATCTCGCAACCATCTGAAAAGTACCTTGATCGTCACGAACCATGCGATGCATCTCATTTGAACAATCACCAATTTCTCGCTCTTTCATGTTCTTGTCAGTAAAGCAGCGCAGCACTTCATAGAAAGGTCTCATCTTCTTCTTCTCTCCCCCGATCTTTGACCAGTTTATCTTCTCAGTGTCTGTAAATAGAAGATTATCGCTGGCAAGGGAACGTACCATTTTCAGATGCTCTTCCTCAGTTACAGAACGCTTGGAACGTCGATGTTCAGGCTCTGAACAAGACCTTAACGTCAGCTTGCTGTACCCTCGGGTTGACATTTCTATGTCTTGGTCCTGACCTTGAAAGCCTTCGAAATTGTCCGCCCTCGGATGGCCATTCGCAGGTCTGAAGAATGCCTCGTTTGTGCGGTGAATTTGGTGAATTCTTCCATCTTTCACGTGAACGTGAGCGCTGTGCTGAGATTGTATCTTGTGCTGTCGTTTCGTCGGAGTGCCATCTGCAAATTGTTGGTAGTCGAAGTTTGTCCAGGTTCGATGAAGATGAGCGTGTGTATCATTGGCAGAGAGGACATTGTATTTGGTTCGAAAGATACCAGAATCATCGTGTTCCTGCACTTCATAGATGTCGGATCTAAGAGCCTCCTTTAGGTTGAGTTGAAATGCACCTGCAATACCTGTCACCATACAATAAACAAATGAAGCATAATTTCTTGTTGTACATGTTATACGAAGCTCAATCAGTACAGTTGAAGCTGTGCAACTAGTTGCAGAATGAATTTGTTGAATACACACAGGTTATAGCAAAATCCGAAATTATTTTCCACTCTGTTGATGTACAGTGACTCGCTACATCCAGGATGGTTTCCCTCCAGACAGGAAAATGGGAAATAAACCTTACGACAGTGGTTTGCTTTGTTTTTGTTTATTTTGGTGGAAGGGGAGGGGGAGGGGGGTTAATTATTTATTATCCAACACAACAGGTCATTGAAATATCGGTGATTCATTCGTGATCAAGTTAAAACTCGCTCCTTTAGGGATCAATCATTCCATGAACGCAACAACAACACTGTTCTTGACAAGAATACAAATCTATGATGATCCCTTCTTTTAACTCTCTAATCAACGAAATAAGAATGGAGCTAAACCGACGAGTATATAATGATCAGTGTTGCTATTAGGCAGAAATTGACTTTTCCAAAAGCTCGTGACATTGATTGCGAAGTTTCTTAATCTCAGTTTGTTTTATTCGATCTTACCCTTTTTGAAAGCTGCAATTTCCGGTGACTCAGTGTCCTTTGGAAACAGAACCTCAGTGACAGGACCATGCTCCTCTTGTTGAAAATAAAATGGCTTTGACAGCTGCTCTTCAAACTCTTCGTTGACAGGATGATTTGTGAGGACACGCCCGTAACGCACACGCCTTAAGCGGGGTTCCCGAACGTCCAGCTTGATAAGATGCGAATGATCACTGCCATTGTAGTCACGTAGTGAGGGAGTGACATCGACCTGTGTGAAAATTTCCTTTTATTAGTTAAAATGTCAAGAGAAAATGAGGGGAAAATATTTGTTATCAAGTCCATTACAATGAAATAAACAGGAGTTTCTTCTATTACCAACCCATTAAGCACTGACAGTGGTGTCACTGACATTTGGGAGAACTTGGTTCTCCATTCTCAGGACTTGCCTAGTACAATTTCTTCGGGAAAAGGGCAAAAAAAAATTATGAATGAGGATTAACAGTCCTTGTACAATCTTCAAGGCTTCTTTGCCTATATGTGCCGAAATACAGCAGCCAACTCGAAAAGCATTGTCACTTTGCGTGATAGCTCCATTCTAATAGTACTGAGGCTTAAGACACAAATTATTAATTTGTCTCACTTAGCTTCCAAAAAAACAAAAAAACAGGTGAAAAACTGAAGGGAAAGGAAAAAAATTCTCATTTGGTTTCATTGTATGCATTATATGAACTGTGAGATCTAAAATAGCCTCAAGTACTTAGGATATTCATGCACTTCCTATTAAGTTATTGATTCAGCCATGTTTTCTAACTATAAATACAAACAGTCAACTAAACACTCAATTGCTAACAGCAAAGGATGATGTGAAACTGCACCAAACGTGTACGCCTTGATTTACGGGAGCTTAGCAACGAAGAAACCATCTTATGACGTACGACAGGACGCTTCGGCTGAGTGCTGCCGAGACATTTTGATCCGAGGAACTCTGAGTAACTGTGATAGTATATGAAACCGCTATTGATCTGGATGCAAATGATACGGACAGCATCATATTTACTTTACTTTTTTCATAAATCTTCTATAATTCTTTAAAAAAAATAGGTTTTAAGCGAAAGCATTTTTTTCATTTATTCGCCTGACTTGGCCTAGAAAATGGCAACCACCGAAATTAATCATGATTATACACTTTTGAGGACCGAGCATTTAAATAATGCACGAGGCATGCGCACTTACGGTGGCCCTATTTGTATTAATTGAACATAAACAAAAATAATATTTTTAAACTTACCCTATACGAAGTACAGAAAATTACAAATTAAACTTATGTTTACGCAATGTCGAAGTTAAAAGCTGCCAATTCAGAAAGCACAATATGTTTTTTTTTTTTTTTTTTTTTTTTTTGTAATTTTTATTTTTTTTCAACATTTTGGGTTATAATACATACAATACAACACAAGACATAACACTAGTTACAATACTTACAATACGTCATAACTACAATAGATTACATACAACAAATTATAATTACTAATCGTAGCCTAATTATACCTAAAGAATATACAATGCGTTGTTTACAATAGTGCAGCTACCCAAATACAGAAAAAAAAAAAAAAAAAAAAAAAGAAAGTAAGTTAGTGACATGCTGAGAAGGAGAAATTACAAATTAAGCTCAACTATTATTAAGAGATGGCATTAGTTTTTCCCACTTTTTGTAATGTTTATAAAGTTGGTTATTTTTGGTAGCTATTTTTTTTTCAATGTAATAAACGGTTTTTGTCTTTGCTAAAAATATTGTTAATGTTGGTTTAATTTTATTTAATTTACATTTATAAATAAAAAACTTTCCTAGCAGTATCAAGTGATTCAGGATAATAAAGTCTTCGTTGTTGTTGAACACTCCAAACAATATATTTTCAAATGTCAAAGTGTCCAAAGATACATTCTGGTTTGAAAGCCAAGAAGAAAAAGCCCGCCAGAAGTCTTTTGTTGTATCACAATAAAAGAGCAAATGTTCGAGGGACTCGACCTCTTTCAAACAAAAGGTGCACATTGGTGATTCAATCATTTTAAAACGGAATAACCTCTCATTTGTGAAAATTATATCGTTTAATAATTTATATTGGAACTCTCTAATTTTTGTTTCAAGTGTGACAGTGAATGGTAAAGAATAAATTTTTTTCCAGTCTTCTATAACCTCTGGATATTTGTCCTTCAACTTCCTTTTGGCGGTTGGAGGAGTTTGTTTCTTTGTTTTAAATCCTTTATACAAAAGTTTTGAAGAGGCTTTTAACAGATCCGATTTGGTTTCGTCGATATAAATATACACTGTATCCAAATGCTGTTGAGGATATAGTTGCTGATGTTGAATATGTGATTCTTTGATAATTAATCTCCATTCTTTTGGTATGGCATCTACAATTCCTATTAATTTGAAGTACTGGATTGGAGATAGATTCGCTTCCAACACTTTAGGGCTTTCAAGAAATTTACCCGTATCGGATAACAAGTCACCAATTTTAACAATTCCTTTAGTAAACAAATGTTTTTCAAAAAGAGATTTTCCGTGTATCACAATATTCCTATTATTCCAAATAATTTGGTCTACAACATCCTCATAGGTGGCTACCTTGGATTTCTTTAAATTACGAAATGCCTCTAGACACTCTTTGTAGAATATTGGAAGATGAACCGGTAGTTTACTAGTTTCAAAATCACAGAACAGGATGAGTTTTCCACCTATATTTCCAAAAAAGAAATCATCTAAAATAGTTTTCCAAGTGCTGTTGCTCTCTCCTAGATACTTTTTTAAGATCATCACTCTTTGAGCCGATATCATGGATTCAATATCAAGCATTTTTAGTCCTCCATTTTCAATATCATTGATAAGCGCGGTCCGTTTAATTTTATCGTTACCTTTCCAAATGAAACCGAAAATCAGTCTGTTTATCTCCTTGACAAGATCGTTTGATATTGAGATTGCAGTCGCTTTACTCAAAAATTTTGGAATAATGAAGGTCTTAACTATTTGAATCTTACCAATCAGGGTAAGACCCCTCCACTTCCACATACTCAGCGTTTTTTTAATAGATTTGAATATTGAGTCGAAGTTTGCTTTGTCTCGTGATGGTTTGTGATAGTCAAAAACGGTACCTAATATCTTGATTGATTTTCGCACTTTGTGAGTAAAGTCATTTTGTACTAGTTTATGTGGGCCGATACCAAAAACTTCTGTTTTATCGTCGTTAATTCGGAGACCAGAATGCAATGAAAAAACCTTTAAAGTTGTACAAAGTCGCGAATATGCATTTATGTCTTTTAGAAAACAAGTCATGTCATCTGCAAAAAGCGTGAGTTTGATCTCCACGTTTTTGACCATTATTCCTTGTATGGTTTTATCCTGCCTGATTTGACATGCGAGAACTTCCAAAGCTAAGATGAATAATAAAGGTGATAGAGGGTCACCTTGTCGTACACCACGATGGATACAGAAAAGATCTGTAGTAAAGCCGTTATTTAAGATACAGCTGGATATGTTTGTATAAAATGTTTTTACCCATTGTAAAAAATACGGTCCAAAATTGAATTTTTCCAATACTTTAAATAGATATGTATGGTCCAGAGAATCAAATGCCTTTTCAAAGTCAATTGCCATTAGAATACCTGTTGTATTTGTGAGTTTTGCCAATTCAAGTAAATCATCGATTGTTCTAACTGCATCAAATGTAGACCTTCCTTTGATAAAACCATTTTGATTATGGTGAATAAGTTCTGGCAGGATTGGCTCCAGCCTTCTAGCAAACGCTTTGGATGCAATTTTAACATCTACGTTGATCAGTGAGATAGGTCGCCAGTTCTTTATAAATCGTCTATCTTTATCTTTTTTCTCCAATAGGGTAATCATTGCCTGCTTTTGCGAAGTTGATAGTTGCCCGTGTTGGTGAGAGAAGTTTAGAGACTTTTCGAGATACTTTGCAACCACGTGCCAGAACGCCAAGTAAAATTCCACAGTTAAACCGTCACTTCCAGGTGTTTTGTTTTTCGGAAATGTCTTCAATGCTTCGTACAGTTCGGATCTAGTAAGTTGTTTATCTAAAGTCATTTTCTCTTCATCAGACAATTTTTTAGTATCCACTTCATTAAGGAAACGATCAATTGAATTCTCACCTAAATTATACGAGTCTCTATCATAGAGTTTTTCATAGAAATCATGAATCTCTTTCATTATTTCTTTTGGGTCTGTTATATATGAATCATTATCCACGGATAATTTCCGTATACATGTCTTTTTCTTTTTAGCACTTTCTAAATTTAAAAAATACTTGCTATTCTTTTCGCCCTCTTCATACCAACTCACCCGAGATCTTATGATTGCTCCTTGTGTTATATAATCATAATGGCGTTCGTGAAAGCACAATATGTAACAGAAGTACAACTACACAAGTATACCAAAGAAAACCCCAAATAAGTTTAACGGTTGTAGGAGCCTCGGGGAAATAGGTAATCTTTGAACACACATGATGAAGAATATTAAGGCATAAAGTAACTGTTTGCGTGTACATCAACAATCATATCTCTTTTGGTAGACGCAAAACTTACAGCCTGTCAATCAAGGTTTGTTTGAAGACTCCCTTTAAAAATACCCGATGTTTTATTTTTTTTTTAAGGAATGCGAGAAATGTTTCTTATAGTGTACGTCGTAATCCAGCACAACCAAGACATGCTTACAGAAAAAGCAAAAACAATTTCTACTCAGATGTAAAACTCAAATTCTGTCAACGTTTTACTAGAACCTAACCAAAACAATGTTCAGTAATTTTAGCATTAAATGATACGTCAGGGGCTAGGAATGTTGGGTTAACAAAGTCCTTTTTATCAAGTACGTAAGCAGTGAATTCTCTGAATTCTTAAATATAGGAAAAGGTTAATCGAACAATTCGATCCAGTACAAGAGCACGATAACATTCTTTCTTGTTGCTACAACAAACACAAATAACAATGCAATTTTCGGTTGTAAGAGACAGTGTAATTGAAGTGCTTAACATTCTAATGTCTAATAAAAGCAAAAATATATTGGTTCAATTTATACCGAAAAAGGTGTAGGGGCCAACCATCGAGGCACCATATTGCGCGTTTGAGCTATTTATACGAGAAAAGGTGTAGGGGTAAACCACCGAGGCACTATATTGCGCGTTTGAGCTATTTATACGGAAAAAGGTGTAGGGGTGAACCACCGAGGCACTATATTGCGCGTTTGAGGTAGGATTGTCACGAACAAGCTACACGACCATGATTTTCTCAAGTAGCAGTTGATGTATTAGTAAATTCACTGTAGGTATGCTTTGTTAAGTCGATCGAGTCATTAAAGAACTCAAGGAAAGCTGATTAAAGCCAGCGCACTAGGATAATTTTCAACAATTTTGATCATAGAAATTTAAAGGGTGATTTGTTTTACTGTACATTTGCAATTGCGTTACACCAAATAGTTTTAAAAGGTTTCTAGAAGAAAGAACAAAGTAGCCACCCATGTTTTGGAGAAGTCAAGACGTTTCTTGGCACTGAAGCTTAAAACAAAGCAATGGCTGTATGTGCACGGCGACAATTCCATTACAAAATAACATTTATATATAGAATGTTAAGCTCGAACGAATTCCACACACTGACAGAATGAAATAGCAACAATACCATTGAGCCTAGTCAAAGAGTATGTTGTTAAAATGAAAACACTTTCGTTGTTATTAAGCTCAGATGCATACACACAAACGAACTAACATTAAAAAACAATGGCCAAATGGTACAATAGTGAGCAATCAAGAATTGAAAAACTAAACAAACTTGGCTCGTTGTCCGTTCCCATCACAAATACAGATTATGAACAAGTGTTAAAGGCTGAAACAATCCTATAGCTTTGATCACCACAAAAATAAAGCGAAGAAAATGAAAAATTATCGACCTTAATCAGCGATTTTTGTAAATAAGAAGTGACAACTTCATGCACCCGAGGAAAGCTTCCAGACTAGTTGGTATGTATAAACTCTTTTACCGGAACACTTCCAGATTTTCATCCGACGTTTTTTGAAACTCGCCGGGATATGACTCGTGCGAGATATCGTAAACATAAAACTTGCATTAGCTATTTTTGTACGCAGAGTAACTGAACTGTACCTTACCAAAGCATGGACTTGATAACCGTCGCTGAGAGTAGACTTAGCGCCTCTCGCTGTGTACACAGTCACCTCGTATTCGTAAGTACATTTTGTCAAGTGAATCAGTTGCAGTACTTTCTCCTGGACAACTTTCCCTTGCAAACTGGCTACACGTAGAACAAGCATGCAAACAAGGAAATTTTTACTGCACATTATGGCGGTCGAGTACACAAGTATGAAGATTCTTGCATTCGTTTAAAATATCGTCCAGAGTTAAGCCATTGTTACACTTGCCTTGATTGGTATAGAATGCAACGATGTACGTTTTCCAACGTTGGGCTTATTGTCTATCAGTATAGTTACTTCCGTTCTTAGACGTCCATGTGCAGGGACTCGACGATGTGCTCAAACAGATTCGTCGATAAAGTTATTTTTGGCCTCAATAGAACAAAGGAAACAAAGCCACACGGAAGATATAAAGCCATTTAAATATTTAGATTGGTTAAGTGTAGAGATTTTTTGTTAGTGCCGGTTCACCCGATATTTTCTCTACAAGCAATGAACGGTCCTGAATTGTTTTTTCTTTCACGACCGTTTCAGCGTTACATACAATTCAAATAAACAAAACGGCAGTTGCTTCTTTCTAGGAAAGTAAACAGGCCCTAAAAATAATAAAGAAATTTGCGTTCTATCACCTTATACCGCGCTACGAAAGCACTTGAACCCTGTTCATTCATAAACTCCTGGGATGAAATGCAAAATATCACTGCATTGATTTTGCTTCCTTTTTTTACACTTTACATACCACAATCCTGATATAAATAAACCGAGCGTTTGGTATGAATAGCTAAGCCAGTGAACAGGGTTTTTTTGGCGGTGTTTTAACAAGACTTCAGTCATAAAAGGTAGTTAAGTTGAGGAGAACGTAAACATCTGAAAGAAAAAAGAATTCCAAAAAGGCAAGATGAAAAGGGCTTTGTCAACAATTTGTTTCCTTCTTCTAATGGCTGCGACAAATTCGATTTTCTGGAGAAGACGAAGACGGAGGTCTCTACCTCCTTGCAGCGCTGTTAACTGTCAAGTGGGAAGCTGGACAAGTTGGAGTTCTTGTTCACATCAGTGTGGTACGAGCGGCGAACAGACACGAACGCGACAACAGGCACAGGCCGCGTCTTGTGGTGGCACTTGTCCTTACAACTTGCGTGAAACGCAAACGTGTAACAGAGATAATTGTCGAAACGGTGGCACGCCGCACAGTGGCGGATGTAGCTGTAGAGCAGGATTCGGTGGGACTTGTTGCGAACAAGGTGAGTCTAGGCTACGAAGTGTTTGCTTAAGGTGGCTTCCTATAGTCTTACGATCGCACGCGCGCTGAGGACGAAAGCTCAAGTAATCTGCGCGCACTCGAAGGGAAACGTCAGTGTTTTTCGATATTTTATTACGTCAACATGAGCACAACAAGCAAATCTGACAGTGAATTTTCTCGCGTTTCCTTCGGTGAAATTTCGTAAAACTTAGAGATTGGTAGTAAATATTTTACTTTAGTCGGAGCTCGTTTTTCAGGGAATCTATAAAACCAGTTTTTTCGCAGCGGTAAAAAACGTAAATTTGCAAAAATCGAAAAACCTGTCTTTACAAACCCTACTTTTTTCGTGTTTAAAATTCGTGTCCCGCAGGAAGCGATATGCTGTGAAAATTTTGGAAGATTTCACCGAAGAAAATTCAAAAACATCGCAAGTAAAGTCATAAAAAAGTAAAAAAACATATTCGTTTGGGCATTTCTAACTCAAGACTAAAGCCAATAATTTTAACAGAGATGACAGTAAAACACTATTTAATCATTGCTTATTACATGTAATTAGTTTGAGAGGACTGGGTGTAAATACGAATGCAAAAACGGCATTCAAAACATAACACTTGCGCGCGCAACGCCATAAATGATTACGCTATGGAGCCACCTTAATAACCTCACGGAGAGCCAGATTGAGCTAAAACGATCTCACAAAGTATACTGAATCGAAAGAGATCTCTTGTTGTTTTTACAGTGCCTGATACTACGTTTTTAGAAATATTTAATATTAATGACTTGTGAAAATACTAACCACTTCTACAACGAATATACGTTTAATATTTATTTAATATTATTCAGAATTCGTCAGAGCTAATCCCTTGCACGATTGCTCGTACCAGCCTCCGCGCTTCTTTTTCATTTCAATTTCGAATCTAGAAATAATTACAAGAAATAGGAATGTAAAACGCTGTCGCGCCGTTTGATTTGTGTCGAATCCATTTACATTTATGTCGATTTCAGACTGCACGATACCTATAAATCACTTCAATAGTGGATATGGTGTTTAAAGATTCCGCAGCCGATAATAGAAGGGTTAAAACACTAATCAAGAAATTCCTGTGTCGACAATGTCGCGTATCAAAAATAACAACGGAATACACTCAGCTAATTAAGAAAATACGAAGCTAAATTTAAATCATCGCCCGGAGAAAAACAAACCGTAAAAGAACTGTACCTTACCAAAGCATGGACTTGGTAGCCGTCGCTGAGCGTAGACGTAGCACCTCTTGCTGTGTGCACAGTCACTTCGTATTCGTAAGTACATTTTGTCAACTGACTCAGTTGCAGTACTTTCTCCTGGACAACGTTTCCTCGCAAACTGGCTACGTGAAGAAGAAGCATGCAAACAAGGAAATGCTTACTGTACATTATAGCGGTCGAGATAAACACAAAGATTCTTGTGTTTGAATACATCGCCCAGATTTAACCCATCTTCGTACTTGTTAGGGTAATTCTAAATTGCAACGGTCAGTTTCAAAGTTTCGCCAGTGGTTTACTTGAAACTACTTCCGTTCTTAGAACTCCAAGAAAACGAAATAAACGTTTAGCTAAGGAAGTTATTTTTGTTCACGCTGGGATAAAGAAAATGAAGCCAAACGAGATGTAAGACCAATGAGGAAGATTTATGTGCTGGTACTGCTTCACCACAAACACTGAAATGAGTTGGATCTTTTCAGTTTTCTTAACGACAGAGCGCAAACCATTATAATGGAAATAATATAAAGGGTAGCTGCGAATAAATTGTAAATCTTCAGGATCATCGCGATTTCATTCCATTTCAAACTGAAACTCTCGGTAGAAGGTGGTAAAGTTGACGTATAAGTAAACACCTGGCCGTAAGAAAGAACCCCAGAAAAATAACATGAAAATTAATGTTTTAACGATATGCGTCATCCTGCTTTCCTTATCTGAGACAAATTCATGGTGGGGTAGACGAGGAAGAAGGAGGTCGGGAAGTAGGTCGCGAAGGAGGTCTGGTCCTTCATGTAGAGCTGAATACTGCCGTGTCGGAAGCTGGACAAGTTGGAGTTCTTGTTCACATCAGTGCGGTACGAGCGGCGAGCAGACACGAACGCGGCAACTACTACAGGCCGCGTCTTGCGGTGGCTTTTGCTCCTACAACATGTATGAATCGCGAGCGTGTAACAGAGATAATTGTCAAAACGGTGGCACTCCGCACCGTGGCGGATGTAGCTGTAGAGCAGGATACGGTGGGACGTGTTGCGACCAAGGTGAGTCTAGTGTCAGATATAGATGCGTGCTTACCGCGGAGTTCCAAAATGAAAAATCAAATCTTGTTAAGTTGAAAGAAAAAATGTCTCATCAGTTTTAGCTGATTTAAGCAAATGTACTATGGAAACAAGATTCCAACACTTAGAAGTTTTTAGAATTTTCAGGAGACCTTAGAATTGCGCGGTTGCGTGGTTTAAGAAAGTAAAGTTGTCTTCTATTATATTTCATTTCAACTGCGTCATCTGTATTATTGCCGCTCTTACATGCCGCCTGAATTTGCCACATTACATGGTCTAGAAACAGAAACAGGAACAAGCTCAAGAACGATAATTATTAACATCTCGTCTAGAACGGAGCAAACAGAACAAAGGCGCAAGGAAATAGTTACATGTAAGTGAACAATGCAGATTCCTGCATCTAATCCTGTTTTTTTTTTTTTTAGTTTTTTCCACTTATTCTTAATAATAGCATTATTAATTAACTTGACAGGATTAAGAAAGCAATGCGACCATTATAACTGTAGTGAAACCGGCCATGACAATTCGAGCATTAACGAGATTGTGGAGATATCGTACCGTACCAACAAACATGGATTTTTTATGCATCCGTCGACAGACTGTGCAATATCTTACCTAGAATACCCCAATTGCTATTGTGTACTTTCTATTTTCAACAAATGATTTTGTCAAACGATTTAAAAAATGAAAGCCACCTCAGCAAGTAGTTGTTTGCCTTTCCATAAAATAACTCTCAAGAGAAGGCTGTCGATTTGAAGTGAATGACAGAACTACGGAAGAGGAGAAAGAAGAAAAGAAGAGAAGAAAATCATTGAAAAGGGTTATCTTCTGTTTAATAAACGTTGAACGACTTTCTGGTGTTGGAACCTAATGCAACAACTTACATTACTTTAGTGATCCTTAGCTCTAAGTAATCAAATTCTAGATTTAATTTCCACATATCATCCTGCTTGATCAGTATTGAAGACTCTTGAACTGACGAAACAGGACTGTGCAACGCCAGCTTCTTCGCTTTCTACAAGACTTGCAAGATCCGCGCATGCATACATTGATGTAGGGAGTAATCAATACTGAATAACACGACAGGTAAATGTTAGTTCTGTTCTTTGCCAAAATAAGGCAATGCGTTTGTGCAGTGAACATGTAGAAAACGCGTTCAACACTCGTTCGAAATAAAACATCGAAAAAACGAGGCACTATAAAAAAATGAAATTGTCTAGAAAAACTTCATTTGTTCCAGCGTATCTCAGCGCAAATCATTGCAATTCGAATAATCAAAGAACAAGGCTACTAGACGCAGATAGAAAATATTTACTGTTTAGTTGTGTGGCTGAACGGAAGGAAACGAAGATTCTGTATAAAAAAAATGAGATACCTCTGCCTTCAGAACCCTTAGATTGTCAAGTCATTTTCCGCTTGTTTACTGAATCAAATGCACTCGCAACAAATTTTAGAAACACAAAAATTCGTAGAAGACGTGAAGAGGGCCACAGGTAGAACAACTGATCATTGCCTAGCTCTTTCTTGTTCACGAACCCGTTCACTACCGCGCATTCTTCTGTTGTTTACTTGCCGCTAACATAATTCATAGTTAGCTTACTGAGGAATTTTAATTAACTTTCATCCCGCTTGAAGCAAACAATCACAAAGAAGTAAATTGAAGTAAATAAGCGAACATCAACGAAATAAGTTCACAGATGTAACCCTGCTTTCTTTTGCCGTTGTTCATTCGAGTCCTTTCATTGCGGAAATACTAGCTGAAGATGCAGTCCCGGTAGAAAAGCAAGGTTGTTAAAATATATATATATATAAACGTTTGATAAAGCAAGGACGGACAACTTCTGACGGTAAAAAAAGTTAAAAGTTAAAAATTTAATAGAAAAACGTTTCGGTCTTAGACCTTCATCAGTTACAAGAGAAAAAGGACGAAAACTAAGTTTAAATACGATTACAGTGTGGGAGATTACGTAACGAAATGAAAAATACAATATTGTGCTATTAATACATCGTGATTAATACAATACAGGAAGAAAATGCAAAACGAGAAATACAATGCTGTACTATGAATTGCGTCATACAGGGTGATAATTAATAGACCAAACGAAAAGAATACAATACTGTGCATAAATTACATTATAGAGCGTGATAATTGCAGAACTAGGTTAAATTCAACCTAAAAACTAAAAGAGTTAAAATAGATAAAACGGACTCTTGCAATGCGGTAAATATAACGGGAAAAATAGCCGGTCCGATAAAGCCGTCCTTGTGGTGGCGTTATCGTGACGATGTCTTTGATCTTTGGCAGCAAGGCCTTCCTGCCTTACATCAATTTACTGATTACATTAATTCTCTATACCCTACTATTAAATTCGAGTTAGTTTTTTCTGAACGTGAGCTTCACGTACTTGATCTTACTTTACATCTTGTGGATGGGTTTATTAGAACTGATGTTTATTCTAAACCTACAGATAGTCATTTATATCTTCCACCTTCTAGCTGCCATCCCAAGCATGTCTTCAAGGCTATTCCTTTTGGAGTAGCGACTAGATTGAAGAGAAATTGCTCTGAAGAAACTTTCCTTGCCGAGAGAACAGTTGAGTACAAGGGTTATCTTGTTAATCAGGGTTATCCCTCCAAATTAGTTGACGATCAATTCTCCAAAGCCTCCACCATTTCTAGGAATGATTTACTACGGCAACGCGGAAAACAATCGAAGAAATTATTTCCATTTGTTCTCACATTTAATCCTAATTTGCCTAATGTGAGTAGCATAATTAGAAAGCATTTGTTGATTTTGCAATCCAACCCTAAATTGAAAGAACTTTTCCCTCAAGGCTCTATCATACCATCTTTTCGTAGAACAAAAAACCTGAAAGAATTATTAGCACCATCTCGTTTTAAAACCGCCGATGAGGAACAAACAATTCAGCCAAACAATGGCTGCTTTAAATGTGAAAGAAATAGATGCGATCTCTGTCGAAATTTCTTTGTTGAATCTAAATCATTTCTAAGTTTTAAAACGGGCAGAAAATACACCATTCATTCAAGGCTTTCTTGTGATTCTAAAAACGTGATCTATTTAGTTTCCTGCAAGAAATGTCGTTTACAGTACATAGGATCAACTACCACCGATTTTCGGGTTAGGTTTCGTAACCACAAGTCTGCTATGCTCACAAACAAAACCACTTGTGAGGTAGCAGTACATTTCAATAAAATTCCACACTCCTTGGATGATTTTGAATTCCAATGCATTGATCAGGTGCAGGCCCCTAATGACTCAGACGAGATCGATAGGTTTTTAATTACGAAAGAGGCTTATTGGAGTGCTCAACTGTTCTCTTTGGCTCCCCATGGCTTAAATAAAAGAAAAGAATTTCACTCCAAAAACAGAATTTGTTATAATTAACTTTCTCTTGTGTAAATCTGCGTTCACGCCATAAGGCAGTTCAAAGGCCCTTCCTTGGATTTTGTCAGCTTTTTGGGTGTTAGGTATGCTCAAAGGCCCTGCCTGGGATCTTATTACAGCTTATTGTTTAAGGGCCCCTCCAGGGATTTTGTTGTTCGTCAACCCTTTAATGCTCCAAAGGCCTCGATTTGGGATTTTGTTATTAACCTTGTCCAGCGTAAACGTAGGTTTCTTTTTCTCTCAACTGCTTATCTTTGCAAACTATTTTTCCCGTTATATTTACCGCATTGCAAGAGTCCGTTTTATCTATTTTAACTCTTTTAGTTTTTAGGTTGAATTTAACCTAGTTCTGCAATTATCACGCTCTATAATGTAATTTATGCACAGTATTGTATTCTTTTCGTTTGGTCTATTAATTATCACCCTGTATGACGCAATTCATAGTACAGCATTGTATTTCTCGTTTTGCATTTTCTTCCTGTATTGTATTAATCACGATGTATTAATAGCACAATATTGTATTTTTCATTTCGTTACGTAATCTCCCACACTGTAACCGTATTTAAACTTAGTTTTCGTCCTTTTTCTCTTGTAACTGATGAAGGTCTAAGACCGAAACGTTTTTCTATTAAATTTTTAACTTTTAACTTTTTTTACCGTCAGAAGTTGTCCGTCCTTGCTTTATCAAACGTTTTTAAATTCATTTTTGCGGTGAGGCTTGGACTGTGAATCTTCATTGATCCTCCTGACGCAGTGGCATTCTTTGTTGGCTTGAGGCATTTTATAACCGTTTATATATATTTATAATAAAGTTTCCATACAACGCGCGCTCTGATTGGCTGAAAGAACGTGCTTTATCAGAGAACAGAGCACGGGTTGATGACGGTAACTTGGCTTTCAAATTTTTGCTTCGGAATTTTGACAAATTTGACCCAAATTAAACATCCCCTGTGATTCAGACAAACGCAATGGAAACGAGCTATTTGTCTGTAGTAAATATGGCTCACAGAGACCATTCGGTTAGCAACAGTTAAAACTGTACTAAAATAAGAAGTTTTGCTAGATTCCCGCCGACAAAACACGTAGCGAAATAAACAAATTCTCAACCTAAACAGTGCTTCGATAAAAGACATTATATTTGTTACGAAGGCAGAAATTATACTTAAGAAGTAAAACAACGACAGAAAACAACAACTAAACTGTCTCTGTTTACGATGAGAAGCTTTATTTTTGTAAAAATGCTCAATTGCTCAAACAACACTTACATGTAGTGTGGTAATGCTCGTTCTCCGGTCATCGCAGCGAAGTGAACCGACGAGTGGTCAGTGCAAAGCTTGCTCTAATATTCTCTTCTGTGCTTGGAGTAGAGCCAGTGGGAGCCGTTTAGTCTTTCTAACTCTTACGCTAGTTCGGGCAATCTTGCTGCATGCGGCTACAAGCCGTAAATAACTGTAGCTCCGTTCAAATTCGACTCGGCATTTTGCATTTTCATCCGCAGGCTTTGAGCTCCCCGTTTCGTAATTTCCACTGGAAAAGTGCACGTTTTCATGGGCCACAATATGGCCGTATTCCTCTAGACTATAAACCTTCACCTGCCTTTAGATCCGTATTTAAAATTTAACTGAAAAGCGAACTTCGAAGGCATCGTTCTTCTCTCGAAAGCCGCTCAAACTACTCGAAACTGAAAGCTTAGCTGAAGGCCAGTTTGTGATTGACAGCTGTCGCTTCGTTAGCCAATCAAATTATTTGAACAATTCTAACAAGGATTCTGATTGGCTTATTTTAGCGTGCTTTATCAGAGAACAGTTCACGGCTGACGCCACTTTTGCTCGTTTGGAAAATAAAGTTTGGTTTGAAAAAATTCAGCCAAATTCGTGAGGAAATTATCGGATTCTTTATCATAAAACAAATAAAGAAGCCTCGACTGTGCTCTGTTCTGTTGTAAAGCACTTAGGAAGCGGAAGAGCACTCAAGAAGTAGGGAAAAACACTCGACTACGTCTCGTGTTTTCCCCTACACTTCTTTCGTGCTCTACCGCTTCCTAAGTGCTTTACAACAGAACAGAGCACAGTCGAGGCTTCTTTATTTGTTAAATATATATATATATATATATATATATATATATATATATATATATTCGGTTAATGCGTGATATCAATAGTTATTATCCATCCGTTGTGAAATATGCCCTTTTAATAATGGTAATTGAACTTAGTGGAGTGCAATTTGGTCTGAAATCACAAGTATGATTTCAGACCAAAATTGCACGACACGAAGTTCAATTGCCACCTTATTAGATCCATTTTGAAATCGCACAATTTTATCGCCTTAAATTTTAGATTTTTGGTGTATTGTTCCAGTAGCCGGTTTGTTAAAAAAAGCGGAACCGGAAACGCCTTTACGTCTAATTTAGTATGCAAAACGATGTCATGTGACGAAAACTCATTCGAGCATGACAAAGAAACAAGCAGTTCTGATCTGAAGTCGAAAATAGTCTACTTCAGGTATAAAAGTGCAATTCTCGTCGCCTGAATCAATTATGAAGGCCTACCTTTCTTCTGTGGTTGAGGCTGAGACTTTTCATTGTCTTTAGAGAAGGAATTTGAAGGTGCATATCCTGTGTAATTCTGCGATCGATTTTTTTTGAGTTGTGAAACTCCCTCGAGTGCACGATGCCAGTGGATAGTACGTTTTTTTTCTTTTAAATACCGTTCAATGACATGATTTTAAGAGGTCCAGCTCGTTATCATCTCCGTTTCTTTTTGTAACCTCGGCGTAGGACTCAATACTCAGGACCTTGTCAAGTTCTTGCAGCGCCATTTGTTTTAAGATATTTCCAAGATGGCGGGACTGGCACCGGCTTCGTAAGACGTTCGTTCATGCACTATTTTGTGCAGTGTGGCCTATTTTGACTATGTTTATTCACAGCAACAGAGTTGAGCTGTTTTGTTGCTTCGTTTGAAACTACCGGAAACCTGGAAACATCTACCTTCTTGAGAGGACTCTGAATTTGTTGTTGTGTGGTTTTCGTATGTTTTACTGGACTCAGTATCATAAGGATCTTGAGCGGATGTTGAAGAAAAATCGCCAAAATATTCGTCAAAATGGACACTGAAAGTTGGGAACTTCCATTAAAGTAGGTCTTCAGCCTAAAGGAGCTCATAATCGTCATTCAGAAACTGTAATTAATTAAATTCGTCAATTTGTTTGGAAAAAAAGCTACAATAACAAAGTTTTGGCAATAGTATTTGCAAAATTCTCCACACAGTGGCTTTTTGCCTTTCATTTTCCTGAAATTTTATTGATTACTTTAAACTAATCTTGAAATCTGATTGGTTGTTTTTGTTTTACTGGCCCATTCTCATTGGCTGAGAAAAAGATGCGATTTAGAGCAAAAAATAATGCGATTCGTGAATAAATCGCACCACTGAGAGCCAATCAGATTGCAAGGATAACCAGTGATTTCAAAATGGGTTTAATAAAAGTCGAAATTAATTAGAAGTAAAAGCACGAAATATTCTCAAATATGGTCAACGTTTGATTAGAACTTAAGCATAACAATGTTCAGTTATTTTAGTGTTAAAAAAAAAAAGTCAGAAGTTAGCAATGTTGGATAAAGAAGTCGTTTTATCAAGTATGTAAGTAATGAATTCTCGGAAATCTAAAATAGGATAAAGTAATTAAAAAAAGTTGATCCAGCATACAAAGCGCATGTCAAAGTGGAATGATCTTCTTTTTTTGTTGCCACAGCAACCAAGTCTAACAATTCAATTTTCGGTTGTAAGAGGCAGTACGCTTAAAGTGCTTAACATTGTTATGTCTAATAAAAGCAAATTAACATCTTGGTTCAATTTAAACGGAAAAAGGTGCAGGTGTGAACCACTGAAGCACTATATTGTGCGTTTGAACAAGAATTGTCACGAACAAGTTGCACGATCATGATTTTCTTAAGTATCAGCTGATGTTTTTAGTCAATAGGTATGCGTTGTTAAGTCGATGGAGTCACTAAAAATAACTCAAGCAAGACTAAAAGCCAGAGCACTCTGATAATTTTCAGCAATTTTGGTCATGGTAATAATAGGATGGTTTGTTTTCCGGTACATTTGCCATTGTGTTAAATACACAATTTGGTTTCTATATGAAAACAAAAGTAACCACCCTTGTTGAGGGTTTAGAATCGTATTAGAAAGTTTCTCGGCACTGACGTTTAAAGGAGCTACGACACGGTTTACGCATCTTGAAAAGTTTACCCTAATTTTTTTAAGTCAGTCGTTTGTAATCAGGGTCAATCTTCTCCATCCTTGACCATCCTTGTTCTTTTATGGTTTATAATTATCTCTGTGGTGTTTTTCTATCTTAGTAAACTATTATTTTCAGGTTTCCTTCAATTTAGAGGTAATTTTGCACGAGGAAATAATGAGTCAAAATACCGTAACGAAGTTCCTTTAAAACAAAGCAACGGCTGTAAGTGCACTCTTGTGTATGCATATTTTCAAAGGTTTTATTGGCGGCTCCTTCAGTTTTCCATAACAAAACCGAGTTAAATATGGCCTTCGTTTCAGCAATAATTTCATTCAAGAATTCAAAACTCTTACGAATTTTACACAGAAGGAAGTACCAGCAATATTAAGTACGTTGTTGAAAACACGTTCGTTTCTATCTACTTCAGATACATACATACAAAAACAGACTTACATAAAAAATTGTTCAAACTGTAGAACAGTATAAAGAATTAGAAAGAAACTTGATCAATTCACAAATAGACATTATAAACAAGTGTTAAAGTTGACAAAAAACTTGAGCTTCGATCACGACAAACTTAAAAAAACGTTGCAAATTGTCGACCTTTATGAGCAGCGACTTTTGTAGATTAGAAATGACAACCAAGCCGAGCAGCCGAGGAATGTTTCCAGAGTTACCCGAGCAGTTCGTATGCATAAACATGTTTTTCCCGGAACTAATCTAGATCTTCAACCGACGTTTTTTTGGAAATTTCGCCGGAATACATGGACGATTGTCTTAACAATAATAATGACTAGCTCGACGTCGCAAACACGAAACTTGCATTTATAGCTACTCGTTGTATGTAGTGTAACTGAACTGTACCTTACCAAAGCATGGACTTGATAACCGTCGCTGAGAGTGGACTTAGTGCCTCTCGCTGTGTACACAGTCACTTCATAATCGTAAGCACATTTTGTCATCTGACTCAGTTGTAGCATATTCTCCTGGACAACTTTTCCTTGCAAACTGGCTACGTAAAGAACTTGCACGCAAACCAGGAAATGTTTACCGTACATTATGGCGGTCGAGACAAACACAAAGATTCTTTTTTTTCTTTTTGATATATCATTCAAAGTTAAGGCATCTTCTTCTCTTGGTAGGTCTAGAATGCAAGGACCCCAAGGCAACTTCGGATTATCGTCTACCGGTATATATACTTCCGTTCTTAGAAATACATGCACAGGAATTCTACGATTTGTTCGAACAGGTTCGTCGATAAAGTTATTTTTGTCCTCAATAGCACAAAGGAAACAAAGAAACACAAAAGATAACTGTAATTAGTGCCGCTCCATCCGATATTTTCTCTATAAGCAATGAACTGTTTCTTTCACGAGTGTTTCAGTACAAAATGTTTATTCCAAATAAATAAAACGGCAGTTGCTTCTTCCTAGGAGAGTAGCACGACCTTAAATAAAGCAACTATCGGGCTTGGAAGACGCTACGAAAAACAACATCACTTGAAATACCAACAGGCACAGAACTGAGAAGAGACGGGTACTGACGAAATGAGAAGGGTTTTTCTTACAATCTTCTTGCTGTACCTTTTGACTGAAGCAAGCGCCTGGCGACGACGAAGACGGAGAAGGGCTCCACCTCCTTGTAGCGCTGTAAACTGTCAAGTGGGAAGCTGGACAAGTTGGAGTTCTTGTTCACATCAGTGCGGTACTAGCGGCGAACAGACACGAACGCGGCGACAGGTAAAGGCCGCGTCTTGCGGTGGCACTTGTCCTTACAACTTGCGTGAAACGCAAGCGTGTAACAGAGATAATTGTCGAAACGGTGGCACGCCGCACAGTGGCGGATGTAGCTGTAGAGCAGGATACCGTGGGACTTGTTGCGAACAAGGTGAGTCTAGGCTAAGAAGTGTTAGGCTTAACCTCGTTCTTTTGAGCATGGTAAACAAACGATTTTCTCGTCGTTAAATACAGTTTACTTCTTAAACAAACACGCATATGTATTAAACCGATATCTCAGAATAAAATGCGCAACTATTCTGAGGTACTGTAGCTATAGGCGGTCGTGGATATCAACGTGCATGTGGCAACTGAGCCAACAGGTTCATTACCTAGGCTACATTACCGTTATCGAGAAAACGAAAGAAGGAAGCGGAGAACAGTAGCTGCTGTGAAAATATGTTTTACGTTCATTTCTTCTTCAGCAATATGTCTATTTAGACTGAAAAGGAAGGAATTTTGAAGAGTAAATAGAAACCTACTATTAGAAAAACCCTGACAAAACTGCAATGATAATCAAAAGAAAAATACATTTTCCAATCAGCTATCTTTCCAGTCTGGTATAATTCAACCTCGAATTCACCGCTATCTCGAACTCAAACAATTTTACCTAAGATACTACAATAATAACCACTAGAATAGGAAAAATAGGAAAGAAAACGTTTACTTTGTAATGCACTAGCTGTCTCGAGCTTGATGTAGCTCAGTTAAACTTGTTTGGAATACATGTACATTTACTACGGTTGATAGGCTACACTATATATATATATATATATATATATATATATATATATATATATATATATATATATATATATATATATATATATCACTTGCTTTAAATAGTGGATATTGTGCTTATAGACTCAGCAGTCAATATTAGAAGAGTTTAACGCCCTTGAACAAATTCCTACGTCACGTAAAATAGCAATGGAATACATTCCAGCAATTCAGAAAATAGGAAGGTAAGTTTAAATCATCGTCCGAAGAAAAACAAACCGTAAAAGAAATATACGCAAATAAATAAGCGAAAAGTGACGAAAAAGTTCAAGTCTGCTTAGTTTTGTAGACTTTAGTCCACGCGACCTTTCATTGAAGAAATACTAACTTAAGATGCAGTCTCGGTAGAAAAGCAAGGAATTAACCTAAAACAGGAAAAGGTAATAGAAAACTTTGATCGAGCATATGAGTGGAAGGATACTCTTTTCTGTTGCAACAACAACCACGTCAAACAACCATTTACATATTGGCACAATTGATACGCAACAGAGTCCCTGTATTGTTCGTTTGAACAAGAATTGTCATCAACAAGCTATCAATCATGATGTTCTTGAGTATCATTTGACGTTTTAGTCAACACACTGTAGGTATGCTTTGATAAGTCGATCGAATCTCAAAATAACTCAAGGAAAGCTAATAAAAGCCAGGACACTCAGATCATTTCAGCATTTTTGGTCATCGAAAATAATAACATGCTCTGTTTTGATGTATATCTGCAATTGTGTTACACCAAAAAATGGTAAAAGTTTCTCTACACAGAAAGACAAAAGTAACCAACCACCTATTTCTGAGAGAACAATCATGCTGCAAAGTTTGATGGCACTGAAGCGTAAAAGAAAGCAATGGCAATATGTGCATTGTTGCATATAGATTATGCAAAAACGTTTTATCAGCGGCCACGATAGTCTCACCAGAACAAAGGCGAGTTAAAAATGGCTTTTGTTTCAGCAATAATTTAATTGAAAATTCAAAGTTCGTACGAATTTTACGCAGATTAGTCTATTAGTTGAAATACATACACACACCAAAACGAACTTGCATCCAAAACAAATTGACCAAATTGTAGTACACTACGTAATTCACAGATACACATTATAAACAAATGTTAAAGGTTTAAACCCCTAAAGTTGCGAACAGAACAAAATGGACAAAAAAAAAGAACCTTAAAGAATATCTTTCTTAGTCAGCGCGTTTTCCGCAGCCTTGGAAGCTTCAAGGAATATCTCACGCTTTATATTTACAAAAAAAAAATAATAATAAAAGGGAGCTGCGTAATAGGAGTGGTTCATGAGTAGTAACACATTTTGCGCCCAGCACACCTTCATTCGACGTTTTTGCAAATTCACCGAAATACGATTGCCTCGACATTGCTTGCTCGAGACATCGCAAACAGAAAACTTGCATTAGCTAATTTTGTACGTAGAGTAACTGAACTGTACCTTACCAAAGCATGGACTTGGTAACCGTCGCTGAGAGTAGACTTAGCGCCTCTCGCTGTGTACACAGTCACTTCGTATTCGTACGCACATTTTGTCAACTGACTCAGTTGCAATACTTTCTCCTGGACAGCTTTTCCTTGCAAACTGGCTACGTGAAGAACAAGCATGCAAACAAGGAAATATTTACTGCACATTATGGCGATTGTTCTGCTTGTTTGAAATAACTTCCAAAGTTAAGCCATCTTTCTGCTTGTCTTGATAGGTCTAAAATGCAAGGACGTTTGCAACCTTTGGATTATGGTCTAGCAAAATAATTTAAATTACTTCCGTTCTTAGAAATAGACGCTCAGGAATCCGACGTTTTGTTCAAGCAGGTTCGTCGATAAAGTTTTTTTTTTCACCTCGATAGAACAAAGGAAACAAAGAGAAACAAGAGATGTCAATTCAATCGAGCAGTTAGACCATTGACATTGATTAAGTATACAGATCTCTTTCCGCCTGATATTTTCTATGTAAGCTTGGACTGAGTGACTGATTTCCTTTCACGATTATTTCAGCGCAAACTATTAGAAGCAGGGAATTCTAAAATTCAACCACGAGTTCCAAAGTTTTGCCAATGGTCGACTAGAAGTAACTTCCATTCTAGCTTACGGAAGAGGCTCTTAAGCGGAGCAATTGCTCAAACGGGTTTATGGTTCGGACACACGCAGAGGTTTCATTCACGTTGTCAGCAAGAGGGCAACTGGTTTTCAAAAGTGGGCAAAACTATTTGAACTTAACTTCTTTATAAGAAAACCTTTCTGCTAGATGGTCAACTGAACCAGGTGAACAAAATCGTTCTCACAGCCGGTCAATTTCCGGTGCCCGGCCCTTAACCCTTTCATGCTTGATTTTGCTCCAAAAAAGCCGTATTTCTTACCTTCAAATGGTTTTTGGACATCCAATGTTACTAAATTGCACTAACATAGGGCCATTGGCGGTGTTTTAACAAGATTTTCAGCTGTATGATGAGATTATAGCAGGGTTTCCAACGTTTGCAATATCAATTACTTACGCTCTCAGAAAGCCATGCACACGATTATTACGTTTTGCTTAAGCAAGTTCGTCGATCAAGTTATTTTTGTCCTCAATAGAACAAAGGAAACAAAGCCACACGGAAGATACTAATGAAATCGAACAGCTAGATTGGTTAAGTATACAGTAAAGATCTGTCAGTACAGTACTCAACGGTATTGACTTGTCTTCTTTCACGATGGTTTCATCGCAAACTAAATTCTTGCCAGGGTAAAATGCAACGACGAGTTCCAAAGTTCTGTCAAAGGCTGACTCGAAGTGACTTCCGTTTTAGCTTTACGCATCACTGTTCAATTTGTCCTAGTTCATGACTCCATTCACTCTTGCGCCTGGGCTTTTGTTGTTTACTTGCCGCTAACTTGACTTGAAGTCACTTGCGTTTTAGCATTACGCATTTATTTCATTTAAGGTCCTCAAGGGGAGCAATTGATCACTGTCCAAGTTTTCCTATTTCATGACTCTATTAACACACGGTGTTTAGCTTGTTATTTACTCAAAGGTAAAGATGCCAAAATTTATTGTTAGCCCACTGAGGAATTGGTTCTTATTCCTGGGCAAAATAAGCGGCTCAAATGATAAAACAAAAGCCAGAGGAAGTAGACAACTGAACAATGATTATTTTATGTTATTCCCACATGCCAACCATTAAAAGTCAAAGAAAGGAACTCTGACCGGCGTATTTATCAAGATTATATCAAAACATCACTGCATTGTTTTTGTGTTTCTCTTTCAAACTTTGCATACCACAAACCTGACGAGAGAGAAGAGTGAGGAAGTTGTTCGCTTTGACGAGTATAAAGGCCAGTGAATATATGGTTCATTGGCCACGTTTTTGAAAACACGACTTCAGTCGTAGAAAGACTGAAATAGACTTGAAGTAAACGTTAACACCGGGCAGAAACAAAATCCCAAAAAAGCAACATGAAAAGGGCTTTAATAGCAATTTGCCTCCTTCTTTTAATGACTGAAACAAATTCGGTTTTCTGGAGCAGACGAAGACGGCGAAGGAGGTCTCCACCTCCTTGCAGCGCTGTTAACTGTCAAGTGGGAAGTTGGTCAAGTTGGAGTTCTTGTTCACATCAGTGCGGTACTAGCGGCGAACAGACACGAACGCGACAACAGGTACAGGCCGCGTCTTGTGGAGGCACTTGTCCTTATAGCTTGAGTGAAACGCAAGCGTGTAACAGAGATAGTTGTCAAAACGGTGGCACGCCGTACAGTGGCGGATGTAGCTGTAGAGCGGGATACGGTGGGACGTGTTGTGACCAAGGTGAGTCTAAACTCAGAATTTATTTCTCGGAAAACTGACGAAACGAACTGCTCAAGGCAGAGTGAAAATTTGAAACAAAATGTAAATTACTGATAATATGGCAAATGGACTTTTAATAGAATTGGCGACACCGTAATATTGAATGGAACTATTCAAACATAGTCAATAAATCGAATTAAGATGCGCACAGCACAGTTCAAATGACATTTCAATCTCGCACTTTTCGTATTTATATTGAATGCGGTTTTGATGCCGTCTAGACTTAAAATTATTCAAAGAAACATAGTCTTGCGATTTTTGAGTGGAAGGTAGCTACAGAGAGGAGTTTCAGTGCGTTAATTTTAAAAGCTTCATTTAGTACACGCACAAAGAATGTTCGATGTAATTATTTACTTTACTTCAAAGGATCAACATCACAGCATCATTAAGAGTCAAACATAAAGTAAATGCTATATTATCTAACCTACTTCTGAAATTAAACGCTGCGTGCAATATCAGGTAATATGCTCAGCGTACAAATGCATGCTCGCCTAAATTACAGTTTGAAATTCTTTGTATTATTCAACATCTTTGCCGTTAGTACTATAAATGAGATCAATTAAGGTGTCAGTTGGTTCTAAACAGAAACAATTTCCCCTAACTTTAAGTACCAAGGCTCAAAATGCCGAAAACTTAAAACTTGCACAGCATCTGGACTGATTTGATATAAGTTAGGACATCGATTATTAAAATAGCAGTTTCAGAAGTAGGAGCTTCATTGGCGCGCCGGTCGGCTCGCGTGTGGGTCACGCGCGCGAGTAACGAGGCCGCGAAAACGTAATGGCCGCGCGAGACGCATCAAAATGTAATGGCCCTTCTCTCAAACTTAGAGGTTCCCTTCCTCCACAAACAAAGGTACAAAAGCGCTTGAAATGTAATGAGAACTCGGGAAAACAAAGCCCCGTTTTCATGACTAAGCTACAATAGATTGTTTTAAGTTGCGTCATCTCTGAAGTAACTCCAAGAAAGAGTTTAGAGCTGATTTGAGTAACTGAAAATTCTCCGAAACAAAAGTTTTGAACATTCTCATTAAACTGAATGCAAAGCGGATTTCTTTTGGTTCTTTCGCTCAAACGCCTGTGACAGTCGAGGAGATGCGGTCGATACGGAAAAACTGACCGGGAATAGTTAAAAGGCTGACTCTTGTAAATGTTTGCTTTAGCAGTAAAAACATGAAATCCACTAGATCGACGGAACAAAAGACTTCACAACTGCGTTTATTTATTGAGCTTTCGCTAATAACTTTATTTTCAGTTAGTAGAATTTACAAATCTTAATTTTAACGCAAAGTCTCCTTGCGCGATTAAAATACATGTGTGTTTGTCTTTCTATCGGAAATGCCGAATGACAATATGATCATTGAGATTAATGGACTGAAAATGAAATTGTGCAATTCGTCACGGTTTCGATTTCCTCTAGTGCGCGGGCAATATGACATGCCGTACTATGATATTTATCGAATCTAGCGCGCTCACTAGTACAGCTGTAAAATATTCAAGAACTAGTACATTTTTGCGTAAGAAAGTGCAAGCTTTGAGGTAGAAGAAATTCCGCTGATCTTTGAAAACGTATTTAAGTTTTACACGGTTTGAAATTTTGTACACAAGTTATGAACTCACCAGAGCGTGAAGTTGAAATCCTTCCCCGGCAGTAGAGTGCGCCCCTCTAGCGGTATGCACAGCAACTTCGTAATCGTAGGTACATGAGGCCTGGTGAACAAATAACAGTGGTTTCTGTCTCTGTTCTAACAATGCGGCGGCGCCGCTATGGTCCACAGCTAAAATAACTTGCAATAATATCACGAAACAACAGAGCCAGTTCATGGCTGCTGCGGCGTGTCTCTTGTATACAGAGGGTCTGGCGGTCATTTGACAATTTAAAATGGTCGCCTGGGACGTTACGCAATTTATCGAAAACAATAAACAAAGTGCGTCACAATATTTGTTGATCCGCTGAAACGCTGGGACGTGAAACAACTTGTTTAGAACAAATTCCAATCCAGCTAAATCGCACACTACTGCAAGAGGTGCAATTGTCTGTTGGCGGAGTCAAAAAGGTTCTGGTCATAGATACAAGTAGTTTTATTTGACAAGTGTGACCTATTCCAGCTTGCAGCTTGCAGACAAACCCCCAGAGTGAGGAATTACGTTACTACTGTCCAACAATACCTTTTTGCTTTAACATTCGATTTCGAAATCACTTTACTCACTCTGGAAAAACAATGTGGACGACCAAGTTTTTAGCTGTTACGTTACTGCTGCTAGCTTTAGCGCGGAACACCGAACCTTGGCGGCGGAGAAGACGAAGGCGCGCTCCACCACCGTGCCCCACGCGAAATTGTCAAGTCGGCTCATGGTCATCTTGGGGCGCCTGCAGCCGTCAGTGTGGCACAAGCGGAACGCAGAGTAGATGGAGATCAAAAACTGTGGTGGAAACTTGCGGGGGAACATGCCATTACCCACTGAACCAGAATCGCGCTTGCAATAGAGACGCATGTAAGAATTCAGGTACCCCTCATAGTAGTGGATGCTCTTGTCGGCCGGGATACCGGGGAACCTGTTGTGAAAGTGGTAAGTTTAAAAAATTATCGAACCATGCCCGATTGATCACTGAAACAAACAGTAGCGTAGAATTGACAATCGCTTTGGACTCGAAAATGTTACGGTATTACGAAACCAACTAAGCGATGGAGTTCAAGGGCTCTCAAAGTAATTTTGCTTCTTTTGATCAGGTCAAATATGAGCTAATCTGCTATCGTCGTTTTATTTTGCATTTCGATGATCGCTTTAGGTACTCGAGTCCAATTACAATGCTGTGTGAGTTTCAGTGCTAGTTTTATTACAGCTCTAACTTGACAATAGAATATTTCAGTAGCACGCTTATTTTCAAGCGGCAAATCCGGGCGGCAAATATACGGCGTAATGACCTCTAACCTACACACTTGGACGGACATGGACACTAGCATGACTCTCGTCACGGATAATGACAGCCGAATGACAGAAGATTTTAATCTGCGCTTAGAACCGCCTGGAAGCGTTTATATAGCTTAGGCTATGTATAAATATGTCAAGAAAATTCTGGGAACAATTAAGCGAACACTTGCTAAAGAAGCAGACAATCCCCTTTCTTTGCCTTTCTTTTAACTATCACATAGACAAAGGTCATCGAAATTCACTTCACTGTAGTATACTTAAGTTATATTTGAAATGCTAATAACATAATACTGGTTTGTTGGGAGCCAGAACATTCTTAGTAGGTTTTCTTAAAAAACACGTTCACTGTCACTCGCTCTCAACCCCTTGAATGGCTTTCAGTGGGCTTAACCTCAAACGAAAAGGTCACGAGCTTTGCCGTGGCATGTTCCCCGGAAATATTATGATTTACTGCATGACCACGGTGTAAAATCACTTGACACTCGTAAGGATTATTTAAAGATGGTACATCCTGGCACAGATCGGTTCATGGTCGAGCTGTGTCGAAATAAGCACACGAACGAAGGAAAACGCGCGAGTAGGGGGGAAAAGGACAGTGTCCTAGACAATGAGCTACAGCTACAATCCCGGAAAAAAATTAGTTGAGACACTTGAGCTGGATCACGTTCCCCCATCCTCCCAAATCAACGTTGGAAAATGTCGCGTTTTTTTTTTTTTTTTTAACAAAAAGGGAAAAAATGACCTGATTATCAACACTGTAGGTGGGGGGAGGGGAGAACTTGCTTGGTGTCCCAAGTTTTTTGTTCGGGATTGTAGTCATCTCTTACTTTGTCCACTCTCACACACGCGTGGCGATTTTCGCGAGGTTCCCGCAGCGTGGAAACACGCGCGAAATCTACGATAATGAACGAAAAGAAAAGAAAGGAAGAAAGGCGGTTCTTTACAGCATCAAACTTTTTACAAATCTCAACGAGCTAATATCTTACGAAAAAGTCTATCACCTTATGACTGTAAATTTATTCAGTCTGCAACGCAAGTACATACCAACACGTTATCATCTCTTTCAAGCGCGTTACAGCACGCATTAATCACTGTTGACTCTTCTCAGGGTGTGGCAAATCGGCATGCATCACGTACCAATGAAACCTAAAATACCTAAATTTGTCTTCTTCGTCATTGGCTAAGCATAAGCGTAACTACCTAGACATTTCATCACCGCGCTTTTTGCCTTCGTTTTTACCACGGGAGTAACTGTTTTAATCAATTCTTTTTTTTAAAGAAACAACAACAACAGCGACAGCATTACATGTAATTGAGACCTCTTTTAGAGGATACAAGATCTCAAGTTCCTTACACTGTTATTCCAACTGTGTTGTCATTTTACATGTAAACAAACAAACTTGTGAATTTGCGTCTTTTGTGCACGCTTCATCTACCTTATTGTTTCATAAAAGTAAACTTTTGACTTTCTCTCTTCACAGAATTTTTCTGTTGTTTCGAGTTGTAATTTGAAACAACCAGCATTGTGATATTTTCCGCTAAACAATTTTCTACTCGCTACAACTACGCTGTCATCTTAAAAGAACTGACAAAATTTTTTTTCCCCTGCTAACATAGTTTTTCACGATTGTTTTACTTGCGTGCACTGCAGCGTTACTGTAAATCGCCGTATTTCTAGTGCTTAAAAAACAAAGTTAAAAATAACGCCATTGTAGTGTCACGCTATACATGTAGCTTGATGCAATCCAACTAAGGAACCAATGAGATCACGCGCTACATGGCTAAAATTTTACAGAAGCTGCCAGGGTCTGTGAACAGATTTTCTCTTTCGGAACTGTTCTTCTTAACTGAGGGTTATGATCCTCATCTAATTTTATCACTCATAACTTTTGCCACTCATAAATTTCGAAACATTAATCAAGGTGGCTCTGAAACCCAAGTACAGAATTTTGTTAAACTTTGCCAAAAGTTGTATCTTATCTTGCTTATCAAAATTCGTTGATAAAATTGGGTTTCAGGGTGCCGTTTTTGAAATATAGTTACTAGAAGTTAAATTTAGGTTGTTTTTAGTAGTTCATACTGTTGCTATGGTAACCTATTGTGTCATGAAAATGATAACAAAGTGTTCACCAATGATTGGGCAACTTTTTAATACCATGATTGCAGCATCAAGTGATAAAGGGTGGCTATAATGACCAATCAAAATCTAAGTCTTGGAAAGTGTTGGAAACTGTTTTGAGCTACCTTAGTTGATCCATAACAAAACAATGTGCCGCCCATAGATTTCCATCGAACTTGTTTTTCTTCCTTACAGATGTGAACGAGTGTCAGAACAACCCATGCCAACACACGTGCACGAACACGTTCGGTAGTTTCACATGCAGCTGTTATTCCTGCTACACTAAGGCCGGATACAACTGTGACCTGAGGCAGTGTAAAATCAGCAATCGGTGTTACTCATATGGTACAGTGAATCCCAGCAATCAGTGTCAGGTCAGATACATGCATACATACATAGTTTATTTAATTAAGCAGGTTACAAAATCGGCAAGACTAAAGTCCCGATGTGGAGCTACACTAACTACATGTAAAATACATTAATTACTTACTGATGTAATATGAGAATGTCTTACATAAATGAAACAGGGAAATTAGCCTCAAACAGTTGTTTAAGTCCATTGAAGTAAAAGAAATGCTACAGGAAGCTTTCTTAAAACTTATAATTCCTAGAAAGTTTTTGTTTTCCCTAATTAACTTCTTAAAATGGGAGAGTCCTTAAAGGAATTGGGGAGGAGGCTCCAGCAGAGGGCAGCTTTGTGCTTAAAAGATGATCTGCCGATCTCTGTTCTTGGTCTGGGAACCTCAATGTTTGCAGTCCTCCTAGATGAGAGCAAATATGTTAAGACTAATCCTGCGAAATAGGTTAGAGTAAAGTAGCCTCTTTCAGGCGTTCAGTTAGTTGGGGCGCAGCGCGAAAAACAGCGCGCGAAAAAATGAAAATAGCGCGGCGAGATTCCTCTCGCAGCGCTTTTTTTATTTTTTTCGCGCGCCGTTTTTCGCGCTTCGTCCCAACTAGTTGAACGCTTGAAAGAGGCCAAGAGTAAAGGAGCCCGGGAATTAAAAGGGAGGGAACCGTGTAAGAGGCGGTAAACAAGAGAGGAGAAAAGCGGAATTCCTTAGGAGCCAAGATAAATAAGAAAACATTTCGTAGCATTGCGTAAAAGAATAAAAAACGGTTTGGGGGGGGGGGGGAGGGGGGAAGGGGAGGTTGGGGCATAGCAGAGGACAATATCAGAGAATGAGTGATATGCTGTTCTCAAGAAATAACTTTACCTGCATAAATATATATTGCTATTCAACAGGATTGTAACAGCGCCAGCAAGCTAGCCTGGAGAAACAACAACACTTTGTCGTGCAGTGATAATAAGGCGTGCACTAAAAATGACCGGTGTTCAAATGGTGTCTGCTCTGGAACGCCATTCACATGCCTTCCATGTGAAGAGTGTTACAATGACGCGTGCCGCGTGAAACCAGGATACTGTGTGATCAACGATGGCGGGACACGAAAATGTTTTAACCATGGAGCCATCCGCCCCGGATATCCTTGCCAGGTAAAATAGTGAACAACTATTGCATACGCAGTACTGATCAGCTTATAATTTCTCAATATGTTGATATATCGACTTTGAGAAGGAAGGTAATGAGATTGAAGAACCTGATTATCGGAGGAAGTAAGTTTTGTTTAGACGATGTAGGAAGGACTATTGGGAGGATTTAGCTTTCCACGCTTGGTTTTATAACAAAATCAGTCACAGAGGTAGACAACCTGTTTAGTAGTTTTGGTGTTTAATGAGAAACACAAGTAAAAGTCAGCTTCACAATAAGCAGTATTAAATGAACGTATTTCTCAGTAGCTTTGAATGGTCAGAAACTACTAGGATTTTATCCAGGAACTTACGAAGGCAACAGTCCTTAGCACTTTCTAGCAATTATACTACTATCAAATGATTTTACAATATTGGTGTCAAACAAATGTGCAATCATTGTTAAAGAAATGTGGTTATCTTCATGGTATATGCTTCCGCAGCAACGATACAACCAATCAAAAACACCCTTGATTTGGGCTTTAATTGCTTATAACTCAAACACGGCTCTGTGAAACACATTTTTATATCGAATTGTGATAACCATGAAAACAATTTTTTGCAGAGTTTCAAAAGAAGTCAGTCAAGACGGTTCAGAGCCATCTCCAATTTTGAAAATTTAAGGGGACTCTGATCTGAACCCAGCACGACACGATTAATAGTCTTACAATCCTCCTAAAACACAAACCAACCGGGTGATCTGAAATGGAGTTTAATGTAATATTAGTCACGATGGTTTATTTGTTTAGCAATGTGACAGCAACCGCAACAATCAGTGGAGCTACAACAACAATCTCCAGTGCAGTGACAACAACTTGAAGACCAAAAATGATCGGTGCTCCAGCGGTACGTGCGTGGGAACGCCCTACAACTGCCTTTCCTGCGAAACACACGACGGTAGTGGCTGTCCAATCAAATCCGGATACTGCATTATACAGCATGGCGGCCAAAGAACATGTTATGCTAAGAATCATTACAAGCCAGGGAATCCTTGTCAGGTAAGAGTATAATCAAGAGTGCTCCGTTTTTAACGAAGAGTTTCTGATTATCCGCTCATAATATATCGCGACTACTGTACGGAATGTTATGAATATTTTACTATTTCCTAGCAGTTTTTAATCTGGCAGAAACGGCACCGTAGACATATTTCTGAGATTGTCGAAAACGACAGCGAAATACCGTAAACTGCCGCTTATAAGCTCCCCCCGGTAAATAGGCCCATCTACCTTTGACCAAAAAACACCTCCGGTTATAAGTCCCCCCTCTTGATATAAGCTCTCCTCTAGCTTTCCTTGTTTTAATTTCGTTTTATCATGATGTTTTAAAGCTTATATTACCAGTAAATGAAATACCTATTTCGATGAACATGTGCAGCTACAGCTCTTTTCGAAAGAGTTTTTTTTTATTCCGGTTATAAGCCCCCTCGGATAAAAGCCGCTCCCTCACGAAGTTGTATAAACCCAGGGCTTATAAGCAAAAGATTACGGTATTCAGTTGGTGAGAAGCTCACCAGCGCAAGTACAGAGCAGTTGGAGTTACTTGAAAAAAAAAAGAGTTCACAGAAGTAAAGAATGGCTATCATGATGTATTGCATCTCTGGTCTATTAAAATCCAATAATAATTTTATCCCCTCCACACTTAAAAACATTTCTGTGGTATTTCTTTTCTTCCAGTGGTGTAATCCAAGCAGCAGCACCAGCACGTGGTCAAATCGTAATGGCGTAGCGTGCGATGATGGCAACAAATGCACCCGTGGAGACACGTGTTCGAGTGGCCAGTGTGTAGCTACACCCTTCACTTGTAACTCCGTTTGCCAGTTCTGTAATGGCAACAGCTGTAGCTTAAAAACAGGATTTGGATTTGTGAACAACAAATGCACATGTAAGATAGCAGGTGGGTGCAAAATCAGAAGTTGTGATGTAGTGGCACAATTTTCAGTGTTTCCCAATTTGAACAGGCCCGCGAGTGCTCAATATTAAACTCTCTTTTTGTATTCAAGTTCATCCAACTGTTAAATGTAAATTTCACTAACTCAACTAAAATTCGACTAATGTAACAAGTTTCGCGTGCGCGTGACATTCTTTGAACAAGTATTTTTGACTTTACTGTTTTTCTGTTAGTTGGTATGTTAGTTAGTTCGCGAAGTTCGCGAAATTCGGGACACGGTGCGTAGAATCAAGAATTAAGGCTTATGATATTTCGTTGTGAAATTCTGAAGCGAAAGGTCAGGAATTAAAACTTGGAGTCTTACACGCACCTTCGTTCTTCGATTTCATCACTAACGTCTCCTAAACGTGACTAAGTCCGCAGTACGAAAAATCAGGTGCTAACTCAATTAATTTATTCTCGCTGTTTAGGTCAAGACTATGGTCATCAGGACTTAAACCCATCAAACCTGTGTCAGTGGTGTGATTTTTATGATGCAGCAGCTCGTGGTAACAGCGCATGGACTAATCGTCCTGCAGTGGCGTGTGACGATCAAAACAATTGCACCAAACAGGATACATGTAACGCTGGCAGGTAAATACCGCATCATTACAAAAGAAACAAACAGTTTCTCTATGTAAGTCGAGGGACATTTACCTGAATATTTCGAAGCTCATTTGCGAAAGAACTACGAATATTTGTTCTTTTCTGCGAATATTATTTCTTGAGTCTCAGAGGGCGGATAATGTCCATCAACGAACATACAAGTTAATCTGTTTAAAACTTACAGAGCGACCTTGTTTTGTTTTGTTTAAGTTTCTATTTCTCGGAAAATAAGTTTCTATTTCTTTACTCGAAAACTCTGTGTTGTTCACACAAAACAGTATTTTCTTAGTCACCGATATTGCATTATTGCTCTCACGAAGCGTCTCACATTCAAGAGCTAACCACACTAGGGGCACTTACCATTTACATGGGAAAACCGGAAATTCCAGTTGGAAAATCAAATGGTTCGCGCCATTCCGTTTGGGAAACTTCAGAAAATATGGGCTGTGATTTGAGGTGATGCTATTTTTCTGCTGTTTTAAGTCTCTCTAGCTGATGTGGATATACTTTATACCGATTCCCTCTCCCGCAACGTGGTATTCAATTGTTTAATGTTTATGCCTGAAATTTCCAACCGGATGGTTTTTGTAAATGGTAAGCACCCTAGATGACCAAGTTCAAAAGAGTGCTATTTATCGTCAAAACCAGACGAGTATTAGTAGGTTAGCAGGTTATGAAATAAGATAAACATTGTCTTTGGAATGTTGGTAAAGTTGTCTGAAACATTATGAAAGCTGTTTTGGAAGAACATAGTGAAACAAGTTATGCAATTCTATCTTGCCGCTTCGATCACCTGTACCAAGATATGTATACGTGTAACTTTTATTGGTTCTAATAGCTGAGCACTGTACAAGCCTAATCAAAAATCTTCTTTTAATGTTTTGACAGTTGTGTAGGACAAGGCTACTCTTGTCAATCATCTTATCCTTCATCCAGTTGTATCAGGACTTCTGAGTGTGTTGGTGATGGAACTTGTCGACCAATCATGAGGTCAAGTGGAACAATTTGTCGCTCGGCTGTGGACGTCTGTGATCAACCCGAAAGGTGGATAATGATAATTTAATCTCGACTTTTTTCGTCAATCACAAAACGTTAAAACAAAAACCGTTCCTAAGAGCTTTGCACGAACTATTTATCTTAAAAAAAAGGCGTTTCGCCTTGTTATTTAGTCTCCATCACATAGTATTAATGTAGGAATAACAGCATTTTATAGACTTAAAAAAAGAGGAAGTGTGGGATTTTCAGTTGCGAGTGCTACAAATATTAAAACTTCCCAGATTCAATGTAACCATTCTGTCACGCTCCCAAATTCTATGAACACCACTGGAAAAAAATAACGCTGGTTAAACATATTCTAGCATAACATATTCTGTAATGGACTCGTTATTTACAGGTGTGACGGAAGCCTTGGAACATGTCCCGGTTCAGTGGAAGACAAGATTACAGTTACAACCGGGACTGCTCAATTAGTGGATCAGACGTTTAATTCAGTCGTGAGCTATCAGTACTTTACAGACAAACTTTACGTTAAAATCTCTGGGTTTTCCGTCTCGTGTGGCCAGCTAACGCTTAATTGGTTTCTTCTGCCATCAACATCCACTTGTTCCACTACCTCTGGCGTAAAGGGTACGTTTCCTAACAACAACGTACAGCAAAAACTGACCGGGATTACTCTTCAGGACAATAAAGGATACAAAGTTTCCATACAAGCTTCTGATATGCGAAACAACACTCCTCGACTTGTCTGCAGCGGCGTAGTAATCATCGACACATCAAAACCACATGGTGGGTGGGTTCGCGATGGGCCTGGAGCTGACCAGAGTTACCAAGCCTCCAAATTATTACAGGTGAACTGGGGAGGAGTACAGACAAGACATGGTGTTGCCAAGTATCAATGGAAAGTGCTCCTTACTTCGTTTAACACCAATCAAACCACCGAGCTAATGTCTTTTACCAACGTAAATCTAAACACTAACGCAGGGAAGACCTTCAACAGCGTGACAGATGGCTCTAAAGCAAGATTTGTCGTTCGTTCCTTCACGAAAGCAGGATTGTTTTCTGACCTCACAAGTGATGGTGTTGTCATTGACACCTCACCACCAATAGCTGGGAAGATATACGATGGGAATCAACTTAGCGCAGACGTAAAATATGCCAAATGGACCAATACATTCAGTGCAAACTGGGACCGTTTCACTGATCCACATTCACCCATTTCACGATACACTTGGGCGGTGCAGCGGCAAGGTACCGGACTCATTACTTCATTTAAGAACACAGCACTAAACCGCTCTCCTACAGCAACAAACCTAAACCTAGTTTCTAAAGAAAGCTACTGCGCAGTCGTCAGAAGTTATAACGAAGCTGGACTCTACACTCAAGTAAGTTCAGACTGTGTGCTAATAGACCATGATGCTCCACAAGCTGGCACTGTTAACGATGGACACTTCAGTGATGTAGACTACCAATCAGAAGACACCATGATAGCAGCGAACTGGAATGGATTCACAGACGGGAACAAAGGAAGTGGAATCGCAGAATACAAGTACAAGATATCAGACAGCAGTGGAAACATAATTGTTCCTTGGACATCAGCAGGGAATGCAACGAACATCACACACAACGGATTGGCTTTGACAAATAACGCAAGGTATTTCGTCACAGTAAAAGCGGTTGACGCTGTGGGTCTGAACACTGACGTCACTTCTGACGGCATTACCGTGGATACAACCCATCCAGTCTTCACTGGTAAAGTTAGGATAACTGGAGAGGATGACTTCATAAACGGAACATCATGTGTCTACATATCAAGTGTATCGTCAGTAACAGTGCAGTGGGTTGGTTTCTCTGATGCACACAGCGGACTTCTACGATATGACTGGGCTATCATCCCTTCGGACACGTCTCCATCAGCCTCTGACTTTAGTGCTGTACCAGGATCTAATACGCCAACATCCGCGACATTCAGTAATCTCGCGCTAACTCAAGGTAAAGGTTACTATGTCATTATAAGAGCCTACAATGGTGCTAAATTGTCGAAAGACGCGTATTCAGTCCTTGTTATACCTGATGCCACTCCACCGTCACCAGGAGATGTATTTGACGGGCCAACGTCCCAAATAGATATCGACTATCAGGCAGACGTGAAAGAAGTTTATGGCTCTTGGACAAAGTTCCCAGAGCCACACACTGAAGTTAAGCAGTACTATTATGCTGTAGGAAGCTGTATAAACGGAAACTATCATGTAACCGCAAATGGATTCGTTCGACTTGATCCTCCAAAAGCAACTTCGTTTATGTTAACAAACATTACACTGGTTAACGGCCAGCGTTACTGCATTAAGATCAAAGCTGAAAACAAGGCTGGGCTGACAAGTTCTGAAGTGTCTTCCGATGGCTTCGTCGTGGACGTGACACCTCCAAATGTACGAAAGGCTCAAGTGCGTGACGGAACAACAGGTTCAGACATCGATTATCAAGCCAATATCACAGCATTGTCCGCGGAATGGGATGGTTTCGAGGACCCCGAATCTGACATTCAATATTATGAATACGGAGTAGGCAGAAATAGAGGAGGGTTTGTAGATGTCTCTCCGTTTCAGAACGCTGGACTGAACACCTCAGCCACTGTGCATGGTCTGTCGCTTACTGACGATGTCTATTACTTTACCGTCTGTGGTATAAACAAAGCCGGATTACGGAACTGCCTGAGCTCCGATGGAGTCCTGATCGATTTTAGTCCTCCAAGTCATGGTGTGGTGCATGATGGGATTATCGAGCCAGATCTTAAGTACCAGTCCTCCCTCACAAGCATGGCCGCCAACTGGGAAGGAATCTGGGATTTGGAGAGTGGCATTGAGCAATTTGAGTGGAGCATTGGCACGAGTTTGCAAGACAAAATTAGTGTACAGAACTACGTCGATGCAGGTCTTTCAACACATGTGAGAAGTCAAGACGTTCTTAAGTTAGTGAGTGGAACAAAATATTACGTGCATCTGATGGTGACAAATCAGGCTGGAGCAATCAGGGAGCTCGTTTCAGATGGTGTCATAGTAGATGCAAGTCCGCCAATACCAAGCACAATCTATCCTGGATTTGGGTCCCAACGTGAATGGCAATACAGCGAGCAAGAGAATGCTTTCTACTCTGCTACTGCATCAAGTATTGCAGTTTACTGGAAACGATTCTCCGAACCTGAGAGTGAAGTTTGGTACTACAAGTGGGCCATAGGTACAAGCAAGTGTGGTACACAAGTTCAACCACTCATCAACATCGGCCGATCAAATTACGCCAACACTACAATGACAGACCAAGTCTTCACATCAGGAGTAAAATATTACGTCACCGTCACATCCAGGAACCGAGCTGGTCTCGTATCACGCGCGTGCTCTGATGCGCTGGTCTTTGACAGCACTCCAACGCAGCCGGGAAACGTTTATGTTGGACAAACCTCAAGTGTAATTAGAAGGATAACGTTTATCAGCAACAACAGTATCACTCTTTCGTGGAGCGGATTTAGAGATCTTGAAAGTGGCATACGCAGCTGCAACATCTCAGTTCTAGACAAATCGGGACATGCTCTTTTTCTGGAAACTCGAAATACATCGTCAGGAAATGTCTCTTTGTCTCCCAGTACTGCTCTTCTTCATGGAGAGAGTTACAATGCCAGCGTATTGTGCATAAACAATGCAGGTCTTGCTGCGTCGTCGTCTGCAGTTTTTACCATCGATAACACACCACCCATTCAGACTGGTGCTATTATGGCAGGCGTATCGCGAGATCTCGCCTTCCAGTATCAGTCAGACACGAACTCCATTACAGCCACATGGCCACCGTTTGCGGAACACGAGAGCGATGTCCAGAATTATCAGTTTGCCATTGGAACTCAAATTTATCAAGATGACGTTGTTAGGTTTGAAAACGTACGTCTCGCAACTCAGGTAACTAAGAACGATCTCAGTCTTTCAGAAGGAAGTCTATATTACATCACTGTCATTGCAACGAACTTGGCGGGTTTAAGTACAAACATATCTTCGCTCGGACTTGTAATAGACACCACGCCTCCAAAGGCTGTAAACGGCTGCGTCCATGATGGGCGAAGTGGGAAGGATATCGATTACTTTTCCCCTAGAATGGGCCTCGCAGCGCACTGGGAAGAGATAACAGATCCTGAGAGCGGCCTCATGAACAGTTACTACTGTCTTGGAACCAAACCTGGAGGTTGTCAGTTACGAGCGATGACAAGCGTTGGACTCAACACATCATTCACCTGTACAACATGTGATGTGAACCCCGGCGAGCGAGTGTACGTGACAGTGCGTGTGATAAACGGAGCAGGTATTTCTGTGACTCGCAGTTCTGATGGAATGCTTTTGGATGTCAGTCCTCCGCTTATGGGTGATGTCATTGATGGAAACGATATAGCAGGAGTCGATTGTAACGTTGTACTCGAGGACTGGAACGTATCCATGTCTTGGTTTGGCGTGGAAGATGCTGAAAGTGGCTTGCGATCATGTATTTGGACAATAGAGGACGAAGATGGACGCAAAAGTCTTCAAGTTGACGTTAGCAATAACTCCAGTTACGGGCAAAGGAACGTCTTTTCCAACTCTCAGAGATACAGAGACTTTCCATTTTCCAGCAACACAACTTACTACAACATACTGACGTGTTGGAATAAGGCACAATTGCACCGAACTGCTCGATCCAATGGCTTTCGAGTTGAATCCATCTGGCCCATTCCGGCTCCTGTCCGAGATGGCTCAACAGAAAATGTTGACCTTGTCTACCTGACCAGTACTAAAAGAGTTGGCGCCAATTGGGATCCCTTCACAGACGATATTGGAGATCCAGTTATTGACTACGAGTGGGCTATAGGCACAGCTGCTGGAAAAGGTGACATTTTACCTTTCGCTAGTGTAGGACTGAAGACAAGTGTTGAAAAGGTCTTGGCACCGAACGCACCGAGTCTCGACGTCTTGAATGCTGGTCAAAAGTATTACAACACTATAAAGGCAACGTCAGCTAGTGGACTTCAAACTATGAGCATTTCAAATGGATTTACTGTAGATCCTAGTCCTCCGATAAAAACAGAGGTCGTCACGCAACACGTGGTTATGAACCAGGAAGAACGCAGCATCGAAATTGGCGCTTCTTGGAGCAACGTTAGAGATTTTGAAAGTGGTATAGAAAGTAGCGAATACTGTTTAGGAACAACCCCTCTTACGTGTGTGGGCGGTGCCATACCAGCAGGATCATCCACATCCGGGGTCATTGGTCCATTTAAGCCTCATTCCCGAGCTGCATATTACGTCACTGTGGTTGTCGTAAACAGGGCTGGTCTTACATCAGTCATGTCGTCCGAGAAACTGACATTCGACATTACGCCCCCGTCCCGGGGTACTGTAATAGATGGAATTGGCCTCGATATTGATTTTACAGATTCTATGGATCTGCTGTCGACACAGTGGCAAGGTTTTGAAGATGAAGAGTCGGGAGTTGCGAGCTGCTCGTGGGCACTCATTGAACAGTCGGCGTCACATAACAGTTCCGAGTTCGGAAATGACACTGTTGTGTTGCGAAAAGCCGTGAAAAGCCAAGGGAACCTCATTGAAACAAATCTTAGCCTTGTTCCAGGCGCTCGTTACATCAGTGAAATTACTTGCACCAATGCCGATGGCTTCAGTAGCACGTCTTCCTCTGATGGTGTTACTGTTGACGTGACGCCGCCAAGTTCTGGTCTTGTTCGCGATGGGTCGTCTCTCCTTTCTGACATTCAGTTCCAGTCCTCAACCACGGCAGCACAAGCAATATGGGAACCATTCAGGGACCACGAGAGTGGAGTAGTGAAATACCGCTGGGGCCTAGGAACCACTCCAGATAATGCTGACGTCTTAAACTTCACGGACGTTGGCACGATGACTTCCGCAATGGCTGAAAACCTCACACTTACTCACGGGGAGAGGTATTACGTCACGGTGGAGGCTACAAATGGTGCGGGAATGTCGTCACATGGGTGGTCTGATGGTTTCACTGTTGACATTTCGCCACCTGAGTTGACTGAGGTATGAAATATTAGGGTGGTAAAACTGATAATTCCCTACTACAATGTGAGGATTTTCCAAGACGCACCTTATTTGCCCCGCTCTTCTCTCCTCCCCCTCCCGCTCTGTCTACCATTGGACAGTAGACAGACAGCCTCTTCCTTTATAGCTTTCCACCTTAGGTAATTCACGCCACACAGAAAAGGCGCAAGAGCTTTGGAAAAATGACGGGGCAAATGTAACCTCCAGAGAATCTTATTTCCGTGTTCCATAAAATCGTGCCTTAGTTTATTAATTTTAGTTAGTACACTAAGATTGATGCTGCTTTACCGGCTCTTCTCTCTGTTAAGTTCACTTTTTAGAGTTTAAAGATTTGAACGCTCGCCTTTTCACTCTGTGAAGTTCAATCAAGAAAGGTTTACCACGTTTTCATCTTTTTCAGCTTTTGCGTGGTTTTAGACTGTGGCTTGGACCCGGTGAAAAACTACAGGCATCATGGAAATCCCGTGATCCCGAGAGTGGCATCTCCAAAACTGAATACTGCGTAGGAACAGTTTCTGTCGGCTGTCAGGTTAAATCCATGACTGAATTATTCTCCAATGCAACAAAAGTCACCTGCAACGATTGCCAATTAAACCACCAAGGAACATACTACATCACAGTCCGAGTACAGAACGGCGCGGGCGTCTATACGGTGAAAACAACAGACGAAATTAAAGTGGACTTAACCCCTCCAATTGTTGCCAAAGTGATCCCAGTTAGCGACGTCACGTCGTGCGTTAACAACTGTACTTTGGTCTCCAACGTCACCCTTTTCGAAGACAGAGAGAGTGGTGTAAAATCATGCAGTTATGCTATACGAAACAGAAGCCATCTGGTAACCGACTTTGTAAATAATGGACTGCGCAAAACCGTAGAAGCCACAGATCTGCAGTTGGTGGCGGGTGAAAGGTACTACACTGCTGTGAGGTGCGAGAACAATGTTGGACTTGTCACAGAAAAAGTGTCTACCATACCAGTGTTAGTTGATGACACTCCACCCACGAAGGTAACTAAACATCTACTTGGTATCAGACAGTTTCAGTTCATGTCTAAAGTAGTCTCCTTCGCTGCCGTTATTAGGGTAGTCACGCAACGCTTCTCTCGGGAAAAGCGTTGCGTGACGACGTTTGTGGCGCTCTACAATCGGATCAACGAACTCGCGCAACATGCTCTGCCCAATCAGAACATGCTGTTTATACAACTGAACAAAAACAAAACTAAAACTAATTACGGCAATTAGCCTTTGGCATATTTTGTGGTGCTTAACACACGAATTTTCTACCCTTAGTTCTCCCCGGTTTATTGCCTTAATTTAATTTAATTTAGTATGCATGACTGGTCAGGTTTGATTACTTTGGTTTAAGTTTAGAAAACCTCAAACAAACATGCAGCAAACCAAAGGACGACACGAAGGCAGAAAATACCTCAACAATTCCAAGGACCAATCTGGCACATGCCTTTCGAATTCTTAACCAACAAATTCCAATGATATTTTAAACTGAAACTATTTTCAATCGCGTGCACTGAGCAAATGTTTCATTGCTTTCATCACAGGGGTCAGTGATAGTAAGTGCAGACCGCACGCATGACGTGTTTGGAATACACTCCAGCTGCCACTTATTCAACAAAACACTGCGGGCTCACTGGTTTGGTTTCAACGATGAACAATCAGGAATAAGTGGATTTCGCATTGCAGTAGGCAAGCATCCAAACACTACGGACATTCTGCCATTCCACGACATCGATGTCACGACAAACGTTACGCTGCCTCTAAACACCACAAGTGGGCTTTTTGAAGGCGACATCGTGTACGTGACAGTTGAATCACGCAATCCAGCAGGACTGGTAACGCAAAGTACATCCCCTCCAACAAGGTTGATTTCAGCAGACAGCGACAAGTACATGGCGGAAGGAGACTTCTACTGCTATAATGTGTAACTGAGTAATTTTAAGTTGACTGGAGCTATAACAAGTATTTTGGAGACAGCGTGTTAACTTGAAAGAACGGTGTCATACATTTTTACACTTTGCTAAAATCGTGGTAGGAAATCTGAAATCTTGTAGTTTAGTTAGAGTTTGTAATGTTTCTGAAAGTTGACGGAGATTTTTTTCATTGCCTTGTATCTCTTAGTTTCTTTTCATAAACAAGAAGCGAACTAAACCAAGACGTACTCCAGTAGGTGAGTTGGCCTGCGGACAAAAGAAATTAATTTTGCTACAGTAGTAGGATAAACACAACTTCCAGATCAAACAAACGCTGCAACATTACATGCAACATTGCACTCTCTAACAGAGAAAGTCCAAAACAAAAAAAACGGATCGTGCTTTTGGAAAGAGAGGAATAATCAGGAGGTCTAAAATAAAATGATAGCTGTGCTATACTATTGTAAGTAATGTTGCACCAGTCAATTTAATCCTTCTTGGATAAAGTGCGTGATTGTAAAAATTATCGTTGACAAAATGTCCCACGCTACAGTGAAGTTTCCCTTTCTTACAATTGGTCATGGAAGTAAAGTAATTTTGTAGTTTACCAGGTCAATAACCAAGCAAAACGAAGCCGGGCGATTTGAGAAAGTAAATAATATAGAAATCCAGTTATTAGCTTAAAAAGCACCATTAACGTTACTAATAGGACTCGATGAGAAGCATATTTTTGTATAAAATTTTATTACTTTAGACAAGCACAATAAAAGAAAAAAAGTTAGATTTTTATCCTAGAATGTTTCTTACCTTACATAAAAGTGCTTCTTTGAAATTACTATGGAAAACTTACAGAAGCGGGAAAATTATAAGGCTCTGCCAAAAGAAAAATGTCGGGGGATATTACACCCAGCATAAGTTAGCATGCATAGAACGTTCTGTCTCAACAGAAGAAACATAAAAATGGGGCACTCGCATTCCAATTCCCCGGACCTATCAAATCATTCCCATATCCATCAATTACAGAAAGAAAATCACGCATGATTTAATTGAACGATTTGGTTTATGGGCTCCAAGTAAGGACAGTTACAAATTCGAATCCGGTGTAGCTTTGACGCGCTCACATCAAGATCTCGAAGGTTGGAACAAGAGTCTATAGCCAGGTTCTCTACACAAGAGACGTGCAAAGTAAATTTTCTCATACCAGAACAGCGCAGGAGTCGTAGCGCGCGAACTGTCCTGCACTTGAATCGCATATTGCGCTGCTTTTTCTTGTCTGCGAGAGAGCATTTCTCTATGATCACGTGCCCAACATCAGTGGAGTTAATGACGACCACACTAAGAGTCAAACCCGTCAAATACACCGTGTCCACATGCCGCGATGCATTGAGCTCCACGATCAGCGGTCTCTGCCAAGGCTGTATGCCCGTGATTTGAATCATTTCAGCCTCGATGCAGTGGACAGCGATGCGATTGGCGCATCCAACATCGGAAATCTGACACTTCTTCAGAGAATCAGCCCAGATCTCCATATCGCTGCCGGCCACGTGTCTATTGTTCCTGTGTTTTTCGGGGCAAACGTCTCCAGAACATTTGAAGTATTCCAGTTTGGGACAGACGACTTTGAGCTTTGAGAGACTCATGGATACGTCACGGATTGTCAGCTGTCTAAGGCTACCGCAGTGCTCTCGGTCCAAGTCAATGACGCTCCAATCGACGGAAAGCTCCATTTGTTTAATGTTCGAACACTCCGACAAGAAATCGAGAAACGACTCTGCCTCAAAGGCGGGGCATTCGTACATCAGTAAGTCATGAATGCTCTTGCAATAAGCTTTGATTTTAGACAGGACACAGTTTCCTTGAAGGATAAATGAGAGGACATTTGTCGCACGGACTTCGACCGAGGTCAGGTAATGACATTCCGAAATAAGAAGAACTTCTAAGCTAGGAAGCATGCACTTTAAACTCGTCACATTTATACTTGGTAAACCAGTTAGAAACAGCGTTGCGAGGCTATCCGATCTAAGAACTAACGAATCTGACGCGGTATTGTTCGTTACGTCTGTAACGGCCACAAAAAGCTGCTTCAAACACTTGAAATTTTCCACATAACTCACCAGGTCCGCGATACTTACAGGAAGATAGTGTAAATCAAGGCTTGCAAGAGTGGAGGAGTGACGAGAGTTCATCAGAGCTTTGATCGGAGGAAGAGACGCAATGTCCTCAATGAGAAGTTCGTCCATGCCGTAAGGAGCACATTCAAGATTCAGCTCTTTCAGGTTAAGTTTATCTAGCACTGGAACAATTCCGTGCCGGCAAAGTTTGAATATGTTGATATTTAAAGTCAACGATTCCAAAGAAGTAAACTGCCGAGCAAGGACTCGCAAATCCCACACCCGTAATCCGCGCTTGTGGATTCGAAGGCGTCGGTGGCCAACCTGCAAACGTCTTCTCACATGCGCTCTGTAGTCATCTATGGTCAAGAACTTTAACACTGGCGCACTTTTTAAGGACTGCGCGAAAACTCTACTCCAAGAGAGCACCGGGACATCAAGCCTCGTCAAATTCGGAAGCGCCGTAAGTAATCGCCTGACTTCAACGCGAGTGAAAAACGGTTGATCCTCTGCTCTGATACACTGCATTAAATGACCATATCTTTTAAAACACAGGCACAATATACTCGCATAATCATCCTCGAAGTCCTGTCGCGCGTCTCGATCGTCCTGTAAGTGGATGTGTTTCCACAAAAGTCCGGTATTTTGAATGATACGCTGCCACCTTCGACATATCGTGCAATATCGTGGAAGGTCTTCGTATATCGGATGGAGATAAGATAGTATCTGTACTATGACCTCACCTGGTAGAATATCCATTTTGTTTCTTCAAAATAGCGGCGGCTAGACGACTTTTAAGACTTGCCTTTCGCAGTCGATTGTGACGGAAAAGTCGTTGAACAGTTCACGCGCACGTGAATGCGTCTCGCGCGCGTTTGCATTACGCGTTATCATTTTCAAAAACGTCTCTGCGCGCGCTGTCAATGGAAAAAAGAGCTCGGAGTACTGGCAAGACTAGCGTCTGGCAGCTATTTGTGGTTACAAAATATAGCAACATCTTTAACAGCATCAAGCTGGAAATCTTTCCAGCGTTAATTATCTCAGTTTCTTTGTCGAGGCCATTGTAATTAAAAAAAAATGCTCATTCAGTGTGTATCGCTCTCTGCAGGCGATCGTGTGTTCGAGAATTGCTGAATTTTCTGAGTTCAGTCTTAACTACCAGAAATTTCCGCTCGGAAGAAAACGGTAAACGCTTTTTTGGTTCGTCCCACAGAAAAATTTCTGAAAGAAAAGTAACTGACTTCTACCTAAGATCTCAAAGTGCCCATTTTTCCGGGGAAAAACGTTTACCATTTTCCTCCGAACCAAAATTTCCTGAAAGTTTTGGCTCCCCGAGCCTCGGAATTTTTTAGTTCCAGACTTCGCACCGACTGATCGCGCTTTTGAAATTCAAAATAGCTGCTACGTCAGCAAAGGCACAGCCGCTGGGTGAAGTATACGCAACATTTACCTAAACGGAACATTCAAAAAGTGCGGAGAACTTTCTCCATAGTATTACTGACTCAACATTTACACTACTTTCATTTAACATCGCCTATACAAAGTCTGGCATACAATATGGCATACAATATGGCAACTTATGCTTTTGATCTACAATATATTCTCTTAACTGGTACTCTAAGAAAACTACTACAGGAAGCAGGGAGAATTTGAACGCTGAAATCAGTGTTTAATGCAGCTCAACCCTTTGATCAAGAGCTGGGATCGATTTCAAGTTCTCTTCACCATTAAATTCAAGTGCTCAGGTTGTAAAACGAAGGATCTGATCACCTCTGAAAACAAAAGAACTGACGAATGATTAAACTTTCTTGAGTATGACAGGAACTGAGCATAAACAGCAACGAGAAATTCGACGTTCATCTTGCGAGTAGACAGAATAACATGTCTATTCCAATGCTGTACATTCACATGAATGACGAAGTCCACTCTTTGGGGAAGCCTTTCTTGGTTATTTTTACATCTTCACAACACGTGAACGCAACGTCAAAACAGATTGAAGTTCTCAAAAGAATTTCGCTGCAGCGTCTTTCTTCAGTTTCGGGTAACAAAGGGACTGCCTTTGTTGTGTCATGCAATGTGCAGGACACAAACCCAACGGTGGGAAACTCAAGCGACTTCCGAAACAAAGCAAAGCTCTTGTTGCACTTCAGAAACGTGAGCAGTTCTTGTTTCAGCAGTGAATAACGAAACGCAACGGTCTGAAGCCTTAAGCCGGCCGAAACAACTAGCTGAGTAACTATTATAGTCACTAGTTCCACAGGGCTTCTTTGGCATTATTGATCGCCTTATCGGCATCCTCGTTGATCTTCTTACACTGCAACATCACATCTGAAAACACACAAATTACAGGACTTTAGGGCCGAGGTGTTATGGCCAACAAGCAAAGTACAGGAAAAGAGCGAACAGAAAGAGCGGGAAGATTGACGAGAGATAGCTAAGGGCTGGTTACGACAACCATCACCGGAAGAAAGATACTCTCTTTGTGCATGCTAAGTGGCGGAACCTATGAATATCTTGATATTCTGGGTGAATGGTTGTGAGGTGCGATGGTAAAGGAGTGTACTGTTCTGTGCAAGTGCTCTTCGAAAAATGACAAACGGTGTTATTGTCAATCCTCATGATGCCATCTTATTTCCGTTAAGTGCTCTTCAAGTATTTGCTATCGTAAAATTCAAGAATCTCGAGGGAAAAAGCAACCATGAAATCTACTTCGATTCGCATAACACTATCCACTGAGATTAATGAAGTGACGATACACTTGGACACTGGGCACTATGCGAAAAGGTCAGTATTGCAAAATGGCATAATAATCAATTAATTAGTGACAATTAATTAATTAATTACTGCAACTATTCAGAATTCATATCATGTTCAATTGTGCATGGTTAAAAGTTCAGAATATAAAATTACAATTGAAAAACACTTGCAAAAATATAATTCAAAATCTGCTACACTTAACCTTCTCTTTCTTTTAATAGATTGTCATTACAATATTATTGCCGCTGATCATAAAAGTAGTTGTATCCACGATGAATAAAAAGTAGTTTTATCCATGAATTATCCACGTAGACTATAACTTATACAATGTAAGAATCATGTAATGTTCTTGTCATTGTCACTCATTACAAAAGTGGTTTTACAAAGTATTACTCAAGTATGCTAAAACTCATAGTCATACAATGCAAGAAATATGCCATGCTCTCATTAGAACTGTCCGTTATAAACTAGAGAAAGTTCTAATGAATTTAAGCAACAGAGTGCACTTTCTGTATTTCTTTTTCTCTAGTCAGTGGTGGACCCTAACTGAGTTGCGCATGTGTACATTAATATAATGCCATTCACAAAATTCAGATATTGTGTTTTTATCACAAAAATTAAACATTATTTTCCGAAACATGTCTTCCAAATTTAAGGGTGTGTGTATTTTCTTTAAATGTGTATTCATAATTTGGCTGACACCTGCTTATAATACTATGGACAATTTTGCCTCTACAGGTAATAGCCTGCCTAGACAACTTCTGTCACCTCTGTCTCTGACCAGGCAGAGCCAGAATGCGGAGAAACCCTTCTTCCATACAGGAACACTTGGTAAGCAGGCTAGTGGTTTTTGACCGATCAAAGCGTGCGTGGTATCGCAGATAGTGACTAACAAACAATAGTCACAACATTTGCTGTACATGAATAGATTTCATTGACCAGTCAGGGCAAGTGCAATGACAAAGTTGTTCTAATAAATGACCGTCCACATGACATTATTATGCTACCTTGACAACAATCTACATTACTTAGCGTTTACAAACTTGAAATAATCAACTCTTGAACGAGCTTGCTTAAGTCAAATTTTATGAATCAATTCATAGGTAAAAAGGATCAATTTCTGCACATACACTGTACAAAGATGGAGTACTCGCTGCAAACACAGCTTACCTCTAAATCCCTTCTCTGCTTCCTCTACACTCCTATCCTGTACTAAAGTGTTAGATGACAGCAGCTTTTCTGTAGGATTACAAGTAACATCAACCATTACCTACAAGTACAACTTTTCCTGGTTCAAAATATGAGAAAATACACTGTACTGGAGCATTGCTTCATGTATGCAAAGAGGGACCCCTTATATCTGATTAACACAAATTATAAAGCAAAGAAACTTCACCCCAATAGCATGAAACTAATAGCATTACAGAACAGGTACATTATGTTACAGATGAACCTGACAGTTAACACTCAGCCAGCTGCCTTATATGGACACATGCTTGTTACAGACAGTTTTGAGTCTCAGTGTGCTGTAAGCCCGTACATTATTTTTTTTGTCAAACTAACCCACTTAATATGAAGACATTGTGGACATTAAAGATAACATGTTCGTCCAAAATGGTGGTGAAAAAATCATGATGTTCAGTTCAAGTGGATGGAGGACTGTTTGCCTGAAATTGAATGCTACAGACCTTAAAATTGGCAGATGAAGATGTGAATACAGCCTCAGATTTTCTGTTACAATTCACGGCAGCTCTTAGGAAGGTGCTTGTGTAGTAAGAAATCACTTTGTTTGAATTCTTACCTGTGTTCCACGGCATTGTCTTGAGAGCAACTCCATGTTCAGATTGTAAATCATTATCTGACAAGATGAGAAAAAATATCGTTTAAAAAGTGAAAGAGCCTTCATGGCTTTAAACGAACCAATGAATTTTTATTTGTTTACAATGCTGAAAATGCTGCCTAAATAAGGAGAACAAGAAGAGAGATAGCTGTAAAATTGTTTTCAGGGAATTTTTAGGCAAATTCATCATCACCATCTGTCATTGTTACCCATGGGCTGCAAAAGGCCTCCTTAGGCTTAGGAATATACCATTTGATCATCTTTGTTGAGAAATTCTGCATCAAATGTTACCATGGCAATTTTGTAATTTCACATGTGAAATTGTAAATTAATGCTGAAATTTTGTGCCAAAATTAAGGAGTAATTTGTCATCCATGATATTAGTACAGTAACACCTAGCATTTAAGGTACATGCAAAGGGCTATGACAATGTGAGTGAAGCCTTGTGGGTCAAAGGTACACATAGTAGGTGTACTGATCATGCACCAGTAAAAATTAATTATTACCTGTGAGTAGGGCATCAAGTTCATCACACATCTCATACAAGTCAGCACCCTTTCCACTGACTCGTTCACCTAAAGAAACAGCAATTATAGTGAATAGGAACCTTTACCTTGTTCTTAGATTTCCAGACAAAGGATTTCTCTTGTCAATCAGCACTCACCCAAATGTGTTACTGTACAAATGAAATTAATTTACAGTATATTTTGGTAGTTAAGACTGTAACACAAGTACACAGTTCACTCATAACTCACCATCAAGAGTCTTGAGTTTAGGTAAAAGGTCACAAACAGATTTCTTGTAATTTTCTTCAGATACACAAACTGTAGAAACAAAAACATTAACACAGCTCAAAACAAAGAAATCAACATACATGTACTTAAACTTTTACATGTGCTGTACAATGTACATGTATCATGATTTGAAAGTGTAGTGAAAGTGATAATTTAGATAAATACAGTCCTGTACAATCACATGTGAGTTCTCTACATTTAAAATGGCTACAACTGTATGTTATTTTGTTAACCAGGATATTTATGGTTTTTTTTTACATGCACATCTTTTGTTAAATTCAAATTTCTATGTACAGTCTACAAAACCACTCAATTTTCAATCTTGATAGTTCAACGAAGGTAAACTTTGAAACTGCCAAGGTAAAGGATTTCTATTGGTTATTGAACAAGCAAGTTAATAATGGTCCACATACTGGACCAACTAAATGGAGTACATGTAAATCTATGCCAGTGTGTGCAAAACAATGGGAAAAAATTTTATATCCATTAAACAGGTTTCCAGAGAAAATAAGCTGAGGGATTTTCACTTCAAATTTCTCCATCGAATAGTTGTAATTAAAAAAGAGCTCCATAGATTTCTTATCAAAAACGACAGTGAGTACCTATATCGTGGAGAACAAGATTCAATAGAGCATACCTTTTCAGACTGTTTTTTACAAAAGATTTCTTGTCAAAAGTGGTGCAATGGTTCAACAACTGTAATCAGTCTTCTTTCAAACCGTCAAATCAAGAATATTTATTTGGGATTTTTTCCAATTTAACTACACCTTGCTTTTTGCTCGCTATTTTATCTATACAAATAAGTTACACAATAATTCTCTTCTCATCACAGATTTTGTCAGCAAAATCTCCTCTAAGTGCAGGCTAGAAAATTTCGACCAAAATTTACATGTAATGATGCTCCTCCTTTGGTCTACTCTGGTTAAGTCATTATTATTATTAAATCTCTCTTTATTTTTATTTACTATAGCTTATAAATGTATCAATTTTGCAACTGTTAAAATTGTAGTTTGTTGCATTGTATTGTCTATAGGTTTATGTGTATCAATAAAGGATACATTTCCACACACACACAAAAAAATGTACAGTCTGGTAGATGCACAAGCATCAAATATACTGACATTAATTTCTTACCAGGATTGGAAAAACCCTGTATGGAGTCATGAAGTCTCAACACTTTCAGGTTCTCCAGTTTTGTTAAACATGACAGGCTGTTGGTACTGCAAAATGTAAACGAAAATTATGGATTTTAAAAAAACCTGATTTAAAATAAATATTCTAGTATTTAACCCATTTAGTCCCAGGTTCAGAATGTTACAATTCTTCTTACTGACAGTCATTGGTTCTCTTAATGTCAGTTCTGAGAATTTGGTGTTACATCAAGGCAATGTAGATGATGGTTTTCTTTATTCTCATCACCTGTTTTGTCGAAAATATATTGGTATTGAAATGAGAAATTAAAACTTGATCACTCCATGATATGGACTTAAAGGGTACCTTCAAACCTCTACTAACTGCCACCTCTCCTTAACAGCCAGGAGTTTTCATCCAAACCCTATGTTTAAACGCATACTTTTTATTCCAAGTGAAACCTCCTTTAAAAGTTAACCTTTCTACAATGGCCAGTCATATTCTTTCTCAGCATAGCCACAATAGACAGGTTTGTCTCTATTCATCTAGCATTAGTACTTTTATTATTATTAAAGGGAATACTGTATATATCACTGTAATTGTACTTTTACTGTACAACCTGACTATTCTTTGAACATAGCATAGCAGGATGTGTACATATACATTATTTTCTACAAAAGATGCCCATCCACTACACATATATGCGCTATATGACACAACCAAACAAATTCACTGTTCTCAACACGTCATTTTCATGTCTGCTACAAATCTACTTACACTGTAACAGACTTGCAATACATAATTTATGTACACTGCAGATGTACATGAGCAAGTAACTTTTACAGTCACAATAAACAGATGCTGTTCATTAAATACAGACTGTGATATCAAAATTCTAAGAGCGGTACAACATAAATGTTTCCTTTCTCTTACCTTCTTATCATGTTGCCTGACAAATTTAAAGAGGATAGATTTGAAAGGTCCTCAACTCCATCTAAAAATAATCAACTTTTAGCTTCCCATTGCACACCTTCAGTGCACAGAATTTACCTGTATTTTCGATTAAAAATTCTCCATTATATGTTGCATGGTTAGTTCGCTTGATACAGATCTAGTGGTTCGGGTTTGAGACCAGGCCAAGGACATTGTGTTGTGTTCTTAGGCAAGAAACTTTACTCTCATAGTGTCGCTCTCCACCAGTGTTTCAGCCAGAAAATTTTACTTGAGGGCCAAAGTGGCCGCTGAAGATCTTTTTTAGGGGCCAATTTTTTAGGAAAGGGGCCACTAAATTGAAAGCTACAGAAGGAAAAAATGTATCAGGGTACCAAGGAAAATAAAGCAGTTTATTAAGATCTATGATAAAATTTAATAGTAAGTGCTTTTTGGAGGGTTTCTTCTCAATAAAGTTTCTTTTGAATCAGATACTAGTATGAAGAATCTGTGCATTACAAGAGTACAATCCTTAGGCCTATATGACATAGTCAATGATCAGGGGTTTGCAATGCACTATAGGGCAATTTCAAACACGGTCAGCCATTTGGAAGTTTTCCGATATGAGAGAATCAATACGGCAAAGCAAAAGGACAGATTGACTTCTTTTATGTTGACTGTTTTAGAAGCAAAGATCTTTCAATATGATTTTTATAAAAGGACATAATGTGTGACAAAATAACCGTTATTGATCGTCAACACAGAGAAATGTAGTTGCCATTTTGCCGTATTCTTGGTTTTCATGTGATGCAGTCAAATTCCAAAATTAGAAATTATCTTTCCTTCTGAGGTTTTAGTTTCATCAGATAAAAGACCCTGTAGGAACGTGATGTTTGACAATGTTTTAGCTCGACAGAGTTCTTCTTTTTGTAATAGAACACTCCAAACTTTTGCGTTGCGTGACATGAAAATGGCGCCCCGTAAAGACTCTCACGTAGGTCAAAAGATGAGTTATCGCTTTAGTTTTTGCTAAATAAACGGTGCTTACACTAGAAGAAGCAAAACTCAACGACAGATGTTTTTGTTATTTTACGGCCACCATGCTTGTGCCCCTCCTTAGGGCACAAACATGGCATCTCCATACAAAGCTCTATATATTTGGGTGACTCACTGCGAATAACGGGGCGAATGAAAAAAAGTAGAAACCTGATTCTTGGTGAGGTTGTTTATATAGCAATCATCTATCCTATCCCAGATTCTTGAATTTATTTATTCAATGGTTACGATTTTTAGTTTTGATCACATGACTGGTGAAAACCAAGAATTTTGGTGACTAAACCAGAATTTTTGGTCACCAAGGATGAAAGGCTTGTTGCATTGGCGACCGTATCGATCACAATTTCGAGCCCTGGGATGGCTTTAAAATATTATGCCTGTGTCAAGCCTGCAGTCTTGTAAAAGAAAAGGGCCAAATTGGCCCTTTTTTCGTTTTTCTGGGGGCCATCTCTGATTGTAACGCAGGATTCCTGCAATGGCGCACTCTGGCAGAAACACTGCTCCACCCAGGTGTATAGAATTAATAGGTACAGCAAATTTAATGCCCGGGGTAACCCTGCGATGGGCTAGTATCCAGGGGTTGGGGAGTAGAAAACTCCTAGTTGCTTCACTCTCCAGAAACTGGAGATAAGCACTGGCCTGATGGGTCACTTGGCTTGTATGCAGACTTTTTACAGTGGGCAAAAAAAATAAAAACCATAGCATGACATGGCATGCTATCAGCCAATCAAAATACCAAAATTACTGCATGCAACTGTGGTACTGAATGTATATAACATCATATATGATTTGTAGATACATATAAATTATGTGTAATAGCACCTGTTTACACATGCATACACAGTGCATAAGGGTAATTACGCTTGGCAACTTATCACTTGTGTGTCTTTCTAACACTTACCAAGGGAAGACAACTTGTTACAAGAAACATTTAAGGTTTCCAGCAGCTTCAGCTCACCTGAAATGAACATTGGAGCACAAATTTACAAAAGAGTTCTAAATCAAAGAAGAGATCAACTACAGTGTATGACTGCATTCATCTCTTTCATTCAGAAACATGTACATGCAAATGGTTGTTTTCAACATTTCTTGAAAGTAACAAATCAATGTGTTTCCAGTATAACAAATTTTGCTCTCTTACATGTTAGTCTGGTCTAGCCACTAGTATCCAGCTACAACATGTTCTATTAGAAGTACATGTGAAACATGGTAAATCTTTAGCAAATATTAGTGCTTGATGTACCAAATTATTATGGTCTCTATCCACTGATGAGTACCATATGAACAATAAAAACAGGACAGAAACTGCTTCTCAATGGTGTCAAAAGTACTAGCAACTTCACTGAGAATACAAGAACAATTGTTTACCATGTTTGTACATGCATTGACAGTGTCTGCAGAACTTTAAAAATTACATGATTATACAATCATGTACTACCACAGTTTCCAAACAGGTGTACATGTAAGTAAGTAAGTAAATAACCTTCATTTAAATGTTACACTCTACTCAATCTCGCACAGGAACTACTACAAAACTACAATGACAACACGTTTTCTCATCGATCCTCGTTTCGTTTTCATTCTCTCCAACGCGTGGGATTTTCGATCCCATAATAATAAGTAACCTGGGGCTGGGCCCAGTCCCTCACATTCTACTTGTAACACACTCCCCTCCAACAGAAATGTCGTCCCGACATTATAACAGGAAATACAAAACCAAAAAGAACAATGGTTAAGAGGGAGCGTCAGTTCTCATCATGTTTCAAACTGAATACTTATTGTGGCAGTTCCATTATCCGCAGGTTTTGTCTTTAACAGTTTGTAACTAGAGGGAAAATCCAACACAAATTTCGCTTATGAGTTAAATCACAGAAGGCGAGCAACAGGTCTGCTTGTCCATGGTTAATACTCGGGGTAATCAGTTGTGACTTCAGGAGTGTTCATTACTGGTTTGTCCATATGGGCTGTGGTATATACTGCAGCTGTGGAATAAATGGGATGTGCGGGGTGCAGTGAACACACCGGCAGTGAGGTACAAGCCAGTTGGCCATGACTTGGTAGGGAAGTATCACCTGGGGGCATTGAATTGCGTTTACTACTGGGTTTAAACGTTGGTACTCGGGTACCCCCATCTGACTGTAAGTCAGAATCCGAGGGGGTCGTCTCTCCCTTCTAGGTCGCGTAGCTCCCTCTAGGTGTTCCTCTGAATCTGAATTGTCACTTTCCTCAGGGGCCATATCAGTCACATCTAGAACGGATGAATTTGGCACTGATGAGTCACCAGTGTCCACTTGTGGGTCAGGTTGGTCCCTGGTATCTGACATAGTGGCACAATCTTCATTATCACAGTGGTCCTGTGGGTCCATGGGAAGGGTGTCTACTTCCGCCGGAAAGGCTATTTCATGGGTGACTGGAGAGGACAGTGTGTTCATCTCATACTCATCATCGGAACTCTCTCCAATGTCTTCAGGCTGAGGTGGCACTCTAGGTCTTAGTTGGGTGGTCTTGGATGATCCTCTCGTTGGTTTAGGCAGTGGTAAAGCATCACAAGGAAGTAGCAAGTTACGGTGTAACACTCGTTGTTTCCCACGGCCAAGTTCTGGCTTTACTCGATAGACTGGACTATCAGACATGCGTTCCTCAACTACATAAATTTGCTCTTCCCAGTGTGAACGGAGCTTTCCAGGTCCTCCCCTTTCTGAAAGGTTTCTAACAAGTACGCGGTCGCCGGGGAGTAGGACTGCTGCGGAAGCCTTCTTGTCGTAATACACTTTACTCCTGGCTGACGATTTCTGGGTGTTCCTAGATGCTAGGTCGCAGGCCCGTCTCATATCTGCTTGCCACGTCTTTACATAGTCCTGGTAATCACCCTGTTGAAGGTCGTTGTCTAGGTCAAACAGCAAATCAACTGGTAATCGTGGGGAATGGCCAAACATCAGGTAAAATGGCGAGAACCCAGTCGTTTCATGTCTTGTGCAGTTGTACGCATGTATAAGCTTGTTTAAGGAATCTTTCCAGTTCGATTTCTTTTCCTCCGGGAGGGTCCTTAGCATCGAGAGTAATGTTCGGTTCATGCGTTCTACCTGGCCATTGCCCTGTGGGTGGTATTGAGTGGTTCGCGAGCTGGCAACTCCACTGAGACGTTCTAGGTTGTGAAACAATTTGTTTTCAAACTCACCACCTTGGTCGTGATGTATTCGTGCTGGGAAACCGAACCTTGGGATAAACTCATTGTAGATCTTCTCAGCAGCAGTGCGGGCCGTCTTGTTGCGCGTTGCATAGGCTTGGGCATATTTGGTAAAGTTATCAACAATCAGCAGTACATATTCATATCCACCTTTGCTCTTGTCCAGATGCAGAAAATCAATGGAAACTACTTCAAAGGGTGCTGATGTCATCAGGTGCATCATAGGTGCTTTCGTGACTGTGTTTGGTTTCTTCTGTTTGATGCATCTGTAACGTTGTGTCACAAAATACTCTATGTCACGGTACATATGTGGCCAGTAGAAGCGGGACCTTGCAAGTTCTGCGACTCTCTCCACTCCAAGGTGTCCCATCTCTGTGTGTAGTTCTTTAAGTACCACTGGGATGAAGTTGTGTGGCAGAACTAATTGTATCTTAGAGCTTGTTCTTCGTCACAGGATACCATGTTCATCAACTTCCAGTTTCTTCCATTCTCTCATAAGGTTGGTAACTCCATGGGGTTCATTCTTCAGTTGGCCACCACCCGGTTTGATCCCGTGTGTCTTGTAGTAAAGCACGCGGCATATAGCACTATCCGAGTGCTGTGCCTCCTTGATTTCACTAGGGCTGAAGGGTTTTAGATTCAGATCCTTTAATGTCGGTTCAGGAGTTGTCAAGTCTGCGGCAATTGCCGTAACCCATGGGATTGTGCCTTTTGCCTGTTCCCTAACTGCTTCCACGGTTGCTTCAAGGACATCTTTGGGTACTTCCTCTGTACAATCGCTCATATACTTGTCTATGTCCAATGGGATTCTTGACAGAACATCCACGTCAACATTAGTCTTGCCTGGTTGGTACTTGATTGTAAAGTTATAATCCGCTAACTCGGCCACCCACCGATGCCCCGTGGCATTCAACTTTGCTGATGACATCACATATGTTAACGGGTTATTGTCAGTGAAAACAGCGAAGGATGGAGCATAGAATAAGTAATCCCTGAATTTGTCAGTAATTGCCCACTTTAGGGCCAAGAATTCTAACTTTCCTGAGTGCAAGTGGTAGTTCCGTTCCGCGGGCGTCAATGTCCTTGAGCCATAGCCAACAACTCTCAATTTCCCCCCTTGTTCTTGGTAGAGCACCGCCCCAAGTCCTTCGCTTGAGGCATCCGTGTGCAGTACAAATGGTCGTTCAAAGTCAGGGTAAGCCATTACCCCTGGCTGCATAAGAAGTTCAATTAGGAAGTTTAATCGCTCTTGGTGTCTTTCATTCCACGGGATTTTGTGATTTGATGACGATTGTCCTTTCGATGTCGGCAACTTCCACTTGGGGTGCTCTTTCTGTCCTTTAGCTCTGCTGGGCTGGTCACTGCATCCTTTAACTGAAAGTAGGTCATAAAGGGGTTTGGCTAATCTGGAGAAGTCGCGAATATATTGGCGGTAATAGCTTATGAAACCCAGGAGTTTGCGCAATTCACCAACAGTTCTTGGTTTAGTTTCCTTAAGGGCTGCCACTGCTGCAACGTCTGCTGAGTCCATCGTGTAGCCATCTGCTGAGACTATTCTGCCTAAGTAACAAACACGGGGCTTAAACAACTCACATTTCTTTGGCTTCAGCTTGATACCATACTCCTGCAAACGTTTAAGTACCTTTCACACATTGTCTACATGCTCAGAAAATGTTCTACTGTACACCAGGACATCATCAAGATATGGAATACATATTTCATCGCGGAGACCTTCTAGGCATTTCTCCATGTACCTCTGGTAAGCTGCCGGTGCATTTTTAAGGCCAAAAGGAATCCAGTTCCACTGGTATAAACCCCAGGGGGTGATGAACGCTGTTAGATGTCGGTGTTCTTCTGCTACGAATCCTTGGTGATATGCCTTTCCTTGGTCTAACACTGAAAAGTAAGTGTTCCCACTGAGACTATTCAGGATGTCTTGGATGCGAGGGATGGGCTGGCGGTCATCCTCAGTTTTGCTGTTTAACTGCCTATAGTCAACACATAGTCTCAGACTGCTGTCTTTTTTTCTCACACACACCACTGGGGAAGAGTAGGGTGACTTTGAGTTGCTTATCCAACCACGATTGATCATATCCTGCAAGTGTGACTTTACCTCTTCGTACAAGGGCTTTGGAATTGAATTGTATGTTTTTTGTACTGGGACATCATCTCTCAGTTTGATTTCCAATTTCAAATGTTCGGCACATCCAATGTCACCATCATCTATAGCGAAGGCCCCGGATTCTTCCCTCAACATCTCCTTGACAATCACCCGTTGCTCACTTGACAAATGGCTCAAGTCAACTGGGGGAGTCCACTTTGCTTTACTTTGTTCGGGCTGACTTGGCTCCCACTCATAACTGGTTGCCTCACTCCAAGTTTCACCTTCCTCTTTCTCTTGTTTCTGTTCAGCTTCGACTGGCAGTGGCGTGACGGACTGCACTAACTGTATAGTGCCCAGTTCTGTCCGCCTACGTAAGGTCATCGCTCGTTTGGTGTTGTTGCATACTGGAACATACATTCGGCTTGAAGACCTCGGGGAGATTCGGTGGAGACAGCCCTGAACTTCTAGCCCCTCAGGCCACGCCCCTTCCTCTTTGGGCTCAAACACAACAGGCAAATCTTCTTCTAATAGTCCAAAGTGTACCTGACATTTGACTCTCACAGTCTCTCCTGGTGGGACACGTATGTCTTGTCTGCCGACTCTGAGCATACCGGTGTCAGCTTCATCATCCATACTTTGGATGAAATTAACCAGCGCTCTTGCTTCGCCCTCTTTCACAGATGGAAACGAGTCATTCACTATTCGGGGCAATAGGCTGGTTGTGTTGGGGCTACTACTCCTCTTAATGACCTCTTCGATGACATTAAAGCCGATGATGGGATACTCCTGATTATCTTCACTTCCTATTAGTATGGGTACTGTCAATGGCTCCGAGTACCTGTCCTCCCCAACCAACTGGAACTCTACCTCAATCCAGCCATCATATGCGATTTTTGTACCGTTCACGGCCTGGAGATTTAATCCATCTTCCCCCAATAACTCGCTTATGTCTCTTACTGGCTCGTTTGGTAGGTTAATTTCTTTCCAATGTTTGGACACAACACAAACTTGAGCTCCGGTATCCCACAGGGCATCCACCTTTTCCCCTTGAATCAAGCAGGAAACCACACATTTTCTTCCCACTAATTTGGTGAGTTTAGAGCGTTGTCTCGGGGTTAGGTGGGAACTGAACGACGTTTTCAATGTTTCAACACTTGCCCTTTCCCTCAGTCCAACTTCGCTAATGGCTTGACATAGTTTCTTATGCTTCTCCCAATGTTCCCTTTGACAAACTTTTGAACAATAGTGGCTAGTATGGCACTGTGAACACTGCAAGTATTGATGTGCCCAATCCTCCCTCTTTCCACAGTTCATGCATTGTTGGGACTGCTCATGAATCGGGGGGGCTGCTCCTTGTCCCGTGGGGGCAACCCTTGTCTGTTTCCCTGGGGGCTTGCTGAGTTATAGCCCCTTCGGCTTGACCTTAGGCATTGGTAACTGAAGTGGCCGACATCACCACAGTTGAAACAATGGTTGCAACGGAAACCCCTTCCTTGTCTTTCACAATTCCAGCACCCTCTAGGGCGAACCCTCCCTTGCTCTACAGGGTTGTACTGTGGGTGAGGGCTAGCGCGGCTTTGTTGTTCCATGCCCTCCCGGATAGCAGCCAATTCCGCTTTCAACTCTCTAACTTCAGTAAGAAGGTTAACTTTTGGTGGCTTTTCTGGGGTTTTACCTTCAACTGAGGCATGGCTGTCGTCATGGGTGGCCAATTGGGCTACAAGCTGTGTGGGGGTTCGGTTTGTGAGCTGGTCATGACGGGAACCAAGCTTCTGCATTCTTTCTGTTTCATTACTAACTGCTGCATTCAATTTCTCAAAAAGTTCTTCATCTTCCACTTGGGTGTTTTGCAGGCATGGTTTTATCTCCATTTTAATGTTATCATTCCGTAACCCAGTTAATAATGAATGCAGAAACATGCACTGTACCAGCTTTGGGTCATACTTCAAATCAGATCCTGCTTCTTGAGATGCAAACAGTACTTTCTGCTTTAGATCAAGGAGGCGAACAAGAAAGTCCGGAGGGGTCTCCCCAGCTTCCTGTAATGCCGAACTGAGCAGCTGATACATTTCCGTAGCCCCCCTTTCTTGGTAATGTGACCGGAGTATTTTACGTAACCTGGCAAGATCTAGATCGGGCTTACCTTCCAAGTAGCTCCTCAATCTAAGGCCTGGATTGATGGCTCGAATAACGGCCTCGACAATTTCTTCTTCTTTATAGCCCCGTTTCAATCCAGCGTTAATTTGGTGAGCAAGACTGGTAAAGCTCAAGCGATCTTTCTGACGTGAATCTCCAATCTGTCCCGATATTTTAAATTCCTTCCTGAACGGTGGAATCGCTGTGGTTTCTTTAGGCGTAACTGCATTTGTGCTTGACTTGACAGCAGACTTCTGATCCACATGTTCAGTTTTCACACCACCCTCTTGTTCACTCTTCACGTCCTTCGTTGCCGGTTTCTTTTCTTTAATTGTTTCTCTGAGATTCGTTAGTGCTTCAGTTCCAAGTTCTTCGGTGTCTAAATATTTCGTTAGGATTTGTATTAACGCCAGACGTCCCGTATCCGTCTCTTTAACTTCGATATGTAGCCCCGCACAGATTTCTCGAAGACTCGCTTCGCTAAGCTGACAAATTGCTGTTCTCACCTCTATCTGAATCTCTTCGACGACTTTTATAGACATTTCGATGGTTTCTTTGTCACGTTGGGGTCACCAAATGTTACACTCTACTCAATCTCGCACAGGAACTACTACAAAACTACAATGACAACATGTTTTCTCATCGATCCTTGTTTTGTTTTCATTCTCTCCAACGCGTGGGATTTTCGATCCCATAATAATAAGTAACCTGGGGCTGGGCCCAGTCCCTCACATTCTACTTGTAACATAAACACAATAAGTAATTAAGCTTGCAGCTTGTAGGGTCGTGTGTAAATAAACAATAAAGAATAATTACAAAATAAGAATTAAAAAATTTACAATGTAAAATGTAATCTAGAACGGCTTAAATAAAAATTTGCAGCTAATAATAATTTACCTAATTATTAACATTATGTGACTAATAAACGTATACCAATGGGCAGTCGAGTCATCTGCAGTATATATTCGCAAAGCTAATGTCCCTGACCAAAATAAGATTATTGATCATCTTAGAGAAGCTGTTTACACTGTTCACCATTCGGCATCCAATCGGTGATAAAATTCCACAGAATTGTACCTCTGTAAGATACGGAGGATTTCTTGATATTTGATTTAAAATGAGGTATTTCCAACTTAAGGCTGTTTCTTAGATTATAGGATGATTGTGATTTTGCAATATGTGCAGTCATACAGGGTGGTGAATCATTGTAGTACATTTTATAAATTAGTTTCAGAATGGAGTTCTTATAATAGGTTCTTAGAGTGTCCCATTTGGCCCTGTTGAGGGCTTCAACTGATGGTAGGTCTTTGGGAAAGTTGAAAATAAGCCTTGCTGCCCTGCAGTGTAGTCTTTCAAGTGAGTCGGTCATCTGAGTGATTCGTGCCTCCCCATACGGATATACCGTGCGTCACTGTAGGGATTATAACTTTGAAATATAGGTTTAAGAGATCTTGCTTAGGTAAAAATCTGCTCTTCTTTATGAGACTCAATTTGTTGACGAAGCTCTTCTTTAGTCCCTTAATATGTGCTGACCAGTTCAATTTATCGTCAATATTGACACCCAAGAGTCGACTTTGTGTGACCCGTTCCAGAATATTGTTTCCAAGGTATAATTATGGGTGGGTGGGGGCCTGTAAAGGATCCTCTGTGGATTAGCATGTATTCGGATTTTGTCGGGTGCAGGGTCAGCTTATTTCTCACACACCACACATGCAACTCGGTTAGGGATTGATTTAGCACAGCGGCGACCTCGTCTACGCTCCTCCCTATGCAGTAGATGGTAGTATCATCAGCGTACATATGGACGGTCCAAGACTGAACTGACCCCACGAGATCGCTTGTGTAGAGAACAAATAGAGTGGGACCCAGGACACTTTCTTGTGGGATACCGGAAGACACTGAGCAGAATCTGAATCGTTGCTCGTTTCGGGCCATGTACTACAGCCTAGATATAAGGTAACTCGTCAGCCAATCTAGTAAGAGGCCACGTATTCCAAATTGACATTGAAGCTTGTTTAATAGGATGTCATGATCTACACAGTCAAAGGTTTTCTTGAAGCTGACAAATGCAGCACCCACCACAAGACCTGAGTCTATCGCATCTCTCCAAGTTTCTGTCAGGTGGACAAGGAGGAGCTCGGTGGAGTAGCCCTTTCGATATGCCCACTGACTATCTGTTACCAGACGATTAAAGTTCAGCACATGGTCTATAATTGCATCGTTGACACATGATACCAGAATCTTGCTTGGTATGCTAAGAATAGAGAGAGGACGATAGTTTCCTCTCTCCATTTCGTTGTCTTTTTTATGTACTATTGTTAATTTTGCCGTTTTCCACTCCTGGAAGACAATGCCTGTCTTGAAGCTTAAATTAAACAGAGATGTCAATGGGGGTACGACAGTTGTACACAGAACATCCATTTCTGTAGACAGGCCATTTTTCACTGATATGTACTGTCCAACCTCTACTAACAGACACCTACTGGAATTACATGCCTTCGATAGGTGGACACTTAGTCAAGGTTCCACCCACGTACAAACAAGTACATGCACATGTACATATATGTATTTAACCTCCCATAAAGTAGACACCTCCTACAAGCACTTTTCATGCTCCAAGAGTATCTGCTTTTAGAACTCTGGTTTGACTATACATACACTGTACATGTAAAATTCTAAACCTACCCAAATCCTTCAGATCAGAAATATTATTTTTGGCAAGATCCAGGTGCAGCAGTCCCATACAGTCACTTATACAGCTGACGTCTCGCAAACCTAGAGAACACATTGCATTTTGTTATATAATTTCTGTACTTGTATATTTGTATTTTCTCAGTATACACACTTGTGTAAAGCCTCATGTGTATGCTGAGAAAATATAAGGGTTTAACATTCAAGTATTGCATAATATTATGTTATATCTCTCTATTGTAATAAACACACATGTCATAAATTATAAATGGTCTGGGGAGTGTTCATCTGGGAAACTGGGAAATTCATAGTTCTCGTAATGTGCAAACATGTATATTTTTCACATCTCTATATTTAGTTGGGAGATACTGTGATGAATGAAACCTCCAACTCTCAAGCTGGGTCTTCTATCCAGATTCCACTATAAGTACCTGTACTGTGAGCTACTATGTGCTTCTTGTACCTACCCATTCCACTGAGATCCAAAAAACTGATGCTCTCAAGATCAAATTCACCAGTTCTGCTCTTCAGCAAGTGAGGAGTCAAGACTGAACCTGCAACAGTGGAGGGAAAAACAAAAGTGACCATTCAAACATGCGTTTGTTGCATTATTCCCCAATTCTGTCGAGAAAACTGCCAGCAAACGTTCTTGCCTCTCCTATCCTACATGCACTGTACCTGTAATTTTAACAAACAGCTCATCTTCCTAAGAGGCCTAATCATTAACAATTAGAGAACAAACATAACTATAAAGTAGAGAAACCAGAGAAACCTTGAGCTAAATTCGACCGTCCATCGGGAGCACATGTTCAGAGGGAAAATACCATGAAAACACTATAACTGTATCAAACACTCTAATAAAAATACGTCACTCACAGCTTCGAGGGACAGTAAAGTTGCAGGCTTACCTCCAGCTCTTGCCATGAGTTTTTGACTCCGTGGAATAAGTTTCACGGCGACATATAGTTCGTCAAAAGCTTCCTGATCTTTACCGCCATGTTGCTATGCTCGTAAACACGAGTCGTCCCATTCCTCTACTCGAAAAGAAATGACTCCTTTCTTCCCGTCAGGCCACGCTAGCGTTGCGCGGGAAAATTCGTCCATGCCAGAGGGTTTGATGATTTGAAAAGATGGAGGTGACTCAAAAAGTAGTAAGAAATGGGAAAGAATATAACGCAGACAGCGGCGATAAACATTGTATTCCAACGCATTTTAATACAGAACTTGACGTTTGGTATGCTAGTCTACATACATTTTCAAAAGTGACCGTCGTAATGACAAGGGAAAAACGGAAAAAGATCGAAAAACAGAGGACATTGGACGACTAAGATCAGGACTTCTTGATTATTTTTAGAGTTGACAGGGGACGAATTAGCAAGGGAAGACTTGCTGTAAGTTGCCTCCAGTATACTGACCAAAGAGAACATACAAGTCAAGGACTGTTACACTATCATTACGGCCCATATTTGCTATTACCCAATCAGAAGCCGTCTCCTGATATCCTGCGATATCATGTCACTGACCTGATATGGCTACGATATCATGCACACTTGGCCAAATTTGGGTACGGCAAATAGCTAATCGTACCGTTTTTGGTATGGTTCAGCGGCATATCAGGCTCGTTTGGTTCCCGGGGGGAACTCCCATATAAAAGGACGGGGGTGTTCGTCGGAAATTTTTAAAAGAACCGCTAAGAGGTACCCAGATCCTGCTTTGTGGGCGTGGCTTGAAAGTTTTTTCACCCCTAAGAGATACCAATTCTAGAACAAACCATTACCTCCTGCCATATCTTTTCTGCTCCTGCTGTGGACCTTTTGAGGCTGAACACCCTAAGAGCTACCAAAACCGCTTTTTTAACCCCTTAAAACTAACAGAGAACCCCCGTCCTTTTTACATGGGTGTCCCCCCGCCCCGGGATTTGGTCTCGCTATGAGTATTTTGGTTCTACTACGTCTCACCAAAATACGAACCATGGCTCGACCAAACCCGCCTGAAATGCCACCGAAGTACACTCACTTTTAATAAGTATGTATATTTTTCATGCCCAGGCTGGATTTTCTTATTTTTCTGCCGACTTAATGCTGAAAATATTGTTGTGTACATTCTTAGCTTTCAGTTGAATAAAAGTGTATGGTATCAGTATTTTGTTACATTGCGCACGTGCTTTATCGCTTTACGTTATACGTAGTTTACTTTGCGTTTTGTTACCTGGTTTTGTTAGAGAAATGAAATAATTTGCCATACTTTTCAACAATCAAATCAAGTTCATTTATTTTATTGTATTTTACTTCCATCAACACACACACAAAAAAACTTTTTTTAAAACAAAATCTTATCCTTGGGTATATTCTTCACATATTAAAATTCTGCCAGTAGATTCTTGTTCAAAGGGAGAGAGAGAGAGTGTAAGACAAAGCCATTCAAGAGCTTCTTGTGTTCTTTTGTTCAAAGTAGCTACTGCAGTAGATGACTCAAACAGGTACACAGTGGAACAAAAAAAGACAACGTTTGAGAAGTTTTACTTTACTTTATTATAAATACAAAACCGTGAAATACTAACTTAGAAAGGCTTTAGTGTTACATGTCCAAATACATGTGGCTTGCAGGTATTACAAACAAATTCGCTAAGTTCAAAAGCACGTAAGAACAGGAGTGAGGGTAGAGATTGAAAGCTATGGGTAATAGAAATATCAAGTGAGGAAGCTGGTTTATAAAATAAAACCCTCATATTAACTAATGATACCCCCCCCCCCCCTATTAACTATGCACCGACCGAGCAAGCTGGCCTAACAGTTAAAATGATAATCATTGAAAACAACATAAATAATCAACTTGCCAAAAGGTTTCAAATCTATACAGCATCGTGAAATTTATTACAAACGGCCAAATAGGTCTGCACATTGATTTTCGCATTCATAAGTTTCCCGCTCTTCTCCTTCGCAAGGTTTCCCGCCAAAACTGGGCTCTGGACTCGTGCAATTTCGAAAACGTTCTTGAAAACCTCCGCACGACTCGCTACAGGACGTCCATTCACTCCATTCTGACCAACCTCCATGAACTAGAACAATACGGAGAGAAACATACATCAAAATGTATAGAATCTAAATTTTCTCTTTCTCGTCCCTATGCGGACCGTTGCATTCGCAACGTTAAGCGCCCTAACCATCAAGCTCCCCGCTTCCTGTTTCCAACCCACTTTTCATTGGCGAAATGTAGCGGGCGCTGGGGAAAAGTCAGTCACTTCGCCTTTAGGCATGTGGAAAAAAAAAAAAAAAAAACCTACATTAAGAACTTAAAAGTTTCACTTGACCACCTCGCAGCTCCACAGTTTCTTTGGAAACAAGATTCACTAATACCTCTGTTCATATTGAAAGTTAGTTTTCCTCCGTTGCTACTTCCATGGATGGGTTAAGGTGGCTTCTTTTATTCCTATAATCCGGCAGTAAGAATAAACGGGCTTTCATCTAGATTTACTCACGTGACAGCTCGTTTCTAACTTACTGGGACAGGGTGGTAGTTGGCACAACTGGTTTTGTTGCGCTTCTCCCTTGCAATTTTTCCCGCCATTTTCAGGTGCTGGTTGCGTGCAGTTTCGGAAACGCTCTTGAAAACCAGTCCCACAGGTCTCATTACAGGAATTCCAAGCACTCCAGTCTGACCAACCACCGTCAACTGTGAAAAACAGATATACAATCTTCTAGCGTCACATTGCATCACGCATTTCCTATCCTCCTCGAATTTGGTACGTTATGAATCGCATCTGTGCATTTTCCTCTTAAAGGAGCTCGGTCACGGCATTTTTGATTATTTTGGCCATGAAACCTGATGATATTACTTTACTAAGATAACAGATACTTTACTAAGGTACAAAAAGACCAAAGAGATAATAATAAACCATAAAGGAACAAAGATGGTTAAGGATGGAGAAGACTGACACGGGTTACAAACGACAAACATTTAGGCTACGCGTTTTAAGATGCAAAACCGTGACGTACCTCCTTTAACAAGTTTAACTAGCTGATTGTTTGATTAATTGTTTGATAGGTTGGCTGGTTGGTTGAATACACGAATGAATGGATAGATGGACGACGGAAAGAATGCTATTGTTTACCTCCAGTGCAGCATCTTCCACTGTAACCAGTTTTACAGTTACACCGCAGACGATCTGGAGTTCCACCATTGGGACACTCCCTGTTACATGGCCGAGTCTGCGGGAGTGACCAACACGATCCACCGCACTTAGCTAATCTGGTCACTTTACGGTAACGAATCTGCATTCCTTCAGTACCTCATGACTGACTACAAGAACTCCATTTGGACCAAGAAGTCAAATTGCAGTCTCTTTTGTGGCAGCCTGAACCCCACAGGCACCCTTCCCCCAGGTGTAACATCGTGGCAAAGGACAGGACAAGAAACAACCAAACCAATTTCGGAATCATTCTGTCAATCTTCTCACCAAAGTCTGATGGTAAAAAGAAATTATTTCAGTGGCAAGAATGAAAAGATTTGAAGAATTCAGCTCTCGCTGATAATCAAGCGCGATCGATTCGTAAAGCGCCTGCGTCCAACGCTGGTTGGGAGAAACCGAACGAGAGAAACTGTTAGAAACTACACTACCTACACAACAACCCGTGCACATTAGCATTGATGAGTTGTGACCGTAAATTAAAGCACTCGGTTGAATCCAAGTCTACATCGGAGGGTACATCAGAATATAAATCGAATTGTAATTACAATGTCGCTTGATTTATAGTAACGAGTGCATGATTAAGTTACATCTGATCAGCGTAGATAAACAACGAATGTTACACGAGTTCAAGCAACTAAAAATAGATTACAACTTTTACATTTCACGTGTCACAATTGTCTCATTGAGAGTTCTTGAAATTTCGGTACTAAATGCAGAAATTACTAGTAATCAGTACTTTTACAAGATGGTTACATCATCAATAAAATCACTAAGTGTCAGTATTTTTACTGAAGTGCATAGGACAACAACGGTGCAGTTTATCCCTTGACAACTAATACGATAAAATTTCCCTTTCATTACCCCCATGACATGAGATTAAAGAATGGAAATTATTTTCTCTTGGATTTAAAGACCACTTAAACTAGCCTTCTAGTTAATGGCGTCCAAAAGTGAACAACAAAACTGAATACGATACAAATGCAATAAAAGTTTTATTACCAATCCCCGTGGCGCTTTTTGGCGTTAGTTATCCAAAATAGCAATAAATCATGATAAAATGAAAAAAAAAAAACAACAAAAAAAAACGAACAATAAATGTTACAGAAAGTTGTCTATTTAAACTAAGAAGATAAAACTTCACGTGAGAGTTTATTTGTTAGCTTTCTGCTAAAAGTAAGAACATATTCATACAACTTAAGAGTACTATCCAAACTATGACAAAGTAGAACTGTTCGATGTAAAGGTTCTTTGTCCCGCAATGCTCTTAAAGAGCGGGATGTTAAAAAGTAGAACTTCTAGTCACGTGACCCCTTAACTCTCCTCGCTGAATCACGAAACATTACAGCACACATGGAGTAACGAATGTCAAAAGTCACAAGACGAAACACGAAAATAACAATCGGAAGATCAAAATGCTCAAAATAAGAACTTCCGTGGGCAAAAGTATTTTTACTTCGCGCTTTCAAAACAAGGCTTGACCTGAGCCTTACGAATGAAAAACAAACGCTAACTTCAGTTTTAGAAATCAGTTTCCCAGTCGTGCAATGTTGTCTTCATTTCGATTAATTACAGCTTTACTCGTACTAGGTTCAATTTTGATTGTCTTACTTCTGTCTCTCTTTCACTTGTCAATGTGAGTGCTATCGAACTTCTTTGACTCAATTTCTGTGATTATGCCTGACGGGGATGAAAAGCTAAATAATCGAGTTGCAATCTTGGCCAGCGCGTTCAAGCAACTGAGTAAGGTACAAACGGGATTTAAATAGTTGAGCTGTTTAAGTCGAGCAAAGGTAAAGAAGACTTCCCTTCAGCGCCTACCATGTTTATTTACGAAGACTGGAAAGGAGACAAACAAACGATACAAACGATACAGCTTCCAATGTTTAGAACTATGAATTCTTTAAGTCTACGGTTCTAAATATTGAAACGCTTTCTCCGGACTCCGAAGTTTACGAACCCTGAAAAAAATAGCATAGAATTAAAAAAAACTAAGTGCCTAGTGAGTAGTCCCGACTGAGCTTTAAGCATAACAGAGTTCCTTTACATGAGCATATTTATGTAGCATAACTATCTCTGTATGTTCCTGTTAGTGTTAGGTTTGGCTTACCTCCTTAGTCTTCTTTTTAACTGCCTCAAGATCGAGTGTGATGCTTTCTCCTCTAGTAGTGACTATGAAAGTCCTTGCCGCAACTTCGAATCTGCAGAAGTGAAGGGAAGTGCATCTTTTATATAGTACTGAAGACGTGAAAAAATATAATAAAGCCAAGCTTCCTTGAACGCTAGTCCCAAATTCCTTCCATGTCCTTGCCAATGGAACGAAGGTTATCAGTACCGGAAGAGGTATTTTTCAATGTGACTCAAATCAGGCTTTAAACGAGCGCACATTTTCAGTTTAAACGAGAATTGATTGATACACAGTGAATGATCGTTTCGCTGTGAGTTTTCTTATCGTTCTTTAAAACCAGCAAGTACACCTTTTGCTGTTCATTTACAGAAAATAAACATTCATTTGTGTCCAAATGTCTTTCTTTATGGTCAATAAACTCTCATTAACACCAATATGACCTTCATTTGCGCGTAAGGAACGTTCAAGAATAACATTTACATATTCATTAACATTCAAAATCATCAAAAGAAAAACAATACCTTCATTTGACATTCATTGACTGTAAATGTATTTTCATTTTGGTCGAAACAAAATTCGTTGTCGCGAAACGACAATCATTTACACTTTAGGACATTCAGTTTTCAACAAAAGACTTTCAATAACACAATTTGCATGAGAACTAACATTCAATTGCATTATTAGGCAACCATATCCATGAAGGTAACAATCTTTAATGCGGCGAGACAAACATTACAGCCATAATAACATTTATTTTTGAAAGATAGAATATCAAATTCGCTGAACGATTTATCCTTCAATTGCCTCACTATTGAGGCATCGTGGCAAATACGTTTGCATGAAACGAAACCACTGTCCACATTTAGCTGCCGTAATGGTACCAATACATATTTCGTTGTAGAGCTTGCTGCAACAGCTGCGTGCGATAATTTCACAGAGCAATTCCCTGGCGTCTTGCTTCGTCTCTTTTGACATCTTCAAAGGCCCTGACTATCCTTTCGTGGTGTTCAAATGGGATTCTACAGTATTTCTTCGTGGCATTTCTGGAGAAATCTAACTGTCACTATGACACATGTATACTGTTGTGCGCCCCCTGAGTTGTACGCAAAAAGTTTCATAAGTGGCCGAATTTACATATATCTGGAAGGGGAGGATTGTGACTATATGTTTAAAAAAAAGTACATATGGTCCCTTGTTCTATAATCAAAATTTCGAGGAGAATTGGGCGAGATATCTCTGTTCAAAAGAACTGCGCGAATGAGCGATTGTTTTCTCTTAACGTTTGGTGAAAACACGGTAATGTTTGTCTTACCGCACTAAAGATTGTTACCTTCATGGATATGGTTGCCTAATAATGCAATTGAATGTTAGTTCTCATGCAAATTGTGTTATTGAAAGTCTTTTGTTGAAAACTGAATGTCCTAAAGTGTAAATGATTGTCGTTTCGCGACAACGAATTTTTTTTCGACCAAAATGAAAATACATTTACAGTCAATGAATGTCAAATGAAGGTATTGTTTTTCTTTTGATGATTTTGAATGTTAATGCATATGTAAATGTTATTCTTGAACGTTCCTTACGCGCAAATGAAGGTCATATTGGTGTTAATGAGAGTTTATTGACCATAAAGAAAGAAATTTGGACACAAATGAATGTTTATTTTCTGTAAATGAACAGCAAAAGGTGTAGTTGATGTAAATCGAGGTATTTTGTAGTTTACAATGCGTATGCAGGACGTAAACGGCTCTAGGTCAATAGCGCTTCAGGAATAACAGACACCATGTCACGTAACAGCTATTTCTTCGTGTTCTCGAATTTAATCCCCAACACTTTCCGCATTGAATGACCAAATCCCAGAGTGTAGTAGCCTTGCACTTACAGCTTTATTTTCAATTTTCCAAATAAACTCGTCCGAGTTCTGCATTAATAACACCCTGCGTTGCGGGCGTAGACGGGGAAGGAGTAGGGAGGCAAAAAACGCGAGGAAGTCCCACTCATTCCCCGTTTAACGCTACGCAGGCTACATTGATAATCATGATCAATGAACATGTACGTGTCATGTGCATGTGCATGCGCATTGAGAGATCACAAAAGCTTTATTCACCACTGAATCAACTTCCGCTTTCCTGAATAATTAGGAAATTACTCTTGGTGCCGGTACGAGTTCATCCCGGTTCCTAATCGAGCCAGGGTCTGTATATATTCTTTTACATGATACCTGCCCTGACTCTCAGATAAGATAAGTCACACCCTGGGCCACACCCTGCAGGTGTTTAAACCGGTCACACCATGGGTCGCCCTTGAAAAAAAAATAAAGCTTTACTACTTCTACTACACCGGTGCGAGTTCACCCGGCCAACGTACATTCAAACGTTCTTTTACAGACACCAAAGAGGTAGAGGTAATCTAGTTTCTCTGGGACCAAGTAAACGATATGTAACATACAATTGTTTGTATTATTGCGATATCCGTGATAAAGGCGAGACTGGACTGTGTATCTTTAATTTCCAGTACGAAAGGGGATTACTGTATTTGGAAAAAAACAGTATGTATGACAGTATGACAGTGTGAGAGAAAGGGTGTTTTATTCGGCGCAACTTTGCAGCGCGATATTTTATTTACTAGTTAAAGTGTGCTAGACTTTTTCGTTATTCTAATTGGTTGTCTAGATATCCACATCAAAAGTTGGAGTTGCTAAAAATATGAGAGAACTTTATGCGTAATTTGACGCCGCGGGAAAACAAATTTTACACAAGCTACGTACGTACGCACTGACTGACAATTTCAGGTGTTTCCGTTCGAGCAGGGTAATGTTTCGAGTTCGTTATGAGCACGGCAGCATGGCGGCAAGTCTAAATTTTGGTGGAGGTCGCAATAGTTGTCTAAATATTTATCGCCGTGAAACTTATTTCACGGGAGTGAATACTCATGGCAAGAGTTAGAGGTAAGCCTGCATTTTTGCTGTCGCTCGTTCAGGACATTTTCCGTCAGAATGGGCGCCTGACGGACGGCACTAGCTCGATCTGCAGATTCAATATTTGTGAACATACTACTAAAGCTTACTACTTTTACGTCTGATATGCATTTCAGTTACCTCATTGAAATAAGCTTAAGTTAAGTTTAACCTTTAAGGTGACTCAAAACAGTTTCCAGCTCTTAGATTTTGATGGGTCGTTTATAACCACTCTTTATCACATGATGAACAATCATGGTATCAAAAATTTGCCCAATCATTAGTTAACACATTGTTATCATTTTCGTGACAAATAGGTTACCATAGCAACAGTATGACCTCCTAAAAAAACACCCTTAATTACAGCTTTAGGGGCTTATGATTTAAAAACGGCACGGTGAAATTTTTCTATACTTATTTATCAACTTTTAATAAGCATCAGTGCTGGAAATAATTTTTCTTCTTTAACAGGACATGTATCATTTCAAATCTTCATTTTGGTCGGACATCTTATCAATTTGACCGGACATTAATTTGCATAATTGATTAGCATAATTAATTAGCATAAGAAAATTTATTAGCATACTGTAAAGATTTTCAACACAAATAGTTCAAAACTGCATTTAAGGCCCAGTTCATACGTCGCATTTCTGCCGTGTCGTATTCAATTCAATTAAGTGCGGCAGAAATGCGACTGTCGATTCATACGTCGCACTTGTGTCGCACTTAATTCAGAATTTGTACTGTCGGGTATATCGGCCAGCGGAAAATGTTTCAAGCGGAGGGTATTTAATATGGCGGACGAAAATACTCAGCGACGAAGGACTTTAATTTTGCGAAAAATTGACCGCCAATGGAACGAGAAGGAGAAGGCTGACAACGGAGCAGTATGTGTTGCAATATGTTCAGGTTGCATTGGGTCGAGAATGGCCAAGTTTCCTCTTTTTCTTTGACGGGAAAACATTTACGCATGCTCAATACATTAACATAATGTATGCTTTAGATTCGACACGGCAGAAATTCGACGTCTGAATCGGTGTCGCATTTCTGTCGGATAATGCGACAAGACCAGTCGAATGTGCGGCAGAAATGCGGCAGCCGATTCAGACGTCGAATTTCTGTCGAATTTAATTCGTTGAATTGAATTCGACACGGCAGAAATGTGACGTATGAACCGGGCCTAAGGTGGCTCAAAACAGTTTCCAGCAGTTAGATTTTGATCGTTCATTATAACCACTCTTCATCACTTGATGCTATAATCATAGTCTCAAAAAGCTGCCCAATCATTGGTGAACTCGTTGTTATCATTTTTGTGACACAATAAATAACCATAGCAACGGTATGACCTGCTAAAAACACCCTTAATTACAGCTTTAGGGGTTTATAATTCAAAAATGGCACGGTGAAATTTTATTATATCATTAAATTTTAATAACATGATAAGACGCAACTTTTGGCAAAGTTTTAATAAATTCTGTGCATAGGGTTCAGAGCCATCTTAAAGTTTTGAAAATTTAAGGTGGTTCTGACCCCTATGCAAAGAATTTTTTTAAACTCTGCCAAAAGTTGCATCTTATCTTGCTTATCAATTATGGCTCAAACTGTCACAGTCAAGGGCCCAAATTAAAAAAATTCTTGAGTAGCCATTCGGTGACTAAGTGATAAAAATCAAGTAGGAATTTTATTCAGAAAAGAACTCAATGCATTAAACCTGTAAAGAAAAGACGTTTTTGGCCGCTAATTTTGTGTACGTAGCTAATGTATTCTATGAAGGATTCATAAATAAATGAATAAATATACATTTATATAGCGCCATTTTCCATTAATTGTCCATGGCGCTTTACAATACTTTAAAATCAAAATCCTAAGTTTAAAATCCTAAAATTAAAATTCTAATCCTTTAAAAACCAAAAATCCTAAATCCTGAAACTTAAAATCCTAAGAATTAAATACGCTATATAATGCAATTAGACGACAAATAAAAAGTAAAAAACTACAAATCAAATGCACGCTTAAAAAGATAAGTCTTAAGATTAGCCTTAAAAACTGCCTCTGATGATGAAAGTCTGATCTGGAAGGGTAGTTTGTTCGAGAGCCTTGGTGCCGCCATGGAAAAAGCCCTTTCACCATATGTTTTAAGATTTACTCTAAGCTCATCAAGCAACCTGTTGTTTGAAGATCTTAGTGTGCGACCAGAAATGTTAAATCACAGTAGGTCTCTAATGTAATCGGGGGCCAGCCCATTCAGAGCTTTGTAAGTTAACAACAATATTTTGAAAATGATCCTAAAATGAACTGGCAACCAACGTAAGCTCCTTAGTATTGGTGTGATGTGTTCCTGCCTTCTAGTCAAGGTAACAAGGCGAGCTGCTGAGTTCTGTACAAGCTGAAGTCTATTAATCAGATACTTTGGGAGACCGTACAGTAGGGCATTACAATAGTCCAAACGCGATGTTATGTAAGCGTGAACAATAGTCTCAGTAGTACTTTGGGATAGGTATCACCTAATTTTAGCTATACTACGAATGCGGAAAAATGTGCTCCTGCAGATTATTTTAACGTGTTCTTTGAAATCCAAACATTGATCGAATGCAACTCCTAAATTCCTGGCCTGTTTACTAGACTTGATTACTTCATCACCAACTCGTATATAGTCAAGGGGTGGTCGTGGACGATATTTAGAACTAATAACCAAAAGTTCAGTCTTATCCTGATTTACTTAAGTTTGTTGCACAGCATCCAGTCCCCAGTGTCCTTAACACATAATTCTACTGCCATCTTTGAGCTTGATAGGTGATTAGGACAGTTGGACGTAAACGACAAGTACAACTGTGTGTCATCTGTATAGAGATGAAACAGTATGCTATGCTATCTGGCTATGTCACCCAGCGGACTTGTATAAAGGGAATACAACAAGGGTCCCAACACAGAACCCTGTGGTACCCCGTAGGGTAAATTCTTCTTTGATGATTCAATTCCATTAACAGAAACAAACTGTTCGCGTGAGTGAAGGTACGAATGAAACCAATTAAGAGCAGTGTTCCTAATACCAAAGCGATTCTGTAGTCTAGATAACAAAATCGAATGATCGACAGTATCAAACGCAGCCGATAAATCGAGCAATAGTAATATAACCGATCTGTTATTGTCAATAGCCTTCAAAATATCATTTTGAACTCTCACAAGCGCAGTCTCTGTACTGTGATGACATTTTTATGCCGACTGAAATTTTTCTAATAAGCCTTCATTATCGTTAAGGTGGTCCATTAATTGTGCTGCAACTGCTTTTTCCGTAACTTTGGATAGAAAATATAAATTCGAGACAGGACGAAAGTTAGAAAATAGTTCATGATCAGCTCCACTCTTTTTCAACAACGGCTTCAACATGGCAACCTTGAATCTATAAGGTACTTGGCCACTTGTAAGAGACAAGTTAACTATACGAGTAATCACTGGAAGCAGATAATGACGGCACCTTTTGAACACTGAAGATGGAATTGGATCAAGTGTACAGGACTTTGAACACAGGTGATTCACAAAACCAGATACGACCTCCTCATTGACAAGTTTAAATTCACTTAGCAGCTGACCAGCCAGACAGCTTTCAGACTCAGCATTACATGAAGTAACTTGACCGTCACTCAGAGTTCCATCAACTTTGTCAAGATCATTGCGGATTTTAACAATTTTGTCAATAAAATATTCAACGAATGATTCGGAGAGAGAACAGTTATTAGGCCCAGATGGCCGGATAACGCTGGACTGGATTGGAGTGCAGAAGCTTCTCTATTGGCTTAAAAAGAAGTCCAGAGTTCCCTGAGTTTTCCTGGATCACTGATGAATAAAATGTGTGCTTCGCGGAGGCAATCATGTCATTAACAACACTGTTCTGAAACACATACCGCTCTCTATCTGCAGGTAATCTTGTACGTCGCCAGTTACGTTCGAGCTTCCTCCTTATGTTCTTTTGAACACTAATGTCAGTTGAATACCAAGGCGCACAAGGACGAAGAACTACCTGATGGGTCCTTTTGGGGAAACACAATCCGTGGGCATACATGAGTTACTCAATGCTCAAGGGTTTGCAATGGATTAGAACAGCCATTTGCAAGTTTTCTGATGTGAGGGAATCTTTTACAGCAAAGCAAAAGGATAGATTGCTTTCTTTTCTTACGTTGAATGTTATAGAAACAAAGATCTTTCACCATGTATTTCTGGAAGGACCTAATGTCTGAGAAAATTACCGCTATTGATCGTCAGCACAGAGAAATGTAGTCGCCATTATGGTAGCCCGTGAACACAGACGTGTTTTCGGCTGTCAACTAAACCAGAATTTTTCGTTGCTAAAGATGAAATTTTAGCCGCATTGGCAACCGTACCGGTTGCAATTTCGAGCCTTTTAACAATGTATATAACCAAATTTTATGGATGGACAATAACTTGGTGTCGGTGAAATGTTCGGACATCATGTCCGATCATAATGTGAAATTGGCCAGACATATTCAAAATTTGGTCGCTCAATGTCTGATGACCAACTGTTATTTCCGGTCCTGAGCATGATAAGACCCAACTTTTGGCAAAGTTTAAAAAAATTCTGTAGGTAGGGCTCAGAGCCACCTTAAATTTTGAAAATTTAAGGTGGCTTTAAACCTACATAATTTTTTTACACTTTGCCAAAAGTTGCGACTTATCATGCTTACCAAAAGTTGTTAGTATAAAAAAAATTTCACCGTGCCCTTTTGGAATTATAAGCCCCTAAAGCTTAAGGGTGTTTTTAGGAGGTCATACTGTTGCTTTGGTAACCTATTGTGTCATTAAAATGATAACAACAATGTGTTCACCAGTGATTCACTAAAGGTAGTCTTGCTGAAGAGCAGAGCTGGTTAATTTGATCTTGAGAGTATCAGATTTTTAGATCACAGTGGAATGGGTAGGTACAGGAGTGGAATCTGGAGAGTAGAGCCAGCTTGAAGGGTTGAAGGCTTCATTCACAATCTCCCAACTAAATAGACCTTTTCATGGTTTTTGACGCCATCTTATTTGGGAGGCAAACATGACAGATTATGCATGGGAAAAGTGAAGAATCTATTGTCTAACAATTCATAGAAATTCAAGTTCTAAAGTTTTTATGAGGTAATAACTTAAGATGCCAAGCACAAATGAAGGCTTTCGTGCAAAAAGGAAGTATATCGCTTTTTAGGCCGATTTTTATTTTTTGCAGGATCGAGCTAATTTTTTGGCAGACTGACTTGTTTTGATGTGAAAAGCATCGTTCCATAATTGTTTTTTGTTGATTTGCGCTTGGTTTTTGAGAAATAACGTAAACTATGCAAAAAAACTCACTTTTCCAAGCGGCATCTTTTGAAGCGAATCCTTCGAAGGTGGATTTTGACGCGACGCAAACTTAAACGGTTACTTTTAGCAGCTTCGACAGTATGTTTTTTTTTAAATACATGTTTCTATTTTTGAAAGAAGTAGAGAAATAGACCGGGAAAAAAAATCAACCCACCTCGTATCGAACCGCTGTCATGACAAAACTAACTCGAATCTGGCTCATTCAGTGCCTTATTCGCTTCCACTAATGAAGCAACAGTAAGAGATTAGCGTAATTATATAAATAATAAAACTTGTATCGGTTCGAACAACTAGCAGCAAATGTGACACTTCGGTGACTTCATCGTTAAGCAAAACAAAAGGTCTCTTTTGTTTTTCGTTTAACAAAAGATCTCCAAAGGATACCCTTGGAAAACTGAGTTTTTTGGCATACATGTACGTTATTTCTCCAAAACGAAGCCCAAATTAACAAAAACAGTTATGGAATGATGCTTTTCATGTCAAAACAGGTCAGTCTGCCAAAAATTAGCTCGATCCTGCAAAAAATAAAAATCGGCCCAAAAAGCGATATATGTAATTCGTTGGAAAATGTAGAGATATTTGTATGGAAAATATAAAGAGCAATTTTTCGCCTCACAGCAAATCTATGTTCTTGAAGTATGATCAAAAACCACTTGCAAGTTATGAAATCTTCAGAACATCAACCACTCCCAATTATTTGACATCGAACTTTTAACTTTTGCCAAACATTTATTGTAATTTTTGCTGTATTTGCCCCCCAGTCAAAATGGTATCAGAAACCGTGAAAAGGTCTATCCAGAGCTGTGAATACTGTATTTACTCGATTAAACACCGCCCTCGAATTAACGCCACATTTAAGAGCAGAATTATTAGGGGACTTTAGATTTGAGTATGAGTACGAGATTGAGTACGAAAACGACTTTTCAATTCTAGTTTGCAGGCTTCACATTATCATGTCACATACTAATTTCACCCCATGAGCTACCCTCTCTACCTAACACTAACATGAAGAGCGATGGCTCTGGAAACGTCACTAGTTTGAAATTCGAAAATTGTACTCGTACTCAATCGCGTACACCTAGTCCAATCTAAAGGTCCCTATTAATAAACACTGCCCTTGAATAAATGCTGCATCATGATGTGTCGTTTATTCGAATAACAAACTCAAAAGGCAAATGCGGTAATAATCAAGTTTGAGCAAACCTAAAAAATTTATTTCCCTTGATGGCTACAATGTTTTAAAATCAGTACATTTGAAGCTCAAAGGAATATAATCTGAACACGAGAACAATAATAATAATAATAATAATAATAATAATAATAATAATAATATTTAGTGAGGGAATCCAACTCGCCAAAGGCGGTTATATGTTAGTTCAGTTTAAATAAGCTTTCAAGTGGAAATTTGCTTTCATTGATAACAATGTTTTTCAGTTCGAAGTGACTATACTTCAATGCTCTTTCAATGCTCTTACCACACTATTGTTTGCAAGAAATAAATTGGATTTTAAATAAAGGCTGCCCTTGTATAAATGCTGCCCTCGAATAAATGCCACACTTGAGTCACAAAAAATTTAATAAACGCCGTGGTATTTAATTGAGTAAACATGGTAATATAGGCCTAGATACAATGTGAATTCATTTCTCAGGTGAACATAATGGACCCCACTCCCACACTGGTTACAATCCATGACATGCTTGTTTACTAGATAATTTGTGCATGTAGTTGATCTGCTCGAGTGACAATTTTGTTTTAAAATGTTTATTCTAGCAAATGATATAGGGAGGATATTTGTTTACAAACACAGTTTTTGTTGTTCAAATTCCCTGGCAATGAAACAAAAGAACTCTTTGTTTCAACAACTAACAGTTCTCTAGTTGGTACATATTATACAACAATTGGCCACATCACTAATACAGTCAAACCCCTGTTAAGCAGCCATCTATTGAACGGCCACCCCTATAAGGCGGCCAGTAATCAAAGTGCCGATAAGGGTTTTTCTATTGTTTACACCTCTATTGAACGGCCAGCCCCCTTTAAGCAACCACTATCCATTTCCCAAGGATGGCCATTTAATAGGGATTAAACTGTATCTTGGCTATTGCAGAACGCTGAGATGCCCGCAAAACAAAACAAAACAAAATCCAACTGATCAGCAATTTTACCTTTTCGACTCTAAAAAAAATGAATGTCTTAGAGCTCTGCCAAGTCAACCACAAGAATGTGTCAATTTATTACTCCACAATTTTCCCCTGCAGATGCCCAAAATTGGCCAAAGTTATTGAGGAAAATCTACTTTAAGCACTTTCCTTTGTGTCTGGGAGGTTTGATTTCATATCATTATCAAACTCAGGGCTCGACACTAACTTTCCAACTTATTAGCCTGGTGGCTAGTGACAACTTAGATGTTACTAGCCCAAAAAAATTTTATTAGCCAAGCCTTGATGTTGGCTAGGTCCAATAACAGCAGAATTACTAGCAAGACTTCAAAGCACAATGCAAGCGACTCTTGAAACCTCTTAACCAGTTGACATAAAATTAATTATAGTCGGCACACCTTGTGTCACACTTGACTGGTAACGTTAAACACTAAGGCAAACCAATTTATCACCGAATTATGCAAGTTTGAATTTTGTTAAATTGCCTCGTGTTTTCCTCACATCAAATCTCTCAGGCCAACAGATCACAAAAAAAAATCCAGCGATTTTTCCGAAAAGACGTTCAGGACCCTGTTTTTCTTTGAGACTTGCTTGGGAAAATATCAAGACCCCAAGACGTCATTGTAAAAACTGTTGAGACTTCTTCAGTCTCTTCACAGACAGGAGCTGTAAAATTCAAACTGTTTCAAAAGCAGTGTTTGTGAAACTGGACTGCTATTAAATGTCAAAGGAAATAAATCTTTCTCATGTAATTATTTCTGCAGTGGTATAAGTTTTGTCTGTATGGAAACAACGACAAATCACTATGTGTTGTTACGCTAAATGAAATGTTATCCCTTTACAGTTTGGCACGATTTTGCGCATGATTTTATCAGGATGCTCATGTTTTGTTCTACTAATTTTGTAAAAAAAAAAGAAGATTGATGTGTGCTGTCAGAAAATGCTGTTGTCTTTGTCAGTATTTCTTTCAAATATATAATAACATGTTCAGTTTTTATACCCTTTCAAGTACCACACAGCGAAAAGTAAACATGATACGCTCACAATGAAATTCTGACCTTGTTTCTGAGTGAAGTGTTAGTGTTTGACTTCCTTGAGGAAGACAGAAACTAGTTCGGCCAATTTCATTTTGTTTACTAACCAAAGTGGCTAGTGGAAGTCAAAAACATACTGGCCAAAACTAAATTTCTACTAGTCTGTGGCTAGTTGGCTACCGTTAGTGTCGAGCCCTGAAACTTGTAAATCAGAATGCCTTTTTCAGATAGTACTTAATTTCCATTTGCACAATACCCTTATGAAGGATAAGTTATAGGTGAAAATTTTTTGCAAAAGACGTACATGTAGAATTACTTGATGAAGGGATTTGCTAGCATCGCTGTACAGGAGGTGGGTGGGGAAACTTGGTTTAGCCGTCGAGTAGACTAGACTTGTGAGAATAGCAAGATTTGCATGCAAGGGGCATATATAAGCTTCTGGGAATCTCCCAGGGGACCTAAATAACCAACTGGGTGTTTGCCACAAACACACGTAGTTTTCCAATTTGACTAATAGTCATGACGTGGCTTTTACCCAAATGAGAATATAGTGACCTATTGAAATTGAACATTGTACAAGACTCCCAGCATTTAATTTTTATTGAAAAGTTGCTTGATATATAAAAACCCTTACAAAATATGCACTATATTTTCTAGATTTTATAAACATTAAATAACATTGTACCACCCAATATTATTGTGGTGGTATCCCCTTTGGTTAGAGATAAATGTTGTGACAAAAGATGTTTACTTTCTCCCAGGTAAGGTAAAGTCTGCATGCGAGCCAAGTGGCCCATCAGGCCGGAGCTTATCCCGATTTCTGTAGCATGAAGCGACTAGGAGTATTTCTACTCCCCCCTGGATGGGATGCTAGTCCATTGCAGGGTTACCCCCAGCATTAAGTTCGCCGGTACCCATTTATACACCTGGGTGGAGAGAGGCACTGTGAGAGTAAAGTGTCTTGCCCAAGAACACAACACAATGTCCCCGGCCAGGGTTCGAACCCGGACCGCTCGATCCAGAGACAAGCGCACTAACCATGAGGCCACCGTGCCTCCCTTACTTTCTCCCAGCTTATATGTTATTATTTGTTTGAATTGACCTACACACTGTATATAATCCTCAAGGTTGGCATGTGAAGGCAACATAGCTGTATTCAACAAAGTTGTAGAGACAATTTATACTGACTATGGAGGAAAACAGCAGTGCCTAGGCTCTGTTGAACAGTTAAGAGGTATGTGCAAGTTCTGATCCCATTTTGTATTCATCCCAGCAGCAGTTTAAAAATATGACAGTGCAACCACATTTATTTTTTAAACACAAACATAAGGGGGTGGACCATTAGACTTTTGAGGGGGAGGGAGTGGGGTGGGTGATTTCGAAAAAGAATATCCTGTAAGAATACTTGTACCAAAAAAAAATCATGTAAATGATCACTGCTGAAAAAAAATTTCACACATGTTCAGTGAGCCAAAAAAAGCATGTTACACTGGAAAAAATATCATGCATACACATGCCCTGAGGAAAAAATTCCTAGTGGATGACATTGCTGAAAAAAATGCCTATGTTAAATCACCCACCAACCCTCCCCCCCCCCCCCCCTACCCCCTAAAGAGTCTCATACAGTGAAACCTCTTCTAAATGGACACCCTTGGGAACTTCCCAAGTCTCCGCTTAATAGAGGGCATCCAACTTTAATTTGTTTGAAATGCATGTAATGCCCTTTCAATACAGCAATGATAATACGGGTATTTAATCGACTATTTGATAGGACGTAATCCAATGCCACATTGTCAATTCAGTCTGGTTTCTGCTTAATAGAGTTTTTTTAACAACAGAAATTAGCCAAATACAATTTATTTTAGTGTCCGCGTCCACTTAATAGAGGTGTCCGCTGAATAGGGGTTTGTTATAAAGGGAAATATAAGACGTTTATTTCAGGACCAGGCTGCCGTAAGTGTCTGCTTAATTGGGGGTCTGCTTAGTAGAAGTTTCACTGTATTATTGTCTAACCCTAAATGTAGTCCCTTTACAAGATTTTACCGAGCTCCATAAAGATGTCCTCATAAAGACCCATAAAGCTCCGTAGATACAGGCTCTATGGCATCTTTATGGTGGCTATAATTATGGAACAGTAAAGTTCCTAACCTGTGCTTTGATTTGATGTTTTAATTATTACAACGCCAGTGCAGACAAGTTGTGCAGCATTGTTTCTCATATCATAGGCTTGTATGGAAACTTTGTATCTTCTATTGACTTGAAGAGTAAGCCCGGTCAATGTTTGCTGCAAGTTGTTGTTAGGAAATGTGCCGCTCACTGTAGAGGTAGTGGAACAGGTGGATGTTGACGGCAGAAGAAACCATTTAAGGGTTAGCTGGCCACATGAGACACAAAAGCCGGAAATTTTGAGGTAAAGTTTGTCTGTAAAATACTGATAGCTCACGACTGACTTAAATTTGTGATCCATTAATTGGACAGTGCCAGTTGTAAGGGTAATCTTGTCTTTCACCGCATGGGGACATGTTCCAAGGCTTCCGTCACACCTGTAAATAATGAGCCCAATACATTTTAAGTTTAACCAGTGTTTTTTTATATAGTGATGTTCATAGTATTTGGGAGCGTGACTTAATGATCATATTGAATCTTGGAAATTTTAAAAATTCTAACGCACTGATAATCCCATGCTTTGTATTTCTATTATTGCTTCATTACAACTATGTGATGAAGAGTCAAGAACTTGTCGAAATGCCATTTTCATCAAAATGTGGATACAAAAAGGCGTTTCTTTTGTTTTTAACAATTCAGGACAGTGACAATAAAGTCAAGATCAAACTGTATATATATGTAGACTAACGTTACCCACCTTTCGGGTTGATCACAGACGTCCACAGCCGGGCGACAAATTGTTCCACGTGACCTCATGATCACTCGACAAGTTCCATCACCAACACACTCAGAAGTCCTCTTACAACTTGATGAAGGATAAGATGATTGACAAGAGTAGTCTTTTCCTACACATCTGTCAATTTAGAAGGATATGGTTGATTAAAATCTTGGATTAGGCTTGTACAGTGTTCAGCTACAGTATTGGAACCAATATAATAAGAGTTACATGTATGCATATCTTGGTACAGGTGAAGCAGCAAGGAGGAGATAGAATTGTGTAACGTGTTTTACTATGTTCTTCCAACCAGCTTTCATCTTGTTTAGACAACGTTGCCAACATTCCAGAGCGAAAGTTTAATTTTCATAACCAGCTAACCTACTAAATACTAGTGTGGTTCTGACAATAAATAGCTCTCCTTTTGAACTTGGTCATCTGGTGTGGTTGTTAGCTCTTGAAATGTGAGGTGCTTTGTGACAGCAATAAAGCAATATTGGTAACTAAGAAAATACTGTTTTGTGTGGTAAACAAAAAAATCCAGAGTAAAGCAAAATCAAATTGAGAAATACAAACATAAACAAAACAAAATAAGGTCATACTGTGCTTAGTTTTAAACAGATTCACTGATATCTATGTCAACTTGATCATGGACATTATCTGTACCCTGAGACTCAAGAAATAATATTCACAGACAAGGAGTAATGTTTGTAGTTTGTTTGCAAATGAGCTACATGTATGAACTACCCAGGGAAATTTACCTTGCCTAACATAAAGAAACTGTTTGTTTCTTTTGTAATCACATTATTTACCTGCCAGCATTACATGTATCCTGTTTGGTGCACTTGTCTTGATCGTCACACGCCCCTCCAGGACAATTACTCCATGTGCTCTTACCACGAGCTGCTACATCATACAAATCACACCACTGGCACTGGTTTGATGGGTTCAATGCTTTATGACTATAGTCCTGACCTAAAGAGCAAAATTAATCATTGGTTATTATTTGTTTTGAGCTACATGTATGTATTGATATATCGATTCTCTGTACCTAATACCTACAGCAGTTAAAACTATATATCTGATCCCTATTCTCCAATGAAAATATGCTGCGAGCACTTGTGAGGATTCGGATAACTTTTGTTGTTTAGCACTTGTGGTGAGTGGAGTAACAGGAGTGCCAAACTCATTTGCGGGCTTCCTTCTTGCATTCAAGTCCAAGATGGTGAAAGTTCAAATTGTCAAAGCCTTGGGAGGCTGCTACAAGACTCCTAAACATGTATGGTTGAATGAATGAGTTATGTCATTGTGTTATAGAGTTCTTAGTCAACCTCTGTGTTGAGGTATACATAATAGTTGTAGTCATACTCGTAAAAAGCGAGTTTTACATCAGTATTTTGCCTACTGGACAGGCCATTAAGTAACTCTTTACACCACACCCACCTGCTATCTTACATGTGCACGTGTTGTTCACAAATCCATATCCTGCTTTCAGACTGCAGCCATTTCCATTACAGTAGTGACACACAGAGTTACAAGTGAAGGGTGTTGCTACACACTGGCCACTCTTACATGTGTCTCCACGTGTGCATTTGTTGTCATCATCACACGCTACACCATCAAGATTTGACCATGTGCTGCTGCTGTTACATGGATAACACCACTGAAAGAGAAAGAAAGGATATACCAAAGAGACAAGATTAAAGCATTGCTGGATCTTCCTTGAAACATTGTCTTTTAATAGACTTCAGTTCACAGATGCAATACCACATGACAACTTTTAACTCATTTTAACTCTTTGTCATTTTAAAAAGATCCAAGTAAATGTAATTAGGCAAATGAATGCTCTGCTCTAATCATCTCATATCTAACAAGCATGAGTGGAATAATTGTTCTATTAAAAATGCCCACAAAAATAGAAAACTAAAATAAAATGAAAACAAAAACGCCCCCAAAAATTATGCGTAAACTTACCATCTAGCATGGTATAATTTCTCAGATGGGTAAGCCAATGAAAACTCTTGAATTGCATTGTCCAATGATCCAGTTTTTAATAATACATGTACGTTTTGTAAAATGGCATTAGTGGAGCTGCACTTGTTAGAGCAAGCTATCCATTGAAGTTAATCGCAAAGTTGGCTTTTGCTGGCATTTCTCATCAAACAACAAAACTACTAACCAGGTTTTCAATCTTCAATTATAATTTACTTTGTGACTGATTTTGCTGTAAAACTGAGTTAGAAAGCTAAATCCTCCCACTGGTCCTTACTACATCATCTAAAATTCTTCAGGAGAGAACAAGACCTGTTTTCTCTGACAATCAACTTCTTCATTCTCATAACTTTCCTTCTCAGAGATTTTATCAACAGATTGAGAAATTATTAAGCTGATCACTACTGTGTATGCAATAGTAAATGGCTATTTTACCTGGCAAGGATAGCCAGGTCGGTAGGCTCCTCCATTGACACATTTTCGTGTTCCACCATCGCTGATAGCGCAAAATCCTGGTTTCGCATGGCATGTGTCTTTGTAACACTCTTCACATAGAAGGCACGTGAATGGTGTTCCGGAGCAGACACCATTTGAACACCGGTCATTTTTAGTGCACGCCTTATTATCACTGCACGACAAAGCATTGTTGTTTGTCCAGGCTAGGTTATTGGCACTATTACAGTCCTGTTGAATAGCAATATTATTAAATTTATGCAATCACAAAATTCCTCTAACGTGCTTGAAAGTACAGCAGTTAATAAAAACATTGCCATGCATAACACTGTCTTTTGTCCCTAAACGGGTGCTTTCTTTTGTTTGCGTGCTTATTTCGCGTTGGGTCGACCACTTTATTTATTGATGTCATAATACATGACTGTGTAATCTCACTGACATATTTGATGGAATCTCACTTGTGGTCACTCTTTTTTTATTGAACTTCCTTTTGTAATTTCTATTACTCTAATCAGATTCATCCATGAGCTGCAATCTTGGACAGAATGAAATAAGAAATAAAACCACCCTTTCCCTGGATGAATGATAAACTGGCACTACAACCAGAACGAGTCATTTTTTTATCATTGAAATGGAGGAGGAGTGTTGTTAATTTTTCATTCATTTTGTCCAAGATTGCGGCTCTAAGGGGCCTTTGATTATTATGTAGTATTTTGTAAAATGGTATTTGTGGAGCTTGCACTTGTCAGAGCAAGCTATTAATTGAGGCTAGTCCCAGAGGCGGCTTTTGCTTACAGTCCTCAGCAAACAACAGAACTACTAAACCAGGTTTTCCATCTACAGTTGAACCTCTTTAACTTTTAAGCAGCCACCCCTTATTAAGCGGCCAGTTATTGAAGTCCTGAAATTATTGTAGGTAAAATATTGTAAATAAATTCCCTATTAACCAGCCACCTCTACTAAGTGGCCGCGGCCACCTTTTGTTCATCCAGATGAGGGATTTCCTATTGTTTTTACCCCTATAAAATGGCCACCCAAAATTTAATGTGTGTAAATTAATTTTGTTTTAGAAAATTCCAAACTAGAAGGTGACTAGTGATGAAAACATTTGAACACACATTTATCATGATTGTTTTGAAGTGACTCCAGCTCACCAAGAAATTAACGTGATGGTGAAAATATTCCAGGTAAACAAACCCCTATTAAGTGGCCACCTCTCATTTCCCCAAGGATGGCCGCTCAATAGGGGTTCAAATGTATGATTATAATTTACTTTGTGACTGGTTTTGCTATAAAACTGAGTGAGGAAAGCTAAATCCTCCCAATAGCCCTTCTTACCTTGACTAAAATTATCTAGGAGAGAACAAGACTTCCCTTCTCTGATAACAAAATTTTTCCTTCCCATTACCTTCCTTTGCAAAGATGATTTATCAACAGAGAAACTACAAGCTGATCACTACTAGTGTTTGATTACTATTGATCATACAGAGCTATCACTACTGTGTTACTACTGTAGTAGCTGATCACTACTGTGTTTTACCTGGCAAGGATAGCCGGGTCGGACAGCTCCGTGCTTAAAACATTTTCGTGTTCCACCATCGTTGATCACGCAGAATCCTGCTTTCACGCGGCATGCATCGTTGTAACACTCTTCACACACAAGGCATGTGAATGGTGTTCCAGAGCAGGCACCATTTGAACACCGATCATTTTTAGTGCAAGCCACATTATCATTGCACCTCAAAGCATTGTTGTTTGTCCAGGCTAGCTTGTTGGCACTGTTACAATCCTGTTGAACAGCAATATACCATTCAGGCAACATTATTTTTTTTTAAACAACTCATCATTCTTCTCTTCACCCTAGGGGTACTACCTGCATTTTGCATGTATCCTTTGCTATCGTTCTTCTACCATCCTTGATGGGTTTAATGTTTGCCTTTCTTTTCTTACCCTTTGACTCAGGGCTGCAAAGGGTTTTCTTATTTCTCTTGGCTTCTGCCACCTTGGGGATCTCGCTTTTCTCCTTTTTGTTTTCCGCCTCTCGCACAGTTCCTGCCTACTTTACTCCCGTAACTGAACTCTTTTTCATCAATTATTTCAATGCTTATATATGGTTTATATTATATCTGACTTAGCCCACTTGGCTTGTTATTTACAGCCATGTGAGCTTAGATAACTAAGGTATTAAGCGATATTCTACCCTATTTTGTAGGATTAGTCTTAAATATTTGCTCTCATCTTACCTGACACTGATTGCTGGGATTCACTGAACCATATGAGTAACACTGATTGTTGATTTTACACTGCCTCAGGTAACACTTGAGTCCAACTTTGGTGTAGCAGGAATGACAGCGGCAAGTGAAACTACCATGTGTGTTCGTACAGGTGTGCTGGCATGGGTTTTTCAGACATTCGTTCACATCTGTAAGGAAGAAAAACTAGTTCTGTGAAGATCCATGTATATGGATGGCACATTCTTTCATAATGGATCAACTCAGTCTTTTTCCCTAGAGTACAAAGAAGCAAGTCTGCTTGCAGGATATCATCAACTTTAAAACCTGCCTCTTCCAGGTGAACCCATGGTAGCTTTAATGAAACTAAAGTGATCTAGCACATGATCTGATTTAAGAAATGGAAAAGTTCCTCTAAATTACTTCAAAATACCACAGTTCAAAGTAAACATTGTCATGCATTACACCATCCTTTTTCCCTACTCAGGTGCTTTCCTTTGTTTGCATGTTTATTTGGTGTCAGGTTGTCTTTGGCTTCAGTAAATAATCTCAGTTTTGGTATATAGGTCATTATTTATTGCTGTCATAATGCATGTGTAACATCACTCACATAATATTTTGATGTAATTTTAATCGTGGTCACTCATGGTCACTTTCATTGTTTATTGTTTTTTGGTAAATGGTGTCACATTCTAGGAGAGTAATAATAATTGCCAGGAGCCCTTTTCTAGGCTGAACATGTCACCTGATATTATACGCAGTTTCTTTTTCAGAAATATAAGTTTAGATAATATACTATTAGGTCTGAGTGAGTCTACTTAGCACTGTGGTTAGCCTGAATAGCACTCTGGTTTTCCTAAATTAGCTTAGGTTGCTCATTGTAAGCCTAACAGCTGCGTTGGGTCTTTTCAACCTGCCACTTGCAACCTACAGAATAATAAATTACGTCTGGTGTCTACTCTAGGGTCTCAATTACCAGCCAGTCTGGGGCATTTCCCCAGGAAATTTTTAAAAGTTCAGGGTGGTAGCATTGAAGAGGAAAATATAAAATTAGTTGATTAATCAATCAATTAAGTAATTAACAATTTATTGTTATTGTATTAAATAATTATTGCCCAGTCATTTCTAATACACTTATCCCATGTGCAGATTTTAAAAGTGGAAGGGTTTAACTTAGTTTAACTTTAACTTTGCTGTCAGTAGTCTTAGATGTGGACCCCCGGCATGGGCTCCTGCTAATGGTACTCCACAAAGAATGACAAAACTTCCATGTTTTTCTTAAGTTAAACTGATTGATATACATAGAAATACACTTTCTTGTTCTCCTGTACCCGTTTGATACTTTACTTGACACTCTTTTGCTCACGAGAGACTTTTCGTGTCCAATATGTACATAATGCTCTAGGGCTCTTTAAGGGGGGGGGGGGGGAGGGGGTCTGAATATCCCCTAGCCCCTTAATTTTTGGCCTAAATATCCTGTATTCCATTAGTTCCAATTATGAAAATTATGATTTTTCCTTCCTGATATCCCGGGATATCTGTTTTAAATGTCCTATATGCCACTAGTTTCCCCCCCCCCCCGAATATCCTGTATCCCGTAAATATTTCAGCTAAATATCTGGTATCCCAAAATCCCTGAGTGGGACCTCCATAATAAGGTGTAAGAAGAATGTGCTGCTTTAATTAATACACGTACAAGTAGGTGTTGTTTTTAAGAGCTAAAGGGATTTTAATGACGAGAAAATAAAATAGTTTATCATTTAGATTTTTTCTAGGCTAACATATTTTAAGCGACCATATTCCACTTCAAACTTAAGTGTTACCAATTGACCAATCACAGCGCTGTTCTAACGCATATCTAGCGCTACTGGGGAAAGCGAAGTGGGAATTAGCATCTGACGAGTCTCGATAACCGTAAATATTACATATATTGTAAGGATGCAATTGTTGTAGCTTTGGTTAGTATTTGCTAAGCTCCTTTATATACACGTTGATCTACGCGGATTGCATTCTGACACTGAAATACTTCTAAAACTTCGAATAATATCAGGCATTGTATTGGCAACTAAACTGATCTTTTCTCTTTCGATTCAGTCTATTGAATTCGTGAGATCGTATTAGGACTATTAGCTAATTTTGACACTTTACGAGGTTAAACAAATACTTCTTAGCCTGAACTCACCATATTCACAACAAGTGCCACGGAATCCAGATCTACAGCTACATCCACTACTGCGCGGTGTGCCACCGTTTCGACAATTATTTCTGTTACAGGCTCGCGTTTCACGCATGTGGTAAGGACAAGAGCCACCGCACGACGCGGCCTGTACCTGTCGTCGCGTTCGTGACTGTGTGCCGCTCGTACCGCACCGATATGAACAAGAACTCCAACTTGTCCAGCTACCCACTTGACAGTTTCTAGCGCTGCAACTGCGCCTCCGCCGTCTTCGTCTTCTTCGCCAGGACATTGAAGTCCCGACCAGTAACAGAATGATGCAGATCGTTATCAAAGCCCTTTTCATGTTGCGTTGTTTGGATTTCTTTTTGGTTTCAAACGTTCACCACGACAGTTCTTCCTTCTACGAATGAAATCTTAAAGCCGATGAACCTTGTTTACAGTTTTCGCTTTGTTCATTTTCGTCGGATTTCAGGTATTTTCGAGTCAGCAAAACAAAGCAGTCTTAGAACTGTTTTTTTTTTTTGTTTTTTGTTTTTAATTTTTCGCTACTGTTCGCTTATCTACTTCCTTGTGCTTTTTTCCCTCATTCGATCGATCGAAATTATTTAGGTTCCTCCGAAATGAAAATTAATTTCTTAGTGAGCTAGCTGTTAAAGAAAACGATTTTGTGCTTAATGGTGGAGCGCTGCTAACAGACATATATATATACTTTTAAAATTCATGACCAATTGCTCCGCTTGAGTTCACGTATTAAAATTCGAACGCTACAACGGATGTGACACGGAGTCGACCATTGGCAAAACTGTGGGACTCGTCGTTGCAAGACTTTGTATTATAAATTAATAGATGCACTGAAATAATCGCGAAAGAAAACTAGGCTATACCAAGAAAATAAAGAGAAAATGTCTAGTAGACCGACACTGACAGATATCTGTATACTTAATCAAACTATGTTAATGTTCGATTGCGTTTATATCGTCCGTGTGGCTTTGTTTCCTTTGTTTTATTGTGAACAAAATGACTTGATCGAAGAACGTGCTTGAGTAAATCGTAGCATTCTTGTGCAATAGATTTCAGTAAGAACAGAAGTAATTGGTCTTTGTATTTTTTAGACCTTCCAAGACAAGCACAAAGATGGCTTATAAAAAAGTTTGGACGACTTATTTCAAACAAGCACAAGAATCTTTGTGTTTACCTCGACCGCCGTAAATGTGCAGTAAATACTTCCTTGTTTGTGTGCATGTTCTTCATTTAGTCAGCTTGCAAAGAAAAGCTGTCCAGGAGAAAGTACTGTAACTGAGTCACTTGACAAAATGTACTTACGAATACGACGTGTACACAGCGAGAAGCTTTCCACGACTGCATTTCAAAGTTGTCATTTCTATAAATTTACAAAAATTCACCGAGTAAGGTCGTTAATTTGTAACGATTTATTTTCAGTACTCCGAAGGACGGAGTACTATTAAGGTTAGAATATTAGGAAACGTGCGTTAAGTAAACGAAATGCGTTCCTGATCAAAATCGTCCACTTCAGATGTCAAGGGGCTTAAGTAAAACACGACGACGACGGCAACGAGAACGCCACCAAGGTTTAGTGAGCAAAACAATGGCTGTGCACGTACGTTATCAAAGTTTATACATTTCTTAGCCGTCCTCTTAGACTACGAGTAGTCCCTCTTTCGCTTAGTCCGTGTTACGTGGCCCGAAAGAAAACCGCGAGAAAAAAATGACCGCGCGAAATCCTGGACGGACTAAGCGAAAGAGGGACTACTCGTAGTCTACCGTCCTCTGTAAAACAACAGGGAGGTTAAGAAACCACGACGACGACGCCGAGGACAACGTCGATTAAAAAATGAGTTTATATTTTACCTACGAATCTCGTGGTACTCTAGAGTCATTTACTTTGTTTATCACTGTCAAAGCTATAACGAAACTGAATCTAGGACACAACGATAAATTCGAAATAAAAAATTTAAAAAATTAGCTGTCGTGGTTCACGTTCTCCTGACAACGCAGAATTTGGTCATTTCACGTTGTTGTTTTGCAGAGGACGGCAAAGAAATGTACCATGAATTATAATGCACGTGCACAGCCATTGTTCCCCTCATCAAACCTTTTGTTTAGTGAAGTTGCCGTTGTGCGTCGTGGTTTTCTTAAGCTCCCTAACGTTAACAATGCGAACGACGACGGTTAATTTTTCGTATCTCCATTTGGAATAATTGCATATTCAGCCTGAGCACGTTTTTAGAGCCATACGCGCACTGAACTGATCTAGGCAATTGCGAGATTCGAAGGTAAATTCACTCGGCGGCGTCGTTTTGTAAGCTCCCGTATTTGGGCCAGTTGGACACAATGTGACAACATACTTAATGGCCGTAACGGAAACATGAACTCGCACGCACGGGTAAAATGGAACACCTCGATCGAGACCTCGAGAGTCATCGCCGTCGAAATGGCATCCGGATTGATAAAATGTGTGAAGGTGACGATGAAACTTGGTTTATCACAGAAGCGAAGGCAAAGCTTGTCTCGGAAAAACAGTTGAATTTGGAGAACCAGAACTCGAGCATCAGGCGCGCCGTGCGCGTGGATGGAGAGATGCGAGGAAAGGTGACATATTTTGTCCTGGATAGACTGATGGTTGAGGATAGACCTAGCCGTGAGTCCAGATATTTTTTTCTCCTTTTATATTAGCTATTTTTTTTAAAAGACGGATTCTACTGAAAGCTCGAGTATTAAATGCAAAATTATTTACTAGAAACCCACTCGTGCTCGTAATAGCGCGGCAACATTTTGAATACTATTTGAAACATCTTATTTTAGTTCATTTCTCTATAAGTGACATCGCGATTAAACTCTGAAGCATTCTCGAGAAAGTTAATGTCAAACCTCGTAAAAAGCCTGTGCTATAACATCAAATTCATCGTTCTCTCGCTAAGCCCGCTTCAGAGAGTCTTGATAAGCTCCTGTTAACTCTATCCTAATTGTTACAATCTTATCAGTTTTTTGGCAACTTCATACTGCTTTATGTTTGCCATTATCGCTCGAATGTTCGGCGGAAGCCGTAAAAAAAACCAATTACTTTTAATTATCATTTAGTCGTTTAGGCGATGAGGAGTTTGCATTGTTGTTTTATGAGCTCTGAAATGCCCTTTTCATTTCGATCATGACTGATAATCCAACTTTGTACGATTTTGTTTACATGAACCTCATATTGATCAGGCGGGGTGTTGGATTGTACGTGTCAAATGATCTTGATTTCGAAAACCGTGACGATAAAAGTACTCATGTTGATGAGGTGATGAAAACACTATTTACATCGAGATCATAAGACCTCATGGGAAAAATGCTATTGTGGGTATAATTTAGAGACTGCCAAACCAAAATGTTAATTAGTATTTTTGTGGACACGCTCAGTGCGGCAGGGGTAATTTGCAGAACGCCGAATGCCGAATGCACTGTTTGCTTGCGGTTAGTTTCACTTATATTTGCTTGTGGGTTAGCTTTTATTTGTCGGACAGGGCCATATGCAATATAATGCTGTCCGTAACAAACAAAAGCTAACCGCAAGCAAACACGAGTGAAACTACTAAATCTGGGAGCTTCGCCGCTCCTTTTCGTGGCTTTGCCGCTTTGTGCTCGCGCTCAATGCTTAAAAAATTACTGAATTTGTGCTACGCAGGCTAAGTTTTAGCCAGAGCCTGAAGGGAGAAATAAGATATGTTTTTTAATGGGTGATTATTATAATTTGAATTTATTAAATCACCAAAATCATAATGCCTCTGTAGAACTTTTGGATGGGTTTTACTCTTTTATGTTTCCACTGTTGATTTCGGTAGCACCCAGGATAATCTCACACACAGCAACCTGTATCAATAATATTTTCACTAACTACTTTGACTTCAAAAACCAAATAGGTGGCTTATTATTTTCTGACATATGAGATCATTTACCTGTAATTATATTTTTCCATTTGCTCTGCTAATATACCTGCTGAGACAAATAAATATACCATATTTGTTCAATAAGAACGAAGCCGACAACTTGAAGTTTCTCCAAGACCCTCTAACAACTTGAAAGTATGTGTCAATTTCCTGGGTATAATGTTCCAAACAACAATAGTTTCTTTAATAAATTTCCTGAAGTTTATGACACATGTTTTCCACTCAAAAATTAAAGGGAAATATATCAGTTTAGGAAGTCTTGGTTATCAAAGGGTCTACTTAAAAATTCATGTAAACATAAGAACAAATAATTTGTACATGCAAGTAATACCTCTCCTATCCATATTCTTGAAATTAAGTGCTGTCTAAAATCTACAGGAACAAATTAAACCACTCCTTGAGAATTATAATTATTATTATTATTGTATACTATGATAAAAAACGAGTAGTGGCAAATATTGGCAATATTTGAATAATATTTTGCTTGAAGTGATATATTGTGCAAGTCATCACAGAGCTTTTGTTGCAGCTGTTGCAAAATTTCGCGGTGTCCTGCACAATTTATCGTTTGCACCGAGTGTTACATAGATATCATTTTTACTCAACAAATATCAATGCAGCTTAGCGATATAATTAAATATCATTTTTGCCCCATGAAATACCACTGTACTGTGGCTTAGCAGTAGCTAGATCATTTTGTTCAGCTTGGCTTTGAATTGAGCAACAACGTAAGTCACTAGTTTTGCTATACTTGGGTTGTTCAACAATAGTGTAAGATATCTAACTCAGGTCTTAAAATTTCATTTCTTAATTTGTTTTGTAGAATGAAAAACTCTCTTTGGAATACTCTGTCACTTTATATATGTGTCTTCAAATATTATTTCTGCAGTCCTGCGATAATCATTGTTATATAGTAACTTAGATTAACCTTAGATTAAGCTTAGATTACAGTGCTAACCAACCCAGTGCCCCTTTCTTAATTTTAGAGTGAAGAGAGTTTTATCTTGCTCTATGATATGTCCCTGTGGTGTTATTTGCTAGAACAATGTATCGTGATGATGTGGCTCTCACTGTATGAGACATAGCTTATGGTGATATTATCCTTAAGTAAGATATCATGTTGAATCCGTCCAACGTTCTTCGAGATATCGCTACAATGATATTTTGTAAGAACAACATTTCAGCAAGATATCACAGGGAAGTGCTAATAATCTCTTTGAAATTACCTTTGTAATGCATCCTTTTATATGTATGATATATCACCGAGATATTGGCTAAATATCACAAGAATAAAGCTTCATATTGTAATGATTATTGTTTGTATGCACTATTTTTGCACAGCACTGCACTTGGGATCTCTTGAGTTGTCAACAGTTGACCAATGGTAAAGGATTAGAAATAGAAATAATTTTCAAATTAACTTTTCGATATAAATGGGTTGAAAATGTGCACAATGAAAGTTGAAAAGCACTAAAACCATTGGTTGATATCAAGTTTTATGTGCTGAAAATGATACGCCTAGTCACTGCGACATCATAGTGAAGTCAGCAGCAATGGTAAGCCATTGCTTTCAGGTCAGAAATAGTAGAATTTTGCTCGGCTTGGAATGGTACAATTTCTGGTTTCAGATCAAAATGTGACAACTGAACAAAGAACAACTTGTAGCCATTGTATCATGGTGAGAATTGCATTGAATGAAAGTGAGATAGACTCACTTTGTTGTGAAAAAGTGGCTGCTATAAACACCACCTTAGGCAAAACTTGAGCTTGGAGCTTGGAAATATAAGAGATATTGTTAAAGTTTAGACAAATAGACTACAGACAATGAGTTACAAAAGTAGCTGATACACTAAGAAAATTATGATGCTTTTTGATATTTTACCTCTTAATCTATTTCATTTACATCTAGAGTTAATTCTCTCTTACCCCCCACTCCCCAATTCAATCTTGTGTAGGTGCTGTAGTCTGTGCAGTCTTGAAAATAGAAAAAAAAATCAGCATTGCTGATTGCTGGGGGATGGAGAGAGGAAATGTTTTTAGGGTGCTCAAAAATCAAATTTTACTGTGAAGTGATTCAACTTGTCATTCATTGCAGTCTTGCTGTCCAAGTTAAAGTCTTGTCATAGAAGTCTTAAGGACAATCACTTTGTGCTCTTGTAATTTTTGCCAAAGAAATGAAGGGATCAATACTGAACATGACTCCTTTAGAGACAATGGATAGACACAGACGAAGGAACCGGAAAGAGAGGTTAACTAAAACTCAAGGCTAAGAGTTTCTCTTCTTTTCCTTTTGGGCCCCAGTGTCTATCCACCGCATGTGGCACCTGGAGCAAGCAGACAATGAAGTCATTGGCATCAGTGTGAATTTGGAATATTACTGTCAGATTAAGATGGACCAGACACTGGAATATGACCTGTTGGAGGAAGGAAAAAATTCAGCAAGTGGTGATAAACAGGTAAAGGTAAAAAGGTAAAGTCTGCATGCGAGCCAACTGGCCCATCAGGCCGGAGCTTATCCCGGTTTCTGTAGCATGAAGCGACTAGGAGTATTTCTACTCCCCCTGGATGGGATGCTAGTCCATCGCAGGGTTACCCCCGGCATTAAGTTCGCCGGTACCCATTTATACACCTGGGTGGAGAGAGGCATTGTGAGAGTAAAGTGTCTTGCCCAAGAACACAACACAATGTCCCCGGCCAGGGCTCGAACCCAGACCGCTCGATCCAGAGACGAGCGCACTAACCACGAGGCCACCGCGCCTCCCACAAACAGGTACTGTTACTTTAAATATAGTACGTACCACTCAGAGATATGTGAACCATCAAGCGCGTTTTAAACTCGGAGTAAACTAGTTTGCATTTTGAACTAAATGTGTTTTAACGCATTAGTGTTTCAGTTGGTAGTGAAACGCAAATGCTGTTAACTTGGTTGATGATGCTCATTTGTAGACGACACATTGAGATCAGTTTGCATAACAGAAGACTTGCATAAAGCAGGATTTATTGTTCTATTCACCTTTGCATTTCAGTGGTGTATGTGTGTAGTCCTTATCTGAACTCAGAAACAAACGTTGTCCAAGGAACCGTTTTTCATGAAGAAAACTTGAAGGCTGTAAACTAATATTTGGAGTATTATTGTGGAGGGACGGTGGCCTCGTGGTTAGTGTGTTGACTCCGGATCGAGTGGTCCAGGTTCAAGCCCTGGCCGGGGACACTGTGTTGTGTTCTAAGGCAAGGCACTTTACTCTCACAGTGGCCCTTTCCACCCAGGTGTACAAATGGGTACTGGCGAATTTAATGCTGGGGGTATCCCTGCAATGGACTAGCATCCCATCCAGGGGGGAGTACAAATATTATTCCTAGTCGCTTCATGCTTTCCGGCCTGTTGGACCCCTTGGTTCATATGCAGACTATTTAGTTTTCAAAAGTAATCGATCTTGTGGTTACATGCCACATGTTGTATGAACTGGTGGACACAATGCCTGTAGTTAATAACTCATTTTATATGGTTTGCATGCCTCTGAGTGGTACTGTAATTTCTTGGGTCAGGTTTGAGCCCAAGTCAAGTTAGAGTGAATCAAGTTAAATTTCTCTTTTTCTTTCCACTTTTTTCTCTCTCTTTTAGTTTTAATTGCGGAGTAAAAATGATGTACCAGAGATACAAGAACAGCACAAGGTTTGATTCTTTTTTCTTTGCCAGTTGTGAGAATTAATTTGTTTCCAAAAGTTTTTTCCTTTCCAAACACTCCTTGGCATCCATTAATTTTTCTCACAGATTCCAACCCCTATTAATTGATTACAACTAAGGCATAGATTCCGTGTTAACTAAACACTGTTGAAACTGATGTGGAGAATGAAAATATTAGGATTTTCGGCCATCAAGTACCATCTTGTTGCATCCCCAGGGAACCCATAGAAGAAAAAAAGGATTCCAACCCATTCTTTTTGTAGTCAAATTGGTGGAGGGCATTGTTTTTCTGTACACACTAACATGTATTTATTTCATCTGAATGATCATATCTAACATATTTTTCTTCTGTATGAAGAGCACTGCAAAATTAATAGATGGCGTAGTTCAATGAGGAATAGGGGTAGATTTATGCTTACATTATTTCAAAGTGCAAAACGAAAACACTAATCTTAAGTTAGCAGTTGCCTCGGCAATGGAAAACTGTTTTGTGCCAAACCTTACTGAAAATATATATTTTTTACAATAACAATATTATAGTCAAACGATATCATAAAAAAGGAAATGTGAATGAAAGAAAGAAAAGTTGACTTGAACTTCATTGGGGCTCGAACTTGACTTGTACTTGACTTGGCGCATCCAACATCGGAAATTTGACACTTCTTCAGAGAATCGGCCCAGATCTCCATATCGCTGCCGGCCACGTGTCTGTTGTTTCGGTGTTTTTCAGGACATACGTCTCCAGAACATTTGAAGTATTCCAGTTTGAGACAGACGACTTTGACCTTTGAGAGACTCATGGATACGTCACGGATTGTCAGCTGTTTAAGGCTACCGCAGTGCTCTCGGTCCAATTCGATGACGCTCCAATCGACAGAAAGCTCCATTTGTTTAATGTTCAAACACTCTGACAAGAAATCGAAAAACGAGTCTGCCTTGAAGGCGGGGCATTCGTACATCAGTAAGTCATGAATGCTCTTACAATAAGCTTTGATTTTAGACAGGACACAGTTTCCTTGAAGAATAAAAGAGAGGACATTTGTCGCATGGACTTCGACCGAGGTCAGATAATGACATTCCGAAATGAGAAGAACTTCTAAGCTAGGAAGTACGCACTTTAAACTCGTCACATTTATACTTGGTAAACCAGTTAGAAACAGCGTTGCGAGGCTATCCGATCTAAGAACTAATGAATCTGACGCGGTATTGTTCGTTACGTCTGTAACGGCCACAAAAAGCTGCTTCAAACACTTGAAATTTTCCACATAACTCACCAGGTCCGCGACACTTACAGGAAGATAGTGTAAATCAAGGCTTGCAAGAGTGGAGGAGTGACGAGAGTTCATCAGAGCTTTGATCGTAGGAAGAGACGCAATGTCCTCAATGAGAAGTTCGTCCATGCCATAAGGAGCACATTCAAGATTCAGCTCTTTCAGGTTAAGTTTATCTAGTACTGGAACAATTCTGTGCCAACAAAGTTTGAATATGTTGATATTTAAAGTCAAGGATTCCAATGAAGTAAACTGCCGAGCAAGGACTCGCAAATCCCACACCCGTATTCCGCGCTTGTGGATACGAAGGCATTGGTGGCCAACCTGCAAACGTCTTCTCACATGCGCTCTGTAGTCATCTATGGTCAAGAACTTTAACACTGGCGCACTTTTCAAAGACTGTCCGAAAACTCTACTCCAAGAGAGCACCGGGACATCAAGCCTCGTCAAGTTCGGAAGCGCCGTAAGTAATCGTCTTACTTCAACGCGAGTGAAAAACATTTGATCTTCTGCTCTGATGCACTGCATTAAATGACCATATCTTTTAAAACACAGGCACAATATACTCGCATAATCATCCTTGAAGTCCTGTTGCGCGTCTCGATCGTCCTGTAAGTGGATGTGTCTCCACAGAAGTCCGGTATTTTGGAGGATATGCTGCCACCCTCGACATATCGTGCAATATCGTTGAAGGTCTTCGTATATTGGATGGAGATAAGATAGTATCTGTGCTATTACTCCACCTGGTAGAATACCCATATTGTTTCTTCAAAATAGCAGCGGCTGGACGACTTTTAAAACTCGACTTTCACAGTCAATTGTGACGGGAAAGTCGTTGAACAGTTCACGCACAGGTAAATGCGTCTCGCGCGCGTTTGCATTACGCGTTATCATTTTCAAAAACGTCTCTGCATGCGCTGTCAATGGAAAAAAGAGCTCGGAGTACTGGCAAGACTAGCATCTGGCAGCTAGTTGTGGTTACAAAATATAGCAGCATCTTTAACAGCATCAAGCTGGAAATCTTACCAGCGTTAATTATCTCAGCTTCTTTGTTGAGGCCATTGTAATTAAAAAAAATTGCTCAGACAGTGTGTATCGCTCTCTGCAGGCGATCGTATGTTCGAGAATTACTGAATTTTCTGAGTTCAGTCTTTGAACTCAGAAATTTCTGGTAGTTAAAACTACTAAATTTAGTTAAAACTACCAGAAATTTTGGCTCGGAAGAAAACAGTAAACACTTTTTTGGTTCGCCCCACAGAAAAATTTCTGAAAGAAAAGGAACTGACTTCTACTTAAGATCTCAAAGTGCCCATTTTTCCGGGAATAAACGTTTACCATTTTCCTCCAAACCAAAATTTCCTGAATGTTTTGGCTCCTCGAGCCTCGGAATTTTTTAGTTCCCGACTTTGCACCAACTGGTCGCGCTTTTGAAATTCAAAATGGTTGCTACGCCAACAAAGGCACAGCCGCTGGGTGAAGTATACACAACATTTACCAAAACGGAACATTCAAACAGTGCGGAGAACTTTCTCCATAGTATTACTGACTCAACATTTACACTACTTTCATTTAACATCGCCTATACAAAGTCTGGCATACAATACGGCAACTTGAATTTTCTATTTTCCAATGAAAAAGATCAATGCTCGTAATCTACAATATATTCTCTTAACTGGTATTCTATGAAAACTACTACAGGAAGCAGGGAGAATTTGCACGTTGAAATCAGTGTTTAATGCAGCTCAACCCTTTAATCAAGAGCTGTGATCAATTTCAAGCTCTCTTCACCATTAAATTCAAGTGCTCAGGTTGTAAAACGAAGGATTTGATCACCTCTGAAAACAAAAGAACTGAGCATAAACAGCAACGAGAAATTCGACGTTCATCTTGCGAGCAGACAGAATAACATGTCTAATCCAATGCTGTACATTAATGTGAATGACGAAGTCCACTCTTTGAGGAAGCCTTTCTTGGTTATTTTTACATCTTCACAACACGTGAACGCAACGTCAAAACAGATTGAAGTTCTCAAAAGAATTTAGCTACAGCTTCTTTCTTCAGTTTCGGGTAACAAAGGAACTGCCTTTGTTGTGTCATGCAATGTGCAGGATACAAACACAACGGTGGGAAACTCAAGCGACTTCCGAAGCAAAGCAAAGCTCTTGTTGCACTTCAGAAATGTGAGCAGTTCTTGTTTCAGCAGTGAATACCGCAACACAACAGTCTGGAGCCTCAAGCCGGCCGAAACAATTAGCTGAGTAACTATTATAGTCACTAGTTCCACAGGGCTTCTTTGGCATTATTGATGGCCTTATAGGCATCCTCGTTGATCTTCTTACACTGCAATATCACATCTGAAAACACACAAATTACAGGACTTTAGGGCCGAGGTGTTATGGCCAACAAGCAAAGTGCAGGAAAAGTGCGAACAGAAAGTGCGGGAAGATTGACGAGAGATAGCTAAGGGCTGGTTACGTCAACCACGACCGGAAGAAAGATACTCTCTTTGTGCATGCTAAGTGACGGAACGTATGAATATCTTGATATTCTGGGTGAATGGTTGTGAGGTGCGATGGTAAAGGAGTGTACTGTTCTGTGCAAATGCTCTTCGAAAAATGGTAAACAGTGTTATTGTCAATCCTTATGATGCCATCTTATTTCTGTTAAGTGCTCTTCAAGTATTTGCTATCGTAAAATTCAAGAATCTTGGGGGGAAAAGCAACCATGAAATCTACTTTGATTTGCATATCACTATCCACTGAGATTAATGAAGTGACGATACACTTGGACACTGGGCACTGTGCGAAAAGGTCACTATTGCAAAATGGCATAATAATCAATTTATAAGTGACAGTCAATTAATTAATTAATTACTGTAACTATTCAGAATTCATATCATGTTCAATTGTGCATGGTTAAGAGTTCAGAATATGAAATTACAATTGAAAAACACTTGCAAAAATATAATTCAAAATCTGCTACACTTAACCTTTTCTTTTAATACAGGTTGTCATTACAATATTATTACCACTGATCATAAAAGTAGATGATGAATAAAAAGTAGTTTATCTATGAATTATCCACATAGACTATAACTTATGCAATGTAAGAATCATGTAATGTTCTTGTCATTGTCACTCATTACAAAAGTGGTTTTACAAAGTATTACTCAAGTATGCTAAAACTCATAGTCATACAATGCAAGAAATATACCATGCTCTCATTAGAACTGGCCGTTATAAACTAGAGAAAGTTCTAATGAATTTAAGCAACAGAGTGCACTTTCTGTATTTCTTTTTCTCTAGTCAGTGGTGGACCCTAAGTTAGTTGCACATGTGTACATTAGTAAATTGTCATTCACAAAATTCAGATATTGTGTTTTAATCACAAAAATTAAACATTATTTTCCGAAACATGTCTTCCAAATTTAAGGGTGTGTGTATTTTCTTTAAATGTGTATTCATAATTTGGCTGACACCTGCTTATATTACTAAGGACAATTTTGCCTCTACAGGTAATAGCCTACTTAGACAACTTCTTTCATCTCTGTCTCTGACCATGCAGAGCCAGAATGTGGAGAAACTCTTCTTCCATACAGGAACACTTGATAAGCAGGCTAGTGGTTTTTGACCGATCAAAGCATGCGTGGTATCACAGATAGTGACTAACAAACAATAGTCACAACATTTGTTGTACATGAATGGATGTGATTGACCAGTCAGGGCAAGTGCAATGACAAAGTTGTTCTAATAAATGACCGTCCACATGACATTATTATGCTACCTTGACAACAATCTACATTACTTAGCATTTACAAACTTGAAATAATCAACTCTTGAACGAGCTTGCTTAAGTCAAATTTTATGAATCAATTCATAGGTAAATAGGATCAATTTCTGCACATACAGTGTACAAAGATGGAGAACTCGCTGCAAACACAGCTTACCTCTAAATCCCTTCTCTGCTTCCTCTACGCTCCTATCCTCTACCAAAGTGTTAGAGGACAGCAGCTTTTCTGTAGGATTACAAATAACATCAACCATTAGCTACAAGTGCAACTTTTTCTAGTTCAAAATATGAGAAAATACACTGTACCAGAGCATTGCTTCATGCATGCAAAGAGGAACCCCTTATATCTGATTAACACAAATTATAAAGCAAAGAAACTTCACTCCAATAGCATGAAACTAATAGCATTAGAGAACAGGTACATTATGTTACAGATGAACCTGACAGTTAACACTCAGCCAGCTGCCTTATATGGACACCTGCTTGTTACAGACAGCTTTGAGTCTTGGTGTGCTGTAAGCCCATACATTAATTTTTTTGTCAAACTAACCCACTTAATATGAAGACATTGTGGACATTAAAGCTACCATGTTTGTCCAAAATGGTGGTGAAAAAATCATGATGTTCAGTTCAAGTGGATGGAGGACTGTTTGCCTGAAATTGAATGCTACAGACCTTAAAATTGGCAGATGAAGATGAGAATACAGCCTCAGATTTTCTATTAGATTCACGGCAGCTCTTAGGAAGGTGCTTGTGTAGTAAGAAACCACTTTGTTTGAATTCTTATGTGTGTTCCACGGCATTGTCTTGAGAGCTACTCCATGTTCAGATTGTAAATCATTATCTGACAAGATGAGAAAAAATATCGTTTAAAAAGTGAAAGAGCCTTCATGGCTTTAAAATGAATTTTTATTTGTTTACAATGCTGAAAATGCTACCTAAATAAGGAGAACAAGAAGACAGATAGCAGTAAAATTGTTTTCAGGGAATTTTTAGGCAAATTCATCATCACCATCTGTCCTTGTTACCCCATGGGTTGCAAAAGGCCTCCTTAGGCTTAGGAATATACCATTTGATCATCTTTTTAATATACCTGTTGTTGGTGAGAAATTATGCTTACAATCATGAGGTTTTGACCTGTTTATTTTATTGAGAAATTCTGCATCAAATGTTACCATGGCAATTTTGTAATTTCGTGCGTGAAATTGTAAATTAATGCTGAAATTTTGTGCCAAAATTAAGGAGTAATTTGTCATCCATGATATTAGTACAGTAACACCTAGCATTTAAGGTACATGCAAAGGGCTATGCCAATGTGAGTGAAGCCTCGTGGGTCAAAGGTACACATAGTAGGTGTACTGATCATGCACCAGTAAAAATTAATTATTACCTGTGAGCAGGGCATCAAGTTCATAACATATCTCATACAAGTCAGCACCCTTTCCACTGACTCGTTCACCTAAAGAAACAGCAATTATAGTGAATAGGAACCTTCACCGTGTTCTTAGATTTCCAGACAAAGGATTTCTCTTGTTAATCAGCACTCACCCAGACATGTTACAAATGAAATTAATTTACAGTATATTTTGGTAGTTAAGACTGTAACACAAGTACACAGTTCACTCATAACTCACCATCAAGAGTCTTGAGTTTAGGTAGAAGGTCACAAACAGATTTCTTGTAATTCTCTTCAGATACACAAACTGTAGAAACAAAAACATTAACACAGCTCAAAACAAAGAAATCAACATACATGTACTTAAACTTTTACATGTGCTGTACAATGTACATGTATCATGATTTGAAAGTGCAGTGAAAGTGATAATTTAGACAAATACAGTCCTGTACAATCACATGTGAGTTCTTTACATTTAAAATGGCTACAAGTGTATGTTATTTTGTTAACCAGGATATTTATGGTTTTTTGTTACATGCACATCTTTTGCTAAATTCAAATTTCTATGTACAGTCTACAAACCCACTCAATTTTTGATCTTGATAGTTCAACGAAGGTAAACTTTGAAACTGCCAAGGTAAAGGATTTCTACTGGTTATCGAACAAGCAAGTTAATAATGGTCCACATACTGGACCAACTAAATGGAGTACATGTAAATCTATGCCAGTGCATGCAAAACAATGGGAAAAAAATTTTATATCGATTAAACAGGTTTCCAGAGAAAATAAGCTGAGGGATTTTCACTTCAAATTTCTCCATCGAATAGTTGTAACTAAAAAAGAGCTCCATAGATTTCATATCAAAGACAAGAGTGAATACCTATATTGTGGAGAACAAGATTTGATAGAACATACCTTTTCAGACTGTTTTTTACGAAAGATTTCTTGTCAAAAGTGGTGCAATGGTTCAACAACTGTAATCAGTCTTCTTTCACACCATCAAATCAAGAATATTTATTTGGGATTTTTTCCAATCCTGCCAATAAAGAACTGGAAAAATTTAACTACACCTTGCTTTTTGCTCACTATTTTATCTATACAAATAAGTTACACAATAATTCTCTTCTCATCACAGATTTTGTCAGCAAAATCTCCTCTAAGTACAGGCTAGAAAATTTCAATCAAAATTTACATGCAATGATGCTCCCGCTTTGGTCTACTCTGGTTAAGTCATTATTATTATTATTAAATCTCTCTTTATTTTCATTTACTATAGCTTAAAATGTATTAATTTTGCAACTATTAAAATTATAGTTTATTGCATTGTATTGTATATAGGTTTATGTGTATCAAAAAAGGATACATTTCCACACACACAAAAAAAATGTACAGTCTGGTAGATGCACAATCATATACAAGTGGCCACGTCTGCACAGCGGTTAACAAGCATCAAATATACTGAAATTAATTTCTTACCAGGATTGGAAAACCCTGTATGGAGTCATGAAGTCTCAACACTTTCAAGTTCTCCAGTTTTGTTAAACATGACAGGCTGTCGATACTGCAAAATGTAAACAAAAATTATGGATTTTAAAAAAACCTGATTTAAAATAAATATTCTAGTATTTAACCCGTCTAGTCCCAGGTTCAGAATGTCACAATTCTTCTTACTGGCAGTCATTGGTTCTCTTAATGTCAGTTCTGAGAATTTGGTGTTATATCAAGGCAATATAGATGATGGTTTTCTTTATTCTCATCACCTGTTTTGTTGAAAATATATTGGTATTGAAATGAGAAATTAAAACTTGATCACTCCATGATATGGAATTAAAGGTAGCTTCAAACCTGTACTAACTGCCACCTCTCCTTAACAGCCAGGAGTTTTCATCCAAACCCTGTGTTTAAATTCATACTTTTTATTCCAAGTGAAACCTTTAAAAGTTAACCTTTCTACAATGGCCAGTCAAATTCTTTCTCAGCATAGCCACAATAGACAGGTTTGTCTCTATTCATCTAGCATTGGTACTTTTATTATTATTAAAGGGAATACTGTATATATCACTGTAATTGTACTTTTACTGTACAACTTGACTATTCTTTGAACATAGTATAGCAGGATGTGTACATATACATTATTTTCTTCAAAAGATGCCCATCCACTACACATATATGCCCTATATGACACAACCAAACAAATTCACAGTTCTCAAGACGTCATTTTCATGTCTGCTACAAATCTACTTAACAGACTTGCAATACATAATTTATGTATACTGCAGATGTAAATGAGCAAGTAACTTTTACAGTCACAATAAACAGATGCTGTTCATTAAATACAGACTGTGATATAAAAATTCTAAGAGCGGTACAACATAAATATGTTTCCTTTCTCTTACCTTCTTATCATGTTGCCTGACAAATTCAAAGAGGATAGATTTGAAAGGTCCTCAACTCCATCTAAAAATAATCAACTTTTAGTTTCCCATTGCACACCTTCAGTGCACAGAATTTACCTGTATTTTCGATTAAAAATTCTCCATTATATGTTGCCTATACAGTGCGAGGCTGGTGGCCTCATGGTTAGTTCGCTTGATACAGATCTGGCGGTTCGGGTTTGAGACCAAGCCAAGGATATTGTGTTGTGTTCTTAGGTAAGAAACTTTACTCTCATAGTGTCTCTCCACCAGTGTTTCAGCCAGAAAATTTTACTTGAGGGCCAAAGTGGCCGTAGAAGATCTTTTTTAGGGGCCAGTTTTTTAGGAAAGGGGTCACTAAATTGAAAGCTACAGAAGGAAAAAATGTGTCAGGGTACCAAGGAAAATAAAGCAGTTTATTAGGATCTATGATAAAATTTAATAGTAAGTGCTTTTTGAAGGGTTTCTACTCAATAAAGTTTCTTTTGAATCAGATACTAGTATGAAGGATCCGTGCATTACAAGAGAACAATCCTTAGGCCTACATGACGTAGTCAATGGTCAAGGGTTTGCAATGCATTATAGGGCAATTTCAAACATGGTCAGTCTTTTGGAAGTTTTCCGATATGAGAGAATCAATAGGGCAAAGCAAAAGGACGGATTGACTTCTTTTCTTATGTTGACTGTTTTAGAAACAAAGATCTTTCAATATGATTTTTATACAAGGACATAATGTGTGACAAAATAACCGTTATTGATCGTCAACACAGAGAAATGTAGTTGCCATTATGCCATATTCTTGGTTTTCGTGTGACACGGTCAAATTCCAAAATTAGAAATTATCTTTCCTTCTGAGGTTTTAATTTCATCAGATAAAAGACCCTACAGGAATGTGATGTTTGACGATGTTTTAGCTCAACAGAGTTCTTTTTGTAATAGAACACTCCAAGCTTTTGCCAAAGTTGCGTGACATGAAAATGGCGGCCCACAAAGACTGTCGCATAGGTCAAAAGATGAGTTATCGCTTTAGTTTTTGCTAAATAAACGGTGCTTGCACTAGAAGAAGCATTTATTTCAATGCGTTGCAGCTCGAGTAAGAATTTTCGTTTCAATGGCAAAACTGAACAACAGATGTTTTTGTTATTTTACAGCCGCCATGTTTGTGCCCCTCCGAACGGCACAAACATGGCGTCTCCATACAAAGCTCTATAAATTTGGGTGACACACTTCTGCAAATAACGGGCGAATGAAAAACAGCAGAAACCTGATTCTTGGTGAGGTTGTTTATATAGCAATCATCTATCATATCCCAGATTCTTGAATTTAATTATTGAATGGTTACGATTTTTAGTTTTGATCACATGACTGTTGAAAACCAAGAATTATGGCGACTAAACCAGGACTTTTGGTCGCCAAGGATGAAATGCTTGTTGCATTGGCGACCGTATCGATCACAATTTTGAGCCCTGGGATGGCTTTAAAATATTATGCCTGTGTTAAGCCTGCAGTCTTGTAAAAGAAAAGGGCCAAATTGGCCCTTTTTTCATTTTTCTGGGGGCCATCTCTGATTGTAACGCGGGATTCCCTCAATGGCGTGCTCTGGCGGAAACACTGCTCCACCCAGATGTATAGAATTAATAGGTACAGCAAATTTAATGCCTGGGGTAACCCTGCAATGGGCTAGTATCCAGGGGGGGGGGTAGAAAAACTCCTAGCCGCTTCATTCTCCAGAAACTGGAGATAAGCACTGGCCTGATGGGTCACTTGGCTTGTATGCAGACTTTTTACAGTGGGCAAAAAAAAAAACCATGGCATGACATGGCATGCTATCAGCCAATCAAAATACCAAAATTACTGCATATGACTGTAGTACTGAATGTATATACATCATATATGATTTGTAGATACGTATAAATTATGTGTAATAGCACCTGTTTACACATGCATACACAGTGCATAAGGGTAATTACGCTTGGCAACTTATCACTGTGTGTCTTTCTAACACTTACCAAGGGAAGACAACTTGTTACAAGAAACATTCAAGGTTTCCAGCAGCTCCAGCTCACCTGAAATGAACATTGGAGCACAAATTTACAAAAGAGTTCTAAATCAAAGAAGAGATCAACTATGACTGCATTGATCTCTTTCATTCAGAAATATGTACATGCAAATGGTTGTTTTCAACATTTCTTGAAAGTAACAAATCAATGTGTTCCCAGTATAACAAATTTTGCTCTCTTACATGTTAGTCTGGTCTAGCCACTAGTATCCAGCTACAACATGTTCTATTAGAAGTACATACAAGTTCTCTGAATAAATTCAGTACAATTGTACATGTGTAACATGGTAAATCTTTAGTGAATATCAGTGCTCAATGTACCAAATTATTATGGTCTCTATCCACTGATGAGTACCATAAGAACAATAAAAACAGGACAGAAACTGCTTCTCAATAGTGTCAAAACTACTAGCAACTTCACTGAGAATACAAAAACAATTGTCTCCCATGTTTGTACATGTATTGACAGTGTCTGCATAACTTTAAAAAATTACATGATTATACAATCATGTACTACCACAGTTTCCAAACAAGTGTACATACTTGTACACAGAACATCCATTTCTGTAGACAGGCCATTTTTCACTGATATGTACTGTCCAACCTCTACTAACAGACACCTACTGAAATTACATGCCTTCGATAGGTTGACACTTAGTCAAGGTTCCACCCACATACAAACAAGTACATGCGCATGTACATATTTAACCTACCATAAAGCAGACACCTCCTACAAGCACTTTTCATGCTCCAAGAGTATCTGCTTGTGGAACTCTGGTTTGACTATATATACACTGTACATGTAAAATTCTAAACCTACCCAAATCCTTCAGATCAGAAATATTATTTTTGGCAAGATCCAGGTGCAGCAGTCCCATACAGTCACTTATACAGCTGACGTCCTGTAAACCTAGAGAACACATTGCATTTTGTTACATAATTTCTGTCCTTGTATATTTGTATTTTCTCGGTATACTCACTTGTGTAAAGCCTCATGTGTACGCTGAGAAAATACAAGGGTTTACCATTCCAGCATTGCATAATTATATTATATCTCTCTATTGTAATAAACACACATACATGTATGTCATAAATTATAAATGGTCTGGGGAGTGTTCACTTGGGAAACTGGGAAATTCATGGTTCTCGTTATGTGCAAACATGCATATTTTCCACATCTCTATATTTAGTTGGTAGATACTGTGATGAATGAAACCTCCAACTCTCAAGCTGGGTCTTCTATCCACATTCCACTACAAGTACCTGTACTTTGAGCTACTATGTGCTTCTTGTACCTACCCATTCCACTGAGATCCAAAAAACTGATGCTCTCAAGATCAAATTCACCAGTTCTGCTCTTCAGCAAGTGAGGAGTCAAGACTGAGCCTGGAACAGCGGAGGGAAAAACAAAAAGGACCATTCAAGCATGCGCTTGTTGCATTATTCCCCAATTCTGTCGAGAAAACTATGCATGCCAGCAAACGTTCTTGCCTCTCCTATCCTACATGCACTGTACCTGTAATTTTAACAAACAGCTTATCTTTCTAACAAGCCTAATCATTAACAATTAGAGACCAAACATAATTATAAAGTAGAGAAACCAGAGAAACCTTGAGCTAAATTCGACCGTCCATCGGGGGCACATGTTCAGAGGGAAAATACCATGAAAATACTATAACTGTATCAAACACTCTAATAAAAATACGTCATTCATAGCTTCGAGGGACAGTAAAGTTGCAGGCTTACCTCCAGCTCTTGCCATGAGTTTTTAACTCCGTGAAATAAGTTTCACGGCGACAAATAGTTCGTCAAAAACTTCCTGATCTTTACCGCCATGTTGCTATGCTCGTAAACACGAGTCGTCCCATTCCTCTACTCGAAAAAAAATGACTCCTTTCTTCCCGTCAGGCCACGCCCGCTTGTTACTCTAACAGCCAGTTCACACGCACACACCGTAAACTTCAAGCCCGCAATTCTGATTGAAAACCGATCAAATTGCTTTTACTCTCGTCTGCTAGCTTTTGAAAAAAAGAAAGAAAATAGATTTTGAAGAAAAAGACAGTTTCACATTGAAGTTAATGGTCGTTAATTCTCATAGAAAAGTTAAAGCTGTTAAAAGAAAAGCCAGGGACGGTGCCCGGTCCAGCACAAAATTTGGGCCAACAGAAGAGCAATCTGAGTACATGATTGATCATCGCAATAATACACACAACTTAAACGGTGTGAAATTCAAGCCTGAAGAAAACCGATCAAATTGCTTTTACTCTCGTCTGCTAGCTTTTGAAAAAAAGAAAGAAAATAGATTTTGAAGAAAAAGACAGTTTCACATTGAAGTTAATGGTCGTTAATTCTCATAGAAAAGTTAAAGCTGTTAAAAGAAAAGCCAGGGACGGTGCCCGGTCCAGCACAAAATTTGGGCCAACAGAAGAGCAATCTGAGTACATGATTGATCATCGCAATAATACACACAACTTAAACGGTGTGAAATTCAAGCCTGAAGAAAATTCAGGCCTGAACGGGATTCGAACCCATGACCTCTGAGATACCGGTGTAGAGCTCTACCAACTAAGCTATCAAGCCAACTGGGTGCTGGTCACATTTTGAGTTCGTAATATACCAGTAGATGGTGAAGAATACAAGTGAATATATGAAATTTCATATATTTGAACTGCGGAGAAAGATATGAAGACGTGATTGATCATCGCAGTTATAAACACAGCAGTTGTGACTGGTTGACTTTAATTATTGGCCCCCTGAGCTTACTTAGCCGTGTCGTAAAACACATTGATGTGTCGATCCTAATAAGAGTTTTCAGAACTAAGTTTCTGTAATGAAGCCAAAACACTTGCGCGTTTCCTACGATGTCGGAAAAGCTCTTGCAATAGGTGCTCTGCATAGCAGTAGCCTGCATTGTAAGTTACATCAGGTTGACAATGTTAACGGTTAATATACTGGTGGAAGGCCTTCAATGTCGGAGTTTTACTGTAAATCAACATAATCATCCACGGAGACCCAGGGGCTGCTAGATGCGATGTTTTCGGGCGAGCGAGCTCAGCCGAAAATATTGCATCGTCCCCACTAGCAGCCCCTGGGTCTCCAAGGATGCAACATAATCAGTATACAAGTGCAGGCTGTGAGAGTTCTGGGGTGATTCTTTAGTATTGCGCTCGTTATCGTTTTTTACGACAAGTGCAAACATTCTTCGCGCGCTCATTGGCTAATTTTTATTGTCAATAAACGGACAGACACATGAATTTATAATTTATGCGATGCGTCAATGAGCGAGTAAAGTAGTAGGTAAAGTCTCCATACGAGCCAAGTGGCCCATCAGGCCGGAGCTTATCCCGGTTTCTGTAGCATGAAACGACTAGGAGTATTTCTACTCCCCCCTGGATGGGATGCTAGTCCATCGCAGGGTTACCCCCAGCATTAAGTTCGCCGGTACCCATTTATACACCTGGGTGGAGAGAGGCACTGTGAGAGTAAAGTGTCTTGCCCAAGAACACAACACAATGTCCTCGGCCAGGGCTCGAACCCGGACCGCTCGATCCGGAGACGAGCGCACTAACCACGAGGCCATGAGGCCACCGCGTCTGTCCCGTTATTGACAATGAATTTCGTCACAACCCTGTCAAAGTAGGCTATCGCTTCGTGGATCCAAAGCTACTTTGACAATGTTGTGATGAAATTTATAATGAATAACAGGACAGACGCATGTAAAACTGACGTCAGTTTGTTAAACTGCGTATCAGTGGCCGTGCAGTAAGAAAATGGAGCGTTTTCTTTACAGCTGAGCTCACTAGTTTTCGTGAAAAAGAGTTTAGTGTCCTATCAGTTTTTCTCATTATGAGTCAAGCAATCATCTTTTTTCAATAAAATGAATAGATCGAGAGGGATTTCTTTGGCAAAGGAATCTGATCACCCTATACCTTAAAAAATATGGCAAGACAAGAGAGGATGGAGGGTAACAGTGTTTGTCCCCTCCCAAGGTAATCCCTGTAGAGGGAGAGAGGCAAAAGATGGGATTTGCCATGCACTTGGAATGAAGCTGTCACCGTTGCGAGAGACAGCAGATTGGAGGAGACAAGTCAATGTCCCTATTCTCCCAGAGGAGAGCTGGGAGCTTTGACGATGATGAATCCCACTCAAGTTATTTGTTGAGCCCTGCCAGTTTCTGAATTCCCAGAAACGTCTAGAAATAGCCGATCCATTGACGCGGATTCTGCTCACATGGATAGCTCAAGCAGCTTACAAGCGTCTTCACATTCAACGAAAACATCCACGCGACGCTCATGGTAACATGGTCCGCGAAAGAACGTACCATGGTACCATGCCTAAAAATAACTTGAGAGGAATTCTGAAATAGTCATTTTCACAATCCAGTACTCAAACTGCCTTTGACGGCGAAACCATAGTTTAAAGATAAATGTTAACTTGAGAAGGAACAAATTCAGGTCTTTTTTTATTTCCATGGTTAGTTTCCCCCTCTCCCTCACTTTTGACCGCCGGCCACACAGGCTTATTCTCACCCACTATCCCCCACTTCCGCCGCCCTACGAAGGACATCAGCAATTCCTTGGGGGAATGAGTCCAGGAAAACATTGGACATTTGTAGGGGAGCCGAAGAGGGAGAAGTGTTTTTCATGGAGAGCATCATAAAAAGCACTACAGGAAACTCTTCCTCCTTTAATAACAAAATCGATGCAACAGCGCTTTTAGCATCTCTGACAGCCTTTCTCTTCTTCAGTCTAAATAGCTTTTCCTCACAACTAGAAACTATGCAGGTGTTGAATAGGCTTGCCACTTCCATTTCATAACGTAAATTATAGAGGTAACCACGCTTTTTTTTAAAGTTATTCATCTTTTGGAAAACGTTTACAGTGCCTATTACATTTTTTTCGTGTCACCTCCCAGTAAGCAGAAAATTTGTGTCTCTTGTTTTGCGCATGCACTACACCATCTGTGAGTGATATGACCTGATATGGCTACGATATCATGCACACTTGGCCGAATTTGGTTACGGTAAATAGCTAATCGTACCGTTTTTGGTATGGTTCAGCGGCGTATCAGGCTCGTTTGATCCCCGGGGGGAACTCCCATATAAAAGGACGGGGGTGTTCGTCGGAAATTTTGAAAAGAACCGCTAAGAGGTACCAAGATCCTGCTTTGTGGGCGTGGCTTGAAATTTTTTTCGCCCTTAAGAGATACCAATTCTAAAACAAAGCATTACCTCCTGCCATATTTTTTCGGTTCAATACCCTAAAAGGTACTGCAAAAGCTCCTGCTGTGGACCTTTTGAGGCGGAACACCCTAAGAGGCACCAAAACCGCTCTTTTAACCCCTTAAAACTAACAGAGAACCCCCGTCTTTTTTATCTGGGAGTTCCCTCGTCCCTAGTCTCCTCCGCAGCCGTTTTTTGGGATGTCACGCAACGCTCCCACCAAAGAAACGGCTGCTCACATCCAAACAACATTCTTTTCCTTTTGTGTTTGTGGTTTGTTTGCGCTCTGTTGAACAGACCAATTACATAATAGCAAAGTGTGAATGATGTAAGTTTTCGCGCGAAAAGGCCTGCGGTGCGAACACGCGAGGGATTTCTGGCTTTTGTTTCACGCCGCACGTCGCCTAAAATAGGCGGTGTTCGCGGGCTACCATCATGACAGACGAAAACAAAAGATAAATGAAAGCCTTAAGTACAAGTGCTTCATGTGCTCATCGCTATGTTCAGCTAATGAGAGAATATATATTTTCTGGAAATGTTAAATTGTAAGCGTCAATCAAGGGCTAAACGCTTCCTACAGATTGAAATCAGGAGGAAAGAGGACAAAGAGCGGCATTCAGAACTTGCTGTCAACAAATCGAGCGAAGCTACTTGATTTTCTGATTCTTTTATTAAATTAAAATAGATATCTTCCTTCTCGACAACAATTTTTTGAGTTGAAAGCTTCTAATAATTAGCTTGAACTTTGAAGAGTCTTCAGCTACATAGAAAGCTCGTTCAAGCGTCGCCGGTATTTTTCGGCGTCCATAAACAAAAGCCGGAAATCTGTATGTTCATTTGTGGCATCTCCCACGACGGGATACAAAGATAAAAAACATTCTCCGATTGGACAAGTTTCAAAGGGCGAATTTGGCGCGAAAACGTTCTTGATAATGGAACGGAAGCGGTGATTGGCTAATTTGTTGAAAGGAATGTTGTTCGGGTGTGAGCAGCCGTTTCTTCGGGGGGAGCGTTGCGTGACATCCCAAAAAACGGCTGCGGAGGAGACTACCCCGTCCCGGGATTTGGTCTCGCTATGGCCGGTATTCTGGTTCTACTACGTCTCACCAAAATATGAACCATGGCTCGACCAAACCCGCCTGAAATGCCACCGAAGTACACTCACTTTTAATAAGAATGTATATTTTTCATGCCCAGGCTGGATTTTCTTATTTTTCTGCCGACTTAATGCTGAAAATGTTGTGGTGCACATTCTTTGCTTTCAGCTGAATAAAAGTGTATGGTATCAGTATTTTGTTACATTGCGCACGTGCTTTATCGCTTTACGTTATACGTAGTTTACTTTTCGTTTTGTTACCTGGTTTTGTTAGAGAAATGAAATAATACCACACTTTTCAACAGTCAAATAAAGTTCATTTATTTTATTGTATTTTACTCCCATCAACACACACACACAAAAACTTCTCAAAAATCTTATCCTTGGGTATATTCTTCACATATTAAAATTTTGCCAGTAGATTCTTGTTCAAAGGGAGGGAGAGAGAGTGCAAGACAAAGCCATTCAAGAGCTTCTTGTGTTCTTTTGTTCAAAGTAGCTACTGCAGTAGATGACTCAAACTGGTACACAGTGGAACAAAAAAGACAACGTTTGAGAAGTGTTACTTTACTTTATTAAATATACAAAACACTGAAATACTAAATTAGAAAGGCTTTAGTGTTACATGTCCAAATACATGTAGCTGTTACAAATAAATTCGCTAAGTTCAAAAGCACTTAAGAACAGGAGTGAGGGTAGAGATTGAAAGCTATGGGTAATAGAAACATCAAGTGAGGAAGCTAGTTAATAAAATAAAACCCTCATATTAACTAATGATACCCCCCCCCCCCCCCTATTAACTATGCACGGACCGAGCAAGCTGGCCTAACGGTTAAAATGATAATCATTGAAAACAACATAAATAATTAACTTGCCAAAAGATTTCAAATCTATACAGCTTCGTGAAATTTGTTACAAACGGCCAAATAGGTCTGCACATTGATTTTCGCATTCATAAGTTTCCCGCTCTTCTCCTTCGCAAGGTTTCCCGCCAAAACTGGGCTCTGGACTCGTGCAATTTCGAAAACGTTCTTGAAAACCTCCGCACGACTCGCTACAGGACGTCCATTCATTCCATTCTGACCAACCTCCATCAACTGTAACAATACGGAGATAAACATACATCAAAATGTATAGAATCTAAATTCCTTTTCTCGTCCCCATGCAAGTCCCTTTTGGTTGGACCGCGCGGAATTGCGGACCGTTGCACTCCCAAAGTTAGGCGTCCTAACCATCAAGCTCCCCGCTTCCTGTTTCCAACCCACTTTTCACTGGCGAAATGTAGCGGCCGCTGGGGAAAAGTCAGTCACTTCGTCTTTAGGCATGTGAAAAAAAAAGCCTACAGGAGCTTAAAAGTTTCACTTGACCACCTACGCAGCTCGACAGTTTCTTTGGAAACAAGAGATTCACTAATACCTTTGTTCATATTAAAAGTTAGTTTTCTTCGGTTTCTTAAAGCTAAGTTGCTACTTCCATCGATGGTTAAGGTGGCTTCTTTTATTCTTATAATCCGGCAGTAATAATAAACGCGCTTTCATCTTTGATCTAGATTTACTCACGTGACAGCTTGTTTCTAACTTACCGGGACAGGGTGGTAGTTGGCACAACTGGTTTTGTTGCGTTTCTCCCTTGCAATTTTTCCCACCATTTTCAGGTGCTGGTTGCGTGCAGTTTCGGAAACGCTCTTGAAAACCAGTCCCACAGGTCTCATTACAGGAATTCCAAACACTCCAGTCTGACCAACCACCGTCAACTGTGAAAAACAGATATACAATCTTCTAGCGTCACATTGCATCACGCATTTCCTATCCTCCTCGAATTTGGTACGTTATGAATCGCATCTGTGCGTTTTCCTCTTAAAGGAGCTCAATCGCGGCATTTTTGATTATTTTGGCCATGAAACCTGATAATAGAAGTTTACTAAGAGAAAAAGATACTTTACTAAGGTAGAAAAAGACCAAAGAGATAATAATACACCATAAAGAAACAAAGATGGTTTAAGATGGAGAAGACTGACACGGGTTACAAACGACGAACTTCAAAAATTTAGGCTACGCGTTTTAAGATGCGAAACCGTGACGTACCTCCTTTAACAAGTTTAACTAGCTGATTGTTTGATTATTGTTCGATAGGTTGGCTGGTTTGTTGAATACACGAATGAATGGATGGATGGACGACGGAAAGAATGCTATTGTTTACCTCCAGTGCAGCATCTTCCACTGTAACCAGTTTTACAGTTACACCGCAGACGATCTGGAGTTCCACCATTGAGACACTCCCTGTTACATTGCCGAGTCTGCGTGAGTGACCAACAGGATCCACCGCACTTAGCTGATCTGGTCACTTTACGGTAACGAATCTGCATTCCCTCAGTACCACATGGCTGGCTACAGGAACTCCATTTGGACCAAGAAGTCAAACTGCAGTCTCTTTTGTGGCAACCTGAACCCCACAGGCACCCTTCCCCCAGGTGTAACATCGTGGCAAAGGACAGGACAAGAAACAACCAAACCAATTTCGGAATCATTCGGTCAATCTTCTCACCAAAGTCTGATGGTAAAAAGAAATTATTTCAGTGGCAAGAATGAAAAGATTTGAAGAATTCAGCTCTCGCTGATAATCAAGCGAGATCAATGCGTAAAAGCGCCTGCTTCCAACGCTGGTTAGGAGAAACCGAACGAGAGAAACTGTTAGAAACTACACTACCTACACAACAACCCGTGCACATTAGCATTGATGAGTTGTGACTGTAAATTAAAGCACTCGGTTAAATCCAAGTCTACATCGGAGAGTACATCGGAATATAAATCGAATTGTAGTTACAATGTCGCTTGATTTATAGTAACGAGTGCATGATTAAGTTACATCTGATCAGCTAGATAAACAATGAATGTTACAGACGAGTTCAAGCAACTAAAAATAGATTACACCTTTTACATTTCACGTGTCACAATTGTCTCATTGAGAGTTCTTGAAATTTCGGTACTAAATGCAGAAATTACTAGTAATCAGTACTTTTACAAGATTATTACATCATCAATAAAATCACCAACTGTCAGTTATTTTTAGTGAGGTGCTTAGGACAACAATAGTGCAGTTTATCCCCTGACAACTAATACCACAAAATTTCCCTTTCATTACCCCCATGACATGAAATTAAAGAATGGAAATTATTTTCTCTTGGATTTAAAGACCACTTAAACTAGCCTTCTAGTTAATGGCGTCCAAAAGTGAACAACAATACTGAATACGATACAAATGTAATAAAAATTTCATTAACAATCCCCGATGACACTTTTTGGCGTTAGTTATCCAAAATAACAATAAAATCATGATAAAATGAAAAAAAAACGAACAATGAATGTTACAGAAAGTTAGCTATTTAAACTAAGAAGATAAAACTTCACGTAAGAGTTCATTTGTTAGCTTTCCGCTAAAAGTAAGAACAGATTCATTCAACTTAAGAGTACCATCCAAACTATGACAAAGCAGAACTGTTCGATATAAAGGTTCTTTGTCCCGCAATGCTCTTAAAGAGCGGGATGTTAAAAAGTAGAACTTCTAGTCACGCGACCCCTTAACTCTCCTCGCTGAATCACGAAACATTACAGCACGCATGGAGTAACGAATGTCAAAAGTCACAAGACGAAACACGAAAATAACAATCGGAAGATCAAAATATTCAAAATAAGAACTTCCGTACGCAAAAGTATTTTTACTTCGCGCTTTCAAAACAAGGCTTGACCTAAGCCTTACGAATGAAAAACAAACGCTAACTTCAGTTTTAGAAATCAGTTTCCCAGTCGTGCAATGTTGTCTTCATTACAGCTTTACTCGTACTTCTTCAGTTTTGATCGTCTTACTTCTGAGTTCTGTCTCTCTTTCACTTTTCAATGTGAATGCTATCGAACTTCTTTGACTCAATTTCTGTGATTACGCCTGACGGGGATGAAAAACTAAATAATCGAGTTGCAGTCTTGACCAGCGCGTTCAAGCAATTGAGTAGGGTACGAACGGGATGTAAATAGTTGAGCTGTTTAAGCCGAGCAAAAGTAAAGAAGACTTCCCTTCAGCGCCCACCATGTTTATTTACGAAGACTGGAAAGGAGAAATTTGACACAAACGAAACAGATTCCAATATTTAGAACTATGAATTCTTTAAGTCTACGGTTCTAAATATTGAAACGCTTTCTCCGGACTCCGAAGTTTACGAACCCTGAAAAAAATAGCATAGAATTAAAAAAAAAAAAAAAGTGCCCAGTGAGTAGTCCCGACTGAGCTTTACGCATAACAGAGTTCCATTATATGAACATATTTATGTAGCATAATTATCTCTGTATGTTCCTGTTAGTGCTAGGTTTGGTTTACCTCCTTAGTCTTCTTTTTGATTGCCTCAAGATCGAGTGTGATGCTTTCTCCTCTAGTAGTAACTTATGAAAGTCCTTGCCGCAACTTCGAATCTGCAGAAGTGAAGGGAAGTGCATCTTTTATATAGCACTGAAGACGTGAAAAAATATAATAAAACCAAGCTTCCTTGAGCGCTAGTCCCAAATTCCTTCATGTCCTTGCCAGTGGAACAAAGGTTATCAGTACCGGAAGAGGTATTTTCCAATGTGACTCAAATCAGACTTTAAACAAGCGCACATTTTCAGTTTTTACGAGAATTGATTGATACACAGTGAAAGATCGTTTCGCTGTGAGTTTTCTCGTCGTTTTTTAAAACTAGTGAGTGTTATATCGAGGTATTTTTCAGTTTACAACGTGTATGCAGGGCGTAAACGACTCTAGGTCAATAGCGCTTCAGGAATAACAGACACCATGTCACGTAACAGATATTTTTTCGTGATCTCGAATCTAATCCCCAACACTTTCCTCATTGAATGACCAAAAAACAGAGTGTAGTGACCTAGCAGTTACAGCTCTATTTTCATTTTCCATATAAATTCGTTCGAATTCTGCATTAATAATAGCCTGCGTTGCGGGCGTAAACGGGGAAGGGTAGGGAGGCAAAAAATGCGAGGAAGTCCCCCTCTTTCCCCGTTTAACGCCTGACAATTCATTGATAATCATTTCAAAACTTTCGCGATCAATGAACATGTACGTGTGCTGTGCACGTACATGCGCAGTGAGAGATCACATAAGGTTTATTCGCCTCTGAATCAACTTCCGCGTTCCTAAATAATAGAGAGTTTAAGCATGACGTTTACGGCAAACGGTAAAGATTACCTCTTATGTTTTATTATTTTCTTGTAATCCTTAAATAAATTACACAAAAATAGAAAAACGTCTTTTACTATTTACCGCAAATACAAATATTTTCACTCTGCTGTACAGACAGCTGAAGACAGACAAGTTTCATTTTTGCCGTTTGCCGTTTGACGTAACGTCATGCTTAATCTGTCTACTAAGAAAATTACTTTTCGTGCCGGTACGAGCGAGTTCACCCAGGTTCCTAATTGAGCTAGGCTCTTTATCACTCTATGTATTCTTTTACATGATACCTGCCCTGACTGTCAGACCAGACAAGTCACACCCTGGGTCACACCCTGAGTGTTCACAGCAGTCACACCATGGTTGGCCCTTGAAAAGAAAAAAAAAAAAAAAAAACGTTTAACTACTTCTATAGCCTATGTGGCAGGCGTCCGAAGGGGAGGAAAAGGGGAAAAACGAGCGAGCGAAGCGCGTGAGGGTAGCGCGCTCTATCGAAGCGTACTCTATCCTCCGCGCTCATTTTGACCCTTTCCCTCCCCTTCTACGGCCGCCACGCAGGAGAGTACTTAGACTACACCGGTGCGAGTTCACCCGGCCAATGTACATTCAATCCTCCCGTTTTACAGACACCAAAGAGGTAGAGGTAATCTAAAGCTAGTTTCTCTGGGACCATGTAAACGATATGTAACATAGAATTGTTTGTATTATTGAGATATCTGTGATTAAGGCTAGACTCGACTGTGTATCTTTAATTTCCAGTACGAAAGGGGATTATTTGGAAAAAAAACAAACAAACAAAACAAAGTATTCTATTCGGCGCAACTTTGTAGCGCGGTATTTTATTTGCTAGACGAAAGTGTGTTAAGCTTTTAAGATATTCTAATTGGTTGTCTAGATATCCACATCTTAAGTTGTAGTAGCTAAAAATACGAGAGACCTGTATGCGTAAAGTGACGTCGCGGGAAAGCAAATTTTACCCAAGCTACGCATGTTTCTGTTCGAGCAAGGGAATGGGTCGAGTTTTCGTTATGGTTCACTTAAAACACAACCCTGATGGGGTGTAATTGTTTTCATGGATTTTCCCCGAGTTCTGGACCATAAAACAACCAAGACTTCATAGCCTAATTTCAAAGGGATTAATAAATAGAACAGGTAATTGGCATTTATTTTGTACTTATCACTTCAGCAAAAGGTCAAACAAAGTTACGAGAGTTAAGTTTTAAAAAGAAATAAAATATCTGAATCACACAGTGAAATCCCAATTTTGATTTCTAAATTCATCAATAACGCATTGTGATAAATCTGCATAGTCAAAGTAACGAGAGTTTGGCAGAAATGAAAATAAAATCTTTTTGAAAACTCGCAAGTCGTTTTTGAACTCCATAAAAAACGATAAAACTACAGAATAGCAAAGTGGGATCAATAATTCGTTTTGATAACTTTAGCCTTATTGTCAAAGTAATTGGAAATCAGTAGAAATCGAAACTAAGTCTCTTTGATTGAGGTGATACACAATTAACATCTTGGAACTTGAAAACACTCGTCCCCCTGCCCCGTAGAACTTTTGAATACCAAAGTGCAGTTACTATTTTTTTTTTACTTCATCAACAATTCATTTTAACACTTGCACATTGCACTTATCTGGTGATTTACAGATTGAACAAAGCAAAATATTTCAAACTTTTTCATTGCCAGTCGTCATATTTTCCAAGTATTTTGCAGATTTGGGTAACTTGCAAAATGTATTGTTTTCAAACTCATGCTGAAGGGATAAGTGTTAATAAATAAACTGAATGGTGAAGTCATATTTTTACCAATGGGCCACTGTACAGTAACTACAAATACCACAGACATGCATAGCCAAACAGAGGTCAAATGAAAACTAACAGACATTGCAAACAATAACATGTATTCTAAATTAATTTGTTGAAAGTGGATAACACCTCAGAGAAGAATGTGAATAATAATGTGAATAAACATAAACAAAGAAATCTTCAAAAAAAATTACAGGCAAGCCATAGAATTTGTAAAACAGCTTTTCAGAGAGTAATAATATTAGTTACTCAATAATTTTATTGTAGTTGTCAGCTGTAACAACCACTGCTAAAATCAACCAGTCCTTTACATGTTTTGATAAGGAGTCTTCAATTTAGCAGTTACTCAATTATCAATATTTATTTGCCAAATTATATTCACTTTCTTAGCAATTAATATGTCAAGACACTGTGGCCACAACAGCAGAGTTTTTGTTCAGCATGTCAATAAAAATTCATTGGACTACAAAATGAAGTCTCTTGTTGTTTTGAAATGGTTAAAGGAGATGGTCACTCCAAAACAGGTAAATAAACGTATATTTTTTTTGTCAATGCTAATAAAAACCTCGCACTGAGTTTAGCCACTCACCAAAGTTTCAGCCTCTAAAGTGCAGGTTTTCCTTATGAAATCCGTCTCCAAAGAAGCCCAAAATTTGACACGGTTACCCCAATTTGAACAGTACTTAGCAGCCAGGCTGCATTTCTGTTACATCATTCCGTCCAAGAGATTTTGTCCAAATGGCTTCCAACAAGCCTTTTAACTACCACTCTGGGTTATGGCTGCTCTTGAGCCATATTATTTTGAGCCAAACATGCTCTAGACTCAGAAATGATAGCATTGAAGATAGTGAAGTGGATAATCGCTTGGAAAAAATACATTTTGATGCAAGTCAGTTGCAGGTTTTTCTTCCTTCCCTTCTCCTTTTAGAAAAAAACTTTTCTTTACAATTGAAATGCAGAAATATCTTAAAATATACATGCACATGTAGTACAAGAATGAATGAAATGATAAGTCATCTTCATTCAGAAGTGTTCTCGCTCTCCTGAAAAATTACTGTATTTCCTCAGTTGGCCCCTTTCCCTCTATAAAGAGTCCAACCTGTTGATCTATTTTTACTTGTTGTTCAGTACCCCTATCAGGGAAGATAACATACAATGTACTTACTTTGTTACTTGTGCCTATGAACTGGCAAGATTGCCATGTTGTAGCATGCATCTCCCTACCCCCTTATTAAACCTATGCCAATCTTTTTTTGATCCTAATGATCTAAATGGCAGGGTGTTGTCTAGAATGTGACACCATTCTCACATTATCACAGAACAATCTCTTCCACTGATCCTCATGCCCATCTGTATAAGGACACCAACCCAACCCCTGCCCTAGTACAATTTTCCTTACAAATTTTCAATAACGATGAAAATTGCAGTTTGCTTGAATTTTTTGAAAGGGGAGAAGGAAGGGGGAGGGGAGTGTTAAATGATGAATTTTAGTCCGAATTTCCTTTCAACTCTTTCTATCCAGTATCATTTATAATTAGCCCCAATCTCTTTCTTTTTTCTGTTTAGATCCATATGATGGGTTATCATATTACAGTGTAGCAGTGAAACAGCAGCTCAACACTCTTTCAGCCTAAATTTCTAAGCTCTTCCAGTTGAGGTCAAAAAGGACAGAATTTCCTGGTGGTGTCCACGACAAATTTATACAGATCATCTGATTGTTTTGTACAATCCCAGAACTTTGAATTGGAAGTATTGATAATATCGAGTCTCCATTCTAATAAGGAAGTCTTTTGAATTTCCTTTTCAACCTACAAATTGCAGTTTTGATATTTGATATTACTATAAAGTCCTTCTTCCAAAGAGCTTCACCTTCTTACATATATGTAAGGGCAAAAATCAGGAAGTCCAGCTGGGGTTTCAAAGAGGAAATACAGTAAAAACATAAAATATAACCAAATGAAATGTTATCTACTTTAAAACTAATTTAGTTACTGGGCCAATGAAAGCATTTTAAATTATTTTTATGTCTGTGGTATTTCAAAATAAAAAGCAGAACTTGGTTTACATCATGGAATGCAATGATCAACTCAAAACTAATTCTTAACCTGGGGAACCCTGGGAAATAATAGTGAATCATGAAGAGGGTGGAGAGTGTGGGGGTGGGGGAGGGAGGGAGGGATTGAGAAAGTCATTACAGTATGTTCCACTCTGGTGCCCAAAGGAACAACTGTCAAGCTACCAACCACAAAGAAAAAAAGTGGACAAGTATCATTATGTAGTTTGCCTAGTGTAAAAGCACTGATGCTTTGAGAACCTGTCAAGCCATTGTGAAAAGGTAGTAATCAGTGACTGATCAGTTATGGTCTGCTTCAACTGGTTTACTTTTGGTGAAGTCTGTGTTGAGGCTGGTTGAAGAACATCATGTGAGTTCTGTTGAGGTCAAGAAATACCATAGTGACTACTGTAGGGGCGAGTACTGTAGTTGTTGGTGCAAGTTGAGTAGAGTCTGTTCTTAGTTAGTTTGGTGGTCACTTATTGAAAGTGTGTTGTACTATACAGCTGTAGGTTTTAATTTGAATGGAATTAAATCAGTACTTTGGTCTAGTTATTTTTTTTTCCAAAGGTACAGTACAAAAGGGAACCTTCCCATTTTCTCTATTTATTCCATGAACTTTCCCTGATTTTGAAAGACGAAAATTTCCCTGACTTTTTTTGGATCCTATAATAATAGTGCATTAATTAAGAAGGAAAAAAAAGTGGTGCATTTTAATTCTTTTTCTGCTGTAGAATTTGATGACTCGAGTACCCTGTAGGGATGCCCTTGGGGGATTCCCCTGAAGGAACCAGGTTAAGTTTTGATTTGATCATTGCATAAGAACACAAATGTTTACCTGGTCCTGGATTGCAAAAAGAGTCATCATTCTAGAATAAACTTGTCCATGATATCCTCCTCCTGTCTTGTCCTCAGGTATTTTGTCTTCAGCTACTGTCTTCGGCTACTGTACAAATGTTTATGGTGAAGAACTTTGACCTCTAACAGTCCAACGGCTCTACTCAACTCTTAAAGAAGTCCTCCTGATAAAAAAGTACCCTTCAAAACAAATGAGGAGCAAAATAAAAGGTCAAGAGGTTGGAATTTATAAGAGAATGGAAATGTAGAATGTCACGAGCCATAGGAGTCCGTGTAGGCCTGTCACCCAATTTAACACATTTTGTTTTTTTCTCGTGTCAACTTCACTTGGCTTAAAGCAACCAATCAGCAAAACCGTTCGCCAGGCGAACAGCTGGAAGAGCATAAACAGTGGTGTGACTACAGTGGGATTTTTTTTGTCTCCATGCTTGTGGGCAGGTTTCACTCTCTGTCCCGCTAATCCGCCTGTTCTGTAGGCTACATGACCCGTGAAAGTACATGTACTTTGTCAAATATTTTTGCAAAAGGGCAATTCCTGAGAAACACTAAAAAGCAAGCCCAACAAACCCACTCCAAACTTATTTACCAATTCTGACAGGGGTTACATATCGGCAGTGAAAGACTGATCCAAGTTTTCACTCACAATGCTTTCAAGACTGACAGCTGGACACAAAGCTTATGAAGGCTTATTCTTCTTTCACATATTCATCAAACCCCTTTTCCTGATTGCAGATGCCTCTTGTTCACACACTGCGGCTTGTTTCCACTTGTTCTGCTACTCGTCCCCATTTCGAATTTGTCAAACAAAGTTGAAAAATTCAGCCTAAACTTTTTCAGTAGTAAACCAAACTTACCACATGTACAATTCACTACACTGTCCCCTTAAGTTTCATAGAAATCTTTCAAATCTACATATCCTTTAACATTGTTCAAAGAGGAGGAATTTACTTAGAAAAAAGTCAAATAGTTTTGACTTGTTGTGATTTTAAATTACATGTATCCTTGTTTCACTGTACTAATTACTAAATATCTGCTTATTTTAATGATTTCAGGGCTCAAAAATAGAGATTCTCTGGTCACCAATGAGATCCAAAATCGAGTGTTTGCGACCAGAAATTAAGAGCAGCTTGCTGTAACAATCACCTATACCTATGTAGGATAGAAAAAAAATGATTTTCTCAAACTTTGTCAGGAAGAAGGTTTTCAGTAACTTGTTTCAAAACTGTGACTTTGAGGTTGTTTGGATATTATTTTCTTTTTGAGATAGCCTTACATGTACATATTTTGCCCTGCAAAAAGCAAAATGCAACCCTAAAATTACACTTTTTACAAATGCTAGATAGCCAAAATAACAAGTGTGGCTGGAAAAGCTAACCCATAATACTAAAATATCATCTTTTAGCAGTTATTGAGCACTGTCAGATTTGTATGTAATTGAAACCTGAATTTTCATCAAATTTTCAAAATTATATGCTTTGATAGTGTTGTGTCGTATGAAAATTTAGTTCAAGTTGGTGGACCAATTTCATGGTACATGGTTTGCATGTACCTGTCAAAACAATTTTCCTGGTTAAAAGTATCCCTTAATCTAAATTTTTATTGCAAAACTAGCTTGGGCAAAACAAAAAATGAAATTATAAAACACACACAAAAATTGAGAGCATCTTGAAGACTAGGCACTTAAGATAATTGCCTGACATTTTGACCTTTCACACCATGATCATTATCTCCAACATTGATCCAGAAATGTTTGCCTGTATCTCTAATTCTAGTAAAATTGTCTCTAGGTCTTTAAGATCAGTTACTGTAATTGAAAATACAAAACATTCTTAAATGCTACCAGGTCTGAAACAGCTAGGGTATTAATTTAAGGTGGCTCCCTAGAGTATTAACGAACACCCTCCCTAAAGAGCACGAGTTAGAAAAGGAAACTTATTTAATTTCTCTTAAAGTTTTCCCTGTAGACATTTACCAGTATGGGCACTGTTACAATAAGGCTTATTTTTTGGTTGTAAATTTTTGGATTAAGGCCTTTAGCATGGCACCATCTCATCTAAAAACAGGCAGATGTATTTCTCATTTTGGCCTAAACTCCTTAATATTTATACTTTCCTTCGGTGAAATTTTTTCATACTTTGCCACATCATGGAAATGATATTGCCTGACATTTTGAATTGGTAAAAAGTCAAGGTTGTTCGACCGTTTTTCCAATCTTCTGTAATTTGTCATTCTTCAAAATATATCACATTAGCTGAGACAGATTTTAACATTTTTAAAATAGGGTATTTTATAGGAATTGTATGTGATTACAACTGAGCCAGATTTAAAAAAAAAATTCACCAAAGGAAACACACAAAAATTCACTGTCAGCTTTGCGTTTTGTCCTCATAATGATGTCATAACAATCCAAAAACACTTACGTTTTGCTTTGAGCGTGCTCAGATTAATTGAGCTTTCGTCCTATGCATGCATGCAATTGTAAAACTATAGGGAGCCACCTTAAGGGTCAGTACATTAACAAGGTAGGAAAAATCGTTGCCAAAAAAAATCAATTTTGCTCTTAAATAGGGTAAGGGTTTTTGGAAGTGCCCCCACTCAATTTTTCTGGGAGTACCCCCTCCCCTGTGGGCATAGGGAGGGGATGTGGTGGTTTCAAATTGACTCATACAAATATGTACATTACAAGTAAAACCATTTCAAACAAATTAATTTCAAAACATATAGCAGTTTACACATAAGCTTAATTGCCATGTTCTGTCTCATTCCAGATAAATTACTCTAAAAAATCTCGTTATGATTAAACAAAGACAGTCAAATAATTCATCTGAGATAAAATTATTCACCTTCTAAGGCAGATATAGACATTATATTTATTATGCGTGGGAGAAGGGGGAGCGGGGGGCAACACTCGCAAACCACTGAAGATACCGCCGGTGGGGGGTGGGCAACACTCACGAAAATACACATATGGTGGGGGGGGGGGGGGGGACATACATGGTGATGTTTCACACAGAACGAAGCTATCTTAGAAGCAAGCGGGAACCCGATCAAAAGGGGAAGAAATACATATTACTACAGTTAACAATGGAAATAAATCAAATATATTTTGTTTGTCCAATTAGCTTACTGTGTACCTGCAATCCGAGTTCAATCGCTCGCCAACAAAGCTCTCCTGCTCCAAGCAAAGTTCTCCCTGAATATACAACAGGTTCACTGATAAGGAGAAAGTCCTCAATACGAACAAAACATGAACGCACCACAAGGAAAGGTACTAAATACACAGTGAATAAGAACAAACCTGTTAGTCTGCCTTTTTTCGGTCTCGTTCAACTTTCGCGGTTCAACAACATGGCCGAACTATTGTTGCAAAGAATGCTGGGAGCGTTCACTCATCTCGCGCGTTACCCGCGCGAGTTGTTGTCGGGATATACCTTTTGGGGCAACATATACCTATATAACCCATATAAAGCCTGGTTCTCATATCCCGCCGACCTACCTGCGACGTAGTCGTCGGTCGCAACTGAAAATGTTCGGCGATCTGTTCCAGTGGGTCCCGGCGCATCTGCGATGGATCGCCGACGCACTCAAATTTGCGCGTAATGCAGATCGAATGGGCGCAATTTTCGACCATTCCACCTGTAAATATGGATGGAATCGTCGTTGCGCCGTAGGTGATGTTCACATGTAATATTTTCATCGCTGACAATCGTCGACAACCGCCGGCTTGCCTGCGAAGTTGAACTCAGCTCAACTTCGCAGGCAAACCGGCGGTTACTGCCTGGGACAGATTATGATTCGACGACAAATGTTCACATGTGCCGTAACGATGTCCCAGGTAGGCTTCAGGGAGAACCTCTCCCCCGGGATATTTTGATTGACTCCCATTCATACCTGCACAGATTGATACTTTAGTTGAAGTCTGTTGTGACCGGACCAAACCTCCCTCTACGTACCTCCTGGCAGGAAATTTATAGGTAGTTAGATAGTCAGCCATTATATTAAGCATTTTTACAAATAATAATAACTTGAGTTTGTTACCAAGCAAGGGCAAGACGCACGAGAATTCCTCTCGTGGCTAACCCTGAAATGAAGAAAACTACAAGACCGAAGAATTCTATCACACTGCTAAAACTCTCAAACCTGGTTGTAATGGCGTTTTGTCATCTCGCGCTAACAAAATCGGCTATCTTCCGGAAGGAGGTGTTCCACAAACATTTGGATGGGGGTGTGCGGCCAGTCGACGCTTTAAATCAAAAAACGCTATTTTCCGTACTCTTTTTCAAACCTGCTCCTTGCATGTAAATCGATATACACTATAATTATTCAGTCAAGTGCCTAGATTCAAATTAGAGACACATGTAGTTTTATCGACAGGCTAATCTTGCATTGGGAAATGTGCTATGGAAAAATGACAGACCTTGCATGAGTTATAGAGTTTTTTTACGTCCATTACTTAATCTTTTCAAAACAAAACAAAAATAGCGTTCAAGAGAAAAAAAAAAAAAAAAAACAGAAAAAAAAATTGGAGTCCCTCTGCGGGGGCGCTGAACGCCATACCCTTCCGAACCGAAGCTCGGAAATGTAACCACTGGGCTACAGGGGGAATCCTTGAATTGGGTAGCAAATTTAACGCTAGCTATATACACATGAAATGTAGTTTTTATTGACAGGCTAATCTTGCATTGGGAAACGTGCTATGAAATCATACCAGATCTTTTACCACTTTCCCTAAAGGAAGGAACATCAGGAAAACAGAACCCGTATTAAAAGACGAAAATAGTACATAACACACATCATGATCTGCGCTTTGATATATTTATTTACTTTTACAATAAATTAGAAAAAAATGGTTTGGAAAAGAAAATGAAGCAAAAGCTAAACTCAGAAATAAGAACTTTGACAGGAAAGATGAAGGAAAATAAGTCCTATTAGTTGAGATCTCCTTGTGGACCGCTGTGTTGACTTGTATATATTATACTTAAAATATTTTTACTCGTAAAACATTATTTTACTATTTTTCGTTGATAAGCCATTGACAATTCGGTCATCCAACATTTACAAAGAAACCTCATATACATAGTAGTAATTGTCCAGACCGACACCGAAATTACACTGGGTCGCCTTCGGTCCTCCGTTAGAAGGAGAATTTTGCGCTCCGTAACAATTTCTATAGCCTTCCACTCCAAAGTATCTGTACCGCTTCTTTACTGCTAAAAGAGCACATTTCTTTATAATCTTTTCCATTTGAGGGGCAAAGTGAGCGAACCAGTCGATCTCGTCAGTATAACTGCTTAGGAAAACTGAAGGATAGCTCTCATAGCAGCCTATTCCAGCTGAAAGAGAGAAAAAAAAAAAAATACAAACGTGACTTCGACTTGATAGGCTAAGTTTGCATACGAGCCAAGTGGCCCATCAGAGCCGCCCCTTATCTCCGGTTTGCGTACCCATTTATACACCTGAATGGAGAGAGGCACTGTAAGAGTACAGTGTCTTGGCCAAGAACACAACACAGTGTCTTCGGCCAGGGCTCAAACCTGGACCACTGGATCTGGAGTCCAGGGCACTAACCATGAGGCCACCGCGCCTCACACAATTATTTAATAGACTTACATTACACGTAAAGCGCTAAATAAACAACACGGCCTGGTTGCTCAAGGAAGGTTACATGTATTCTAACCTAGGACCATCACTGACTTTGAATTCATGGTTACAAATCCCAACAGAGCCTACTGTTTTGTTCACACAGCTCCCTCCCTTTCTTTGTTTTTTTTATTGAATTCGTTCTCGCCCTTGCTGCGAGGGTTTTTATCTGAGTTCTCTGGTTTTCCTCCCACAACAAAAACCAAGACTTTCCAAACGTCTTTATTCTTCCCTCCCTCCCTTCGTCCCAACTTTCTACCCCTATGCCTCCCTCCCTCCAAAAAAAGTAAAAAGAAATGGTCTTAGGTTACTGAAAGACCACGGACTGGACTTAACACCTACCTATACAAACTTCACCAGTGACGCACGACTTTGTATCCCTGTGTCTTCCTTCACAAAGACTTCCACCGTTGGCCGGTGCAGGATTGTCGCAGTGCCGCTCGCGTGACATTATACCAGCGCCACATGTCACGCTGCATTCCGTCCAGTTGCTCCATTTAGACCAACCACCATTGACTGCGTGACGTAAAAAAAAACAAACAAACTTGATGTCAGCGAGAAGTTCGGTTTTCTTAAATACGTTTTAAATTTGATACAAAAGCTACCAAAGTGAATGGCGTACCAATCAACCTTTCAGAAGAAATTACATGACGGACAAGACATGTTAAAGTACTAACCTGGGCATTTATTTACAGCACACTCCTTTGACTCATGATAGTCTGAGCCACAGCCTTTCCCACCATTAAAGGGAGGTGGGTTTGTACAGGAACGAAAGCGTTCTATCACGCCACCACCACAAGTTTTCCCACAGGAAGACCAAGAACCCCAGACACTCCAACCGCCGTCCACTGCGAACGAAAATATTTAACTTTTTAGTATGATACTCTGACAAACAGTATCCTCGAAGCCGGAGAAATCTAGACGCACGAATGATTGCCTACCTATCCTCGTCTTCTCCATTTAAAAGATGAGACAAAAGAGCAAACAATCAGCCATTAGCTCCTATGGCTACATGGTAGCCTGGATAAAAATGGTAGTCTATATAATTGCAAAAACTTGGCCAGCAGTTGTTCTTACCGGGGCACGAGTGCGTGTTGCACTCATGCCTTTCCTGCGGATCCCCGTGGCACTCTTTCCCGCCATGTCTGGGCGCCGGTTCGGTGCAGCTCCGAGAGCGCTCCTGAAAACCTGTTCCGCAGGATCGATTACAAGGCGTCCATGTGCTCCAGCTTGACCAACCACCATCAACTGTAAAAATACCGGAAGAAGATATTTTATAGGTTGATAAGAATTTTCGTTTACTTTTGATATATCTACAAGAGATCACCTTCCTTAGTAGTTGAAGTCGGCTGCCTGCATATTGTGAATTGCAACCTTCACAGTGAGACAGTACTGCGTGGCTACCAATATATAATTAAAGACGTTTCAATTAACAGCGATTTTCAGTGTAAGTATAACATAACCGACAAAAAGACAGACAGACAGAACACTAAACCAAAAAAACAGACCGTGATAATGACTGGGAGACAGACAATGAGACAGAAAAGCTGGCAAACGGACAGAAACTGACTACATGACAGAGATTGACAGACAGACAAACAGACAGACGGACTGACCGATGTGTGCAGAGAGATGAACCAAAACTCAAACCGTGAAACAGACAGAGACAGACAGACTGACGGACACAACAGACAGACAGACAGACAGATGAACGAACGGACAGACGAACAGACAGATGACAGGACTGCAGAATACACTTGCTAACCTGGGCATTTATTTACAGCACACTCCTTAGACTCATGATAGTGCGAGCCACAGCCTTTCCCACCACTAAAGGGAGGTGGATTTGTACAGGAACGAATGCGTTCTCTGACGCCACCACCACAGAGTTTATCACAGGGAGACCAAAAGCTCCAAGCACTCCAGCCGCCATCCACTGTAACAGAGATAACTTGCTGAACCCAAAGTAATACATCTGAAGGGGACAAATCTATTTATTTGACTACAAACTGAAAGGAGCTTAGCTGGTTGCAAGTTTTTTCCGCACGAACAGTAACAGCACAAAGTTTGAAGAACTCAACTGAAATTATGAAGTTAGAAATCCTGAGCACTCCAAAGAAACGAAGAGGAACAGCTTCCTGGCAAAAGTTTAATTCTTAAGACTGACAGAAAAAAAATACCTCAATTACTCGCCTACTCTATACTTACCAGGGCATGAATGTGTATTGCACCAACGGCTTTCCCGCGCTTCTCCATCGCAAGATTTCCCGCCATAACTGGGCGTAGGTCGCGTGCAGCTCCTTGAGTGTTCCTGAATACCGGTTCCACAGGATTTACTACAGGGCTTCCAGTCACTCCAACTTGACCAACCACCGTCGACTATAAAATACAGCAGTAAAACAAGACGAAGTAAGATCGCAATGCTTAATGTATTCATACTCCGTTTCAAGTTAGATGCATTTTCATTTTTGCGCTTGCCACAAAACAATGTATATTTAACTCCTCTTCAAGACAAAGCAGATACTGCAGTGTACGAAGAAGTATTTCGTAGACGCAACACTTTATCCAGCTTGTTTTGGTTTTAACATTTGCTATGAATTTTATGAAAATTCTACAGTAGATTAAACATCAAGACAGAACTACCTATGCATTACAAGTCAGGTATACGTGTAATTTTAGCTTCCTCAGTTTTCCTTGAGCTCTGACGAATTTTCCTTGTGTTCCCATATTGCATGGCTCGTAAGAAGCCACAATAAAACGTTCTCTAAATGGCCATAAAACTAAAGCTCTTAACGAACGTTTTACGTGCGTTCTTACAGAAAATTAAGACATAACATTAACAAGCTGCACACACTTGGACAAGGGTCCTCTGTACACGCCTGTTGTTTCTGTGCGTGTCCATTGCAAGGTTTTCCGCCATGTTTTGGCGCAGGATTTGTACAAGAGCGAGAATGGATTGCTACTCCACTGCCACAAGATACGCTGCAAGGTTTTGCCACATACCAGCTAGACCATCCGCCATGAACTGAGTAATAAAGAAAGGATAAAGACTTTATTTGTAGTGTTTTCAGTGTTGAATGGTCCTCAATATTGCTATTCAAACCCAAAGCGCAAGAATAACATACATAGCAGAGTGAATACAAAGTACTAACTTGGACAGGGTTTCTTTATGCACGCTTGTTGTTTCTGGGCATCTCCTTGGCAAGATCGTCCGCCATATTTAGGCGCGGGATTCGTGCAACTACGAGAAAGAATTTCCACTCCACTACCACAAGTAACGCTACATGATGTCGACACAGACCAGCTTGACCATCCGCCATGAACTATGTGATACAGAAAGACCGATGTCAATTGACATTCAACTGACATGGCCTTTTCGTGAAAAAGACTGATTCAAAATGACCCTAGCCATTGTAAGCCACACATATAAACAGAACACAAAAAGGAGGGGCCGGGGGGGGGGGGGGAGGGGAGGGGGAGGCAAAGTCGAATTGTAATTTTTTCAAATTTTAAGGGGCAGTCCAAAAGTACTTACTTGGGCAAGGGTTCTTACTACATGCCTGTTCCTTTCGCCCCGCCCCAGAGCAAGATCTTCCGCCATGTTTAGGTGCGGGATTTGTGCAGGTACGAGAAAGGATTTCTACTCCACTGCCACAAGTAACGCTACAGGGGGTCGACACAGACCAGCTTGACCAACCGCCATCAACTAAGTAACGAAGGAAGGATAAAATATAGTCAAAAGAGGTGTTATTTTGCAGCATGCTAAGTGAAGATTGTTTGAGAGTTGCCAATAGATGACGTCCTATCGAACAACATTTTTGTCAACACGATGTCGTTCAGAAAAGCTAATTTCTATCAACTTGAAAATGGCCTGTTCTAAGAACAGGGCACGTGTCCTTATTTGTCTTACCTGGACACGCATGCGTATTACACTCGTTATTTTGCCGCGCTGCTCCTTTGCATGGTTTCCCGCCAAAACTAGGCGCGGGGCTCGTACAACTCCGAGAACGCTCTTGAAAACCGGTTCCACAGGGTTTATTACAGGAATTCCATGCACTCCAACTTGACCAACCACCGTGAACTGTTCAACGGGAAAGGAAATTGTCTCAAAAAAACTAGTTACTACGATTATCAGTTAAGTAAGGCGGGACGAAAGTTTGGTCACCAGGTTTTAACGTAAAAATCTTGTTGTTGTCACGAGCAACTGGCTCCGTATCCACTGGTAACTTGTCGGCCTTTGACGTCATTGGCAGCAAAGCGCGCGAAATTGTAGGCGATCGCGACAGGCTACCAACGGCCGTTGATATTGTTACCAATGGAAACGGAGTAAGTTGCCCGTGACAACACCATAATTTTAAGGCCAAAACTTCGTAACCAAACTTCCCTCGTGCCTTATTCAACTGATAATCGTAGTAATGATCTCACCTCTATATATTCTATTACCTTGTAACACTCTAAGCAGCTTTAGTAGAATTCTACTAGTATACTAATGCAAATGCCGTAATCTGATTGGCTGAGCCATTGGACACTATCAGCCATTAGTGTGCAGTGGCTGGAGGTCGTCTAGGAAGTGGCGACGTTTTATCATTTTTTCAAAGTTTTGGAGGCAAATTTTGATGCAAATGGATAATTAAATTCCTGAGAAGTCTTAACGAAGGACATTTACGGTTTCTTGGCATTTAAAAAAGTTTAAATTATTGAAAAAACTGATGCGCACCTGCACACAACTTCAATTTTAAGCGACAATTCAATCCGAGCGATCTTTTTCAGGGGCAAAGTTTAATAATACGTCAAGAAATAATTGGAAACCGTTATTTGAAGAATTCTACTAAAACAATTAGATTATTTGCTGTCGATTTCAATGAGGTGATAGTTGATTCGGCCTTCGGCCTCATCAACTATCACCTCATAGAAATCTCGAGCCCATAATCTAATTGTTAAATAGTCGGTTATCAGCTTTGTAATTGTAAAGCGTTCCGTTACAAACCGGTCAATGACAGAACGGCCCAACCTTTGATTAAGTTTTCCTGGCTTCTTAAAAAGGAAGAGTAGTCCATTATCAACTATACATTTGATAACACAAATCGATATTTTGCAGATATACTATATGGAAAACTAACTCTTAAAGGTAGGAATAGTTGAAACACTAATCTGTAATTCCACGAAACGCTTCATTTCTTACCCGGGCAAGGTTGTTTGTTGCACACTTGTCTTTCCAATCCACTTCCAGGGCAAGATTTCCCACCGTAACGAGGAGGCGGTCGCGTGCAGCTTCGAGAACGTTGTCGTGAACCAGCTCCACAAATTTTCGAGCATGAAGTCCATCCACTCCAACTTGACCAACCACCGTCAACTGTGAATTAAAATACGAGATGAAAATTAGTTTTCTGCGACGAGGAAAATGAGTAGCTAGCTCCAGGGCGAGATCTTCCGCCATGTTTAGGAGCAGGATTTGTGCAAGCACGAAAAAGAACTTCTACTCCATTGCCACAAGTAACGCCACATGATGTCGACACGGACCAGCTTGAGTAACCAACGGGCAGGAGTAAACGAAAGTACACGATAATCGACTCTCACTCACCTATGCGCGCACTCGCGCGCGTTGCTAAGGAGGTGAAATTTCACTTCCGGTTACTTACGTCAGCCTGAGCGCGGAAAATCAAAACAACTCAATAACTTCCAAATTCGCTTACATTTTAGATGTTTTTCTTTGTGTTTCACAAAATGTAAAGTAAAAAAAAGGTACAAGCAAAGACAAAATAAGAAAAAGACAGAAAAATAAGAGCAACAGAAAGAGAACAACTAACTCCTCGAGGCTTTGTTTGATCTTACCGAAGTGCGCTGGTAGTGTAAATTGCGCACGCGCTGATAGGGTTTTTTCCAACATATATCGGGCGTACTTCCGGTTTCTTTAAATGCTAAAGGAAACGCGGTTTTTCCTTAAATCCAGCCTTTTTCGACGGATTTCGATTAAAGCCAACGTTGGAAAGATAGCTATGCATTCTTTTCTCAAAATCATACTTTTTTCAGAAAATTACGAACTTTTTAATATTTTGAAATTCTCTCAAAATCTTACCTTTTGAAAATGAGACAAAATCTATGCATAGCGTAATGAGGATTTAAATTAAAATATGAAATCAATGAAAAAAATCCCGATAAAGTAATTTGCCTGGGAGCCTTTGCGTTTTTTCAGTATTAGTCACATGACCATGGGCGTGGCCTGATGACGTCATCACTAGTGTTACTGATCATGAAAAGTTAAAACACATGAAATGACTCTGAACTAACCAAAAATGATGAGGTTATATGAGAATAAATTTTCCTTAGCAACGGTTCGAAAAGATCGGTTAATGGGCCCTTAAAACTTTCTTAACTTTGTGTCAAATAAGATTTACATTCGTATTTCTCCGAAAGCACAAGATATATGATAAGATTAGATTTTTAACCATATTAAGGTCTTTTCACACAACAGGAAAATTATCTTTTTTTCCTTACCCGGACATGAGTGCGTGATACACAAGCGTTGTTCATTGGCCGCTCCCGGACAAGATTTCCCGCCATTTCGAGGTCGTGGATTCGTGCAGCTCCGTGATCTTCCTTGTGTCCCAACAACATCACACGGGTTCCTGCAGCTTGACCATACACCCCAACCTGACCAGCCGCCATTAACTACAGAGTGAAAGAGCAATAAGTAACGACAAACAAGTGGAGACACTTGTTTGTTTGTCTGTCTGTCTGTTACGTTTCACGGTAAAGTTGTAACCCCATTCTCGATTAACAGATCACTGATCATAGTTATGTTTATCCTATAGGAAAACCAAGAATGAGAGTGGACGGTACATGTAGTTGAATGACAAAACTTGCAGGAGGGATTTGTTCAATTATCAGCGAGCGTGCGCCAAACGAGAAAACATCAACAACAGCTCATAGCTTTTCCGATTGTGATGAGAGAAAAAAAAACAAAAACAAAAACAAAATCCCGCGCATGGTAATTAGGAAAATACCCAGGGCTGTGCAAGCGTTAGAAGATGTTACGATACATTTTTCACTTCTTACCAGGGCACGCCTGCTTGTTGCATGTTTGCGTTTGCCGCGCTGCTCCTGCGCATGATCTCCCGCCATAACGTGGAGGGGGACTGGTACAGGTTCGAGAACGTTCTTGGGAACCGGTTCCACAGGACTGACTGCATGAAGTCCATTCACTCCAGTTTGACCAGCCACCGTGTACTGCATTGTAACAAAAGTGAACAGAAATTAGCTGAAAGGACATGTAAGGCAGGGTCTGGAAGAAGCTAGTTTGTTGGAAAGTTGACGGGAGGAAATTACTAGCATGGAAAATTGAATAATCATCTACATGTATAAATAAAACGAGCGATCAATGTATTGCCAGACAGAGCAAAGAAAGGCTGGTAAACTTCACAATTACTTCACAATGTCCACGTAGGCATTCATGCGACGGAGCCGAACATGAATTGTTACGAAGAAACTGAATTACACCAAGGTCAGAGTAAAACTGGATACTACAGTAAAAAATAGGGCGAGATTTACAAAACAAGACACCTCTATATGTAGATTAAAGTTGACCCAGTCACATCGCGGAAGCGGAAAAGCAAAAAAAGTCACACAACGATTTGTAGATCAACACTGTTGTGATTTAAAGCACAGAAAGGAAATTCTTCGGACACTTCTAATTCCTAATAACGTCGATGTGCTCAATATGACACATATTTGTTAATCCTTACTTCCTTTGTTAAATGGTCCGACGGAATCGGACCTAAGCACAACCGTTGTGCCGTCAAGAACACAGAGCTTGGCAAAAGGCAGTGCAACTCTTTTGCGAGTTATATTGTACTCTACTAAGCGGAGCTGGATGAGTGATAATAATTTGACATAAATGTTCTCGAGTGTACGTATTCACCATACTTTTGAGGCAAATTAAAGCGATCTCGAGTATGTTTTCAAGTGTCGACATAGACGACCTACAGCTGCGCGATGTTTTAGGGAACTGTAGAAGTATACCAATTAAAGATTTGAGACCACACTTTGCTGTCGCATTGTGCCTGCCATATCACTACTTATCAAACAATAAACAACACCCTCTCCGAACACAGGGCCACCAAGCTACTCTGCAAAAATGAACAACTCCAGTTAGCACAACTGTGAGCTGCCGAACACTCATATTTGCTGAGAAATTTTTCCAGGCCTGATTCATTGTTTACTTGGTGAACACGGGCCCACTGAGGGACAGCCGAAAGGAGAACACCAAATTTCGAAGACTTACCCAAAATCCTACACGTATGCGTTTGAAATTCCATGTCACATCGACAATTGTTCACGTCATCCTCCTCTACGCGATAACGTGTCTTTTTTCCACGAGAACAACTGCTCCAACTGCTCCAACTTTTCCAAACACAGTAGTAAGTCATGTAATCCTGATCAGTGTCCCAGCGCCGATCTTCATCCCATGGATCGGGATCGTTTCCAGCTGCTATTTGAGAGTCGAGGTCACATATAGGAGCAATCGACTCCGTAAAAAACAACACGGAGAATACGGCGGATTTTAAGACCGTTTCCATGCTTTTACTCGTTGTTACACATCTTTCCTTTTTTGATAATTCGCGAAAGTGTGGCGGTATAATGCTGCCTTGTATTTCAGAATTCACTAAGGTCAAACTGCAAAGGTTTGCTATGCCTGAAACGTCTAAACACACATTTTTGGTGTGGATTAAAGTTGACCCGGTGACATCGTAGAAGCACAAAAACCACAGAACCAACGAGAGACATCAGTGAGACTTGGACAGGAACTAGAACATGCTATTTCCGGTCACTAGCCGAGCGAAATAATACAAATAACGGAAACCAATCACTATAGCCAACTCCGAAAACAACATCTCTTCCTGCCCTCCTGCCCTCAAAAATGCTAAGAGATGCTGAGAATTTCAAGGGAATCGCTAAAAATAGAACTTTAAAGATACATTCCTCTAATTTCGCGATAAACGAAGCCGGACTTAGTAATACAAAGTTTTCCGTGGGATATTAACAGAAAACAAATCTTATGAAATGAACAAACAAGGGATAATGGAAGACAAACAATTTATTTCTTACCAGGGCATAACTGCTTGTTGCACAGTTGTCGTGTCTTTTGTATGCGTGTCGACCGAAAATATTTTAAAAACGCCTGCTAGCACGTGAATTCGAATAATTGACAAGTCAAATGAACATCCATCGAATAGAATATCAATAGAATCCGACTGATGTGATAAGTTTCGCGTGCACGTGACATTTTGTTTTGAATAAGTACGTTCAACTTTACTCTTTGAGAATTAGTATGTAAGTTAGTTCGCGAAGTTCGCGAAGAAAGTTTCGTAAGAGAGCTCAGAGAATTTCGAAGCGAACGTAGATTGAGATGTGATGCGTAGAAACGCATATTAAGGCTAAGAAAAATTGTACGACGCTGTGGAACTCTGAGGTAAAGGTCAAGATTAAAACGTGGAGTTTTTCCCGCGGGTTTCCAAGGCAAAAGTTCCCGCCATAACGTGGAGGGGGACTGGTACAGGTTCGAGAACGTTCTTGAGAACCGGTTCCACAGGACTGAGTGCATGAAGTCCATCCACTCCAACTTGACCAACCACCGTGTACTGTATTGTGACGACAAAATGAAAAGTTAATCAACTTCGAGCAAAAGTGAAGAGTAGACTTTAAAAGAAGGCAAGAAAATAGACAACAAACGGTGGGTACAGGAATAAAGGAAAAGAAAGGAGAAGGAATTTTAAAAAAAAAATCAGCTGGGAGGAACCTTACCCATGCAGAAGAACGAAACGAGATCGAAAAAAAAAAAAAAAAAACCAATGACACGTGCTATTTAAAAAGACAGAAAAAAATATCATCGGTTTTCTGAATGCTCACTGAACAAGTTTGTGCCTTTGGAAGAGCGCTTTTAAAAATCAGCGAGGTCAATTTAGCATCTATTGCCGTAGATACTATTGATTTAAGTGGTAAGTATTACAACGAAGTGAAGTTAACAAACCCCAACTCACAGATATCTTTATTCACTTACGCACTCGAGACTAACAAAAAAGACAAACAAAATTGTTTCTCAAAACAAAGAAAGATGTTTGACTCCTTAGGTTATCACCTGGACAGTTGCGCGTGTTGCACGCTCGATCGTCTCGGGATGATCCATCGCAATTTCTACCATTGTTGCTAGGCGATGGTTTTGTACAGCTTCGTCTACGTTCTTATTGACCGGTTCCACAGCTTATACTACATGTGCTCCATGAACTCTAAGTAGACGCAGACAGTCCCATGGCCAAAACAATTTTTCTTCTTCAATTTTTTAGGGAGGGTCAGGAATTTGTTGAATGGAACCAACTCTTTTGTAGGTCAGTACTTACACCCGCCTCTTGTATAAACTTCAAGATCCTTTCTATGCATGCAGACAGTCGAAGGTCGTAAAAAAATTTCTTTCTGTACCTTCCAACTATTTTTTTATCTTCTAAGAAATTTTCTGGGGGCCGCAAATATAATTTACTGTTTTGGTCGATGGTGGTCCAGTGCAAACTGGTGGTATCGATCCTAATCTACAATATTCTAGTAACAGAACAAGTTAGGTATTCAAGGATTGGTATGGTGAGGACAACTAAGAGTTGCAAACTGTGTGACCTACCGGATACTGTTTTGTTAAAAACTTATCTTTTATATATTCCCCTGACGATGTTGAAATGGATCCAGCATATCTACCCAGATCTTCTTGGCGTAAGTTCGTACGACAAGCTCAATACCTTGAAAAATAAGAGAGTAGTACCATTACAATAGGTACATCTTTGATATTGGAGATCCATGTTATGGTTAATTGACAGCTGTCAAAACAAGGTATCCGCTTACCAGTATCACGTGACCATATGGCAGGCTCATTTTTAGAGCTGATCGTGGTTGCTTGTATTTTTTTAAGTTGACCGCTGAGCCGGTACTGGTTTTCGTTTGGATAGCAGGCTCAAGTCAAGTTACTACTCTGGGGGAGAAGGAGGGAGTACGTGCAAAAGCAAAACGTCGGCGCAAATTATCCCCTGGCGCGTTGTTAATCCTTCTTTCGACATATTCCTTGCACAATCGTTTCTTGGAAAGTCCCTGATATATTGCGTACGTAATTTCTACAATCTTGGTTACGCTTATTGGGTATAATTTGTCAAAATTTAGCTGGAAAAAACAGTTAAACCACACGCTGAACAATATTACATGTTCACAGTTGATCATATTTTGAGTTTCTGATCCAAGAAAAACAAACCCTCTTTTTCCTTTCTTACTGTATTAAAAATTAAGTGCTTAGCTTTTAGTCTTGACCAAACCTCTACATTATTGATTTATCGTTATTAAGCTTAAACTCGAAGATACAAAAACTCAATTTTGTCTTTGCTCGCCATAGCTCGCCATACAATCCAGCATTTTGGATATAAAGCTGTGAAGAAATTCGCAGTTTATACATAAAAGTGCTCGGGGGCATTGGTACCAATTTTTCCAAAATAAACAATTAACCGTGGAATGGGCTCGAATGTTTATACAGCAACCACTGCCACTTACTTTTGCTGACTCGCCCACTTTCCTTCGTGTTGTTGTGAGTTGACTGTAAGCGAAAAGCAGCGATGGATGCAATGTAGGAATTCAAATTGTGGGCAAAGGGAATGAAGCAGAAAAATGTGTTTAAATATTTTTACAACATCTATCTGCTTCTTTCCCTATCTCCACCTTTAGTTTGAACTTCGCTCACAGTCTACTCACAACAACACGAAGGAATGTGGGCTGGTCAGCAAAAGGCGTATTTTGGCGCGCGAGCGAGGTTTGATCAAGCGAGCGCCATCTTGAATTGAAACTCAGAAGTGGTTTGGGGAGAGAAGAAAAGCGTCCTAGGGAGTAAAAGTGAGGCTATAAGAGGAGTAGGGTTCTGCTCAATATGCACGACTCACAATACTACTCCAGACAATGAGCTGGTACAAGAATTTCGAACAAATGCCCCTCAACAGATGTTAACAACTACCGGCACCATATACGACTTGGAATAATTACTGTGTTTTTCTAATGTAAGCTTATTGATTTCTCTCTCGAATTCTGAGGCGATAGCTGATTCGGCCTTCGGCCTCCTCAACTCGTCACCTCATAGAAATTTCGAGCTCATAATCTAATTGTTTAGATTATCCTTCGTGCGTCCGAACAGCTACAGTCTTGGTCGCATCTGATGTAGACCTCCCCATTCCCAGGCGGTGTTGGAATGACTCGCAAGGCGTGCCGGGAGATCCCGGGCCAATGTTGACAAAAACGTTTTATCTTACAGATGAGAGCACATCTACCCATTTCCCAACATGGAAAGCGGGCACTTATTAAAACGATCTTAAGTTGCAGTTTTCACATGTTTCCAACCACATTTTTCCGCAGATGTACTGTCCCTATCATTAGCAGAGCGAGACTTAAAAGTTGCATTCGTAATTAAATATGGAGTTACAAACAAATCTGGTCAAATTGTCCGGCTTATTCAACTTATAATTCGAATCGTCAAAAACATCGTTCAGTGGACTTCACTTATATTTTTATAACTCAGAAGCGTTTGCCTGCCTCCAGGAACAGTTAAATCCACTGCTGGCAGCTTGAAATTATCGTCGTCATTTTCACCCGCGCAAAGTTCAGAAGTTGTTTAAGCTTTGAAGAAACCATGTTTGAGCTTTTGCTACCATTAGCTCTCCCTGGTTGAAAGAACTCCCTTCGAACTAAAGAATCTCAAGAATTGCTTGTTATAAAACTCGTAAATCAGATCAAAACGTGGACTGCAGTACGGACTGAATATTCACATTTTGCAAATTGACGCTATTTTGAAGTTCCCTGTATACTTTGGATCAGACAGTATGCCTTTTTGAGGTTTGCACAGTGTTTGAAGCTAATGTTATAAAGGATCACTTATAAACGTCAAGTCAATATTTTGCTTACTCTATGGTTTAACTAATAATATATAAAAGAATAATTCTTGGCACAGTCGAAGCTATAAGGGGTCGTTCAAAGAATATATTTTTGTCATTTTTCCTTTTCAGGTGCGGGCATTTGATCGCGCAGTATGACCCTAAGGTGGGGCACCTGAACACCAATAATGCCCGGGGGGCTGGAAATTTGGCCGACTAAAAATTTAGAATGTCTAATGACCTCTAATGCCAAGGGGCTGTGGGAGTTCGATTTGACTGATACATGCTGAACAAGTTAAACTTAATTTCAAAACTGTAACCAATAATAACAAGACGTAAAAGTTCACGTGAGATTTAAATGTTTCTTTTTTGCTTCGCCACAAACTATAAAAACACTATCCTATCTTCAGGATACCGACGTTTATCCTGCGGCAGAAAGTCTTGGCACCGGCCAGTAGCGCACGTCCCGGAAAAATATGGTCGTGGGTGCGCGCGGAAGTTTCATTTTGTAAAGCTGACCGATTCGCTAGTCATTTTGGTTGCATAACTATCACTATCAAGCCTTCGAAAATTCTGATTTGCATAGCCCTTGAACTCGGCGAAAATGCCACTCTCTGTGCATTGTGGGAGGAACCGTGACCTGGTAATTAGCACACTGCACTCCAGATCGAGCGGTCCTGGTGCAAGCCCTGGCTGGGGTTATTGCATTGTGTTCTGGAAAAAGACACTTCACTCTCACAGTGCCTCTCTGCTCTGTGTAGTCTATCTAGGCGTTAAGGTGACCACTGGCAAATTTAATCCTTGGAATAACCCTAAATTATACCAGATCTTTTACCACTTTCCCTAAAGGAAGGAATATCAGGAAAACAGAACCATCAAAAGACGAAAATAGTACATAACACAATCATGATCTGCGCTTCGATATATTTATTTACTTTTACAATAAATTAGAAAAAAATGGTTTGAAAAAAAAGGAAGCAAAAACTATACTCAAAAATAAAAACTTTGACAGGAAAAATGAAGGAAAATAAGTTCTATTAGTTGAGATCTCCTTGTGGACCGCTGTGTTGACTTGCATACATTATACTTAAAATATTTTTACTCGTAAAACATTATTTTACTATTTTTCGTTGATAAGCCATTGACAATTCGGTCATCCAACATTTACAGAAAAACCTCATATACATAGTAGTAATTGTCCAGACCGACACCGAAATTACACCGGGTCGCCTTCGGTCCTCCACCAGATGGAGAATTTTGCGCTCCGTAACAATTTCCATAGCCTTCCACTGCAAAGTATCTGTACCGCTTCTTTGCTGCTAACTGAGCACATTTCTTTATAATCTTTTCCATTTGAGAGGCAAACTGAGCGAACCAGTCGATCTCGTCAGTATAACTGTCTAGGAGAACTGAAGGATAGTTGTCATAGCAGCCTATGCCAGCTGAAAGGTAGAAAAAAAAAATACAAACGTGACTTCGACTTGATAGGCTAAGTCTGCATACGAGCCAAGTGGCCCATCAGAGCCGGCCCTTATCTCCAGTTTGCGTAGCATGAAGCGATTATGAGTATTTTTATTCCTTCCTTGGATGGGGTGCTCGTCCATCGCATGGTCACCCTCAGCATTAAATTCGACGTACCCATTTGTACACCTGAATGGAGAGATGCGCTGTGAGAGTAAAGTGTCTTGCCCAAGAACACAACACGATGTCCTCGGCCAGGGCTCAAACCTGGACCACTGGATCTGGAGTCCAGGACAGTAACCACGAGGCCACCGCACCTCACATAATTATTTAATAGACTTGCATTACACGTAAAGTGCTGAATAAACAACACGGCCTGGTTGCTCAAGGAAGGTTACATGTATTCTAACCTAGGACCATCACTGACTTTGAATTCATGGTTACAAATCCCAACAGAGCCTACTGTTTTGTTCACAAAGCTCCCTCCTTTTCTTTCTTTGTTATTGAATTGGTTCTCGTTCTTGCTGCGAGGGTTTTTATCTGAGTTCTCTGGTTTTCCTCCCACAACAAAAACCGACTTTCCAAACGTTTTTAATTCTTCCCTCCCTCCCTTCGTCCCAACTTTCTACCCCTATGCCTCCCTCCCTCCAAAAAAAGTAAAAAGAAATGGTCTTAGGTTACTTAAAGACCACGGACTGGACTTAACACCTACCTATACAAACTTCACCAGTGACGCACGACTTTGTATCCCTGTGTCTTCCTCCACAAGGACTTCCACCGTAGGCCGGTGCAGGATTGTCGCAGTGCCGCTCGCGTGACATTATACCAGCGCCACATGTCACGCTGCATTCCGTCCAGTTGCCCCATTTAGACCAACCACCGTTGACTGCGTGACGTAAAAAAAAATTGATGTCAGCGAGAAGTTCGGTTTTCTTAAATATGTGTTAAATTTGATGCAAAAGTTACTAAAGTGAATGGCGTACCAACAGACCTTTCAGAAGAAATAACATGACGGACAAGACATGTTAAAGTACTAACCTGGGCATTTATTTACAGCACACTCCTTTGACTCATGATAGTCTGAGCCACAGCCTTTCCCACCATTAAAGGGAGGTGGGTTTGTACAGGAACGAAAGCGTTCTATCACGCCACCACCACAAGTTTTCCCACAGTTAGACCAAGAACCCCAGACACTCCAACCGCCGTCCACTGCGAACGAAAATTTTAACTTTTAAGTACTGATCTCCTAACAAACAGTATCCTCGAAGCCGGAGAAATCTAGACACACGATTGATTGCCTACCTATCCTTGTCTTCTCCATTTAAAAGATGGAACAAAAGAGCAAACAACCATTAGCTCCTATGGCTACCTGGTAGACTGGATAAAAATGGTAGTCTATATAATTGCAAAAACTTAGCCTGCAGTTGTTCTTACCGGGGCACGAGTGCGTGTTGCACTCACGACTTTCTCGCGGATCCCCGTGGCACTCTTTCCCGCCATGTCTGGGAGCCGGTTGGGTGCAGCTCCGAGAACGCTCCTGAAAACCTGTTCCGCAGGATTGATTACAAGGCGTCCATGTGCTCCAGCTTGACCAACTACCATCAACTGTAAAAATACCGGAAGAAGATATTTTATAGGCTGATAAGAATTTTCGTTTGATTTTGATATATGTACAAGAGATCGCTTTCCTTAGTAGTTGAAGTCGGCTGCCTGCATATTGTGAATTGCAACCTTCACAGTGAGACAGTACTGCGTGGCTACCAATATTTAATTAAAGATGTTTAAATTAACAGCGATTTCCAGGTAAGTATGACATAACCGACAAAAAGACAGACAGACAGAACACTAAACCGAAAAACAGACCGTGATAATGACTGGGAGACAGACAATGAGACAGAAAAGTTGGCAAACGGACAGAAGCTGACTAAATGACAGAGATTGACAGACAGACAGACAATCAGACAGACGGACTGACTGATGTGTGCAGAGAGATGAACCAAAACTCAAACCGTGAAACAGACAGAGACAGACAGACTGACGGATACGACAGACAGACAGACAGACAGACAGACAGATGAAAGAACGAACAGACGGACAGACAGATGACAGGACTGCAGAATACAGGTGCTAACCTGGGCATTTATTTACAGCACACTCCTTAGACTCATGGTAGTGCGAGCCACAGCCTTTCCCACCACTAAAGGGAGGTGGGTTTGTACAGGAACGAATGCGTTCTCTGACGCCACCACCACAGAGTTTATCACAAGGAGACCAAAAGCTCCAAGCACTCCAGCCGCCATCCACTGTAACAGAGACAACTTGTTGAACCCAAAGTAATACATACGGAACCCCCGAAGGGGACAAATCTATTTATTTGACTACAAACTGAAGGGAGCTGAGCTGGTTGCAAGTTTTTTCTGCAAGAACAGCAACAGCAACAGCAGCTTGCAGACCTCAACTGAAATTATGAAGTTAGAAATCCTGAGCACCCCAAACAAACGAAGAGGAAGAGCTTCCTGGCAAAAGTTTAATTCTTAGGACTGAAAAAAAAAAAATGCCTCAACGACTCGCCTACTCTATACTTACCAGGGCATGAATGTGTATTACACCAACGGCTTTCCCGCGCTTCTCCATCGCAAGATTTCCCGCCATAACTGGGCGCAGGTCGATTGCAGCTCCTAAAATGTTCCTGAATACCGGTTCCACAGGATTTACTACAGGGCTTCCAGTCACTCCAACTTGACCAACCACCGTCGACTATAAAATACAGCAGTAAAACAAGACGAAGTAAAATCACAATGCTTATTGTATTCATACTCCGTTTCAAATTAGATGCGTTTTTATTTTTGCGCTTGCCACAAAACAGTGTATATTTAACTCCTCTTCAAGACAAGTGGATGCTGCGGTGTACGAAGAAGTATTTCGTAGACGCAACATTTTATCCAGCTTGTTTTGGTTTTAACATTTGCTATGATTTTTATGAAAATTATTCAGTAGATTAAACATCAAGACAGAACTACCTATGCATTACAAGTCAGGTATACGTGTAATTCTAGCTTCCTCAGTTTTCCTTGAGCTCTGACGAATTTTCCTTGTGTTCCCATATTGCATGGCTCGTGAGAAGCCACAATAAAACGTTCTGTAACTGCTTCTCATGTTGACAGCCATAAGACTAAAGCTCTTTCTTGACGAACGTTTTGCGTGAGTTCTTACAGAAAAATCAAGACAATATTAAACAAGCTGTACATACTTGGACAAGGGTTCTCTGTACACGCCTGTTGTTTCTGTGCGTCTCCATGGCAAGGTTTTCCGCCATGTTTTTGCGCAGGTTTTGTGCAAGAGCGAGCATGGATTTCTACTCCACTGCCACAAGATACGCTGCAAGGTTTTGCGACAGACCAGCTAGACCATCCGCCATGAACTGAGTAATATAGAGAGGATCAAGACGTTATTTGGAGTGTTTTCAGTGTTGCATAGTCCTCAATATTGCTATTCAATCCCAAAGCCCAAGAATAACACACATAGCAGAGTGAACACAAAGTACTTACTTGGACAGGGTTTCTTTGTGCACGCTTGTTGTTTCTGGGCATCTCCTTGGCAAGATCGTCCGCCATATTTAGGCGCGGGATTCGTGCAACTACGAGAAAGAATTTCCACTCCACTACCACATGTAACGCTGCATGGTGTCGACACAGACCAGCTTGACCATCCGCCATGAACTATGTAACACAGAAAGACCGATGTCAATTGACATTCATCTAACATGGTCGTTAGTGAAAAAGACTGATTCGAAATGACCCTAACCCTAGCCATTGTAAGCCACACATATAAACACAACACTAAAATGATGGCGGGGGCGCCGGGGGGGGGGGGGGGGCGTGGAAAGGCAAAGTCGAATTGTAATTTTTTCACAGTACTTACTTGGGCAAGGGTTCTTGCTACATGCCTGCTCCTTTCGCCCCGCCCCAGGGCAAGACCTTCCGCCATGTTTAGGTGCGGGATTTGTGCAAGTACGAGAAAGGATTTCTACCCCACTCCCGCAAGTAACGCTACAGGGTGTCGACACAGACCAGCTTGACCAACCGCCATCAACTAAGTAATGAAGAAAGGATAAAAAATGGTCAAAAGAGGTGTTACTTTGCAGCATGCTCAGTGAAGACTGCTTGAGAGTTGCTAATAGATGACGTCCTATCGACCAACATCAGGAGCCATAATCGGGGACTCCGTCCCTGATTGTGGCAACATCTATGTCAACATGATGTTCTTACTCGTCTTACCTGGACACGCATGCGTATTACATTCATTATTTTCCCGCGCAGCTCCTTCGCAAGGTTTCCCGCCATTACTTGGCGCTGGGCTCGTGCAGCTCCGGGAACGTTCTTGAAAACCGGTTCCACAGGGTTTATTGCAGGAATTCCATGCACTCCAACTTGTCCAACCACCGTGAACTGTTCAACGGGAAAGAAAATTCACAAGTGCTTGTCTCAAAAATCTTGTTAACGCTCTCATCTCTATATATTCTATTAGAAAACAGTCCTAAGAAAATACGCGCGCTGATTGGTTAAAAATCGTGTTTCTATTAAACAATTAGATTATTCGCTCTCGATTTCTATCGCGTGATAGCTGACTCGGGGTGCGCCCTCGTAAACCATCACGCGATAGACATCGAGAGCGAATAACCTAATTGTTTTAGTATAAATCTAGAAGTCGTTCAAAACTTAATCTAAATCCTCTTCACAGACACTCACGGCAAGAAGCGGCCGTCATTTAGTTAACAAGGGCACACTGCTACGCTACTCACTATCTATTACAGAGTAGATAGTGAGTAGCGTAGCCAATCAGAGAACGCCAGTCGTGATAGAACGCTAGTAGATTTATACTAAAACTCGATAGAAACACAGTACTAGCACGAGCTGTTGACGTAATGATGGCGCGAGCAAAGAGAATTTACATTTTGATAATTTTGTAATTTTAAAGCGTTCCGCTACAAAAAGGTCAATGATAGAAGGGCCCGACCTTTACTTAAGTTTTCCTGTCTTCTTAAAAAGGAAGAGTAGTCCATTATCAACTATATATTCCATAACAAAAATAGGTATTTTGCTGATGTATTGTTCTTAAAGGTAGGAATAGTTGAAACACTAAACTGTAATTCCACGAAACGTTTCATTTCTTACCCGGGCAAGGTTTCCTGTTGCACACTTGTCTTTCCAACCCACTTCCAGGGCAAGATTTCCCACCATAACGAGGACGCGGTCGCGTACAGCTTCGAGAACGTTGTCGTGAACCAGATCCACAAGTTTTCGTGCATGAAGTCCACCCACTCCAACTTGACCAACCACCGTCAACTGTAAATTAAAATACGAGATGAAAATTAGTTTTCTGCGACGAGGAAACTGAGTAGCTAGCTCCAGGGCAAGATCTTCCGCCATGTTTAGGAGCAGGATTTGTGCAAGTACAAGTAAGAATTTCTACTCCATCGCTTCAAATAACGCTTCATGGTTTTACCACAGACCAGCTTGACTAACCAGCGGGTGGGAGTAAACGAAAGTACACGATAATCGACTCTCGCTTTAAACTTTCTTAACTTCGTGTCACATAAGATTTACAATCGCATTTCTCCGAAAGCACAAGACATATAATAAGGTTAGGTTTTCAACCATATTGAGCTCTTTTCACGTGACAGGAAAATTGTGTTTTTTTTCCTTACCCGGACATGAGTGCGTGTTACACACGCGTTGTTCATTGGCCGCTCCTGGACAAGATTTCCCGCCATTTCGAGGTCGTGGATTCGTGCAGCTCCGTGATCTTCCTTGTATCCCAACATCGCACGACTTGCTGCAGCTTGACCAAACACCCCAACCTGACCAGCCGCCGTGAACTACAGAGTGAAAGAGCAATGAGTAACGACAAACAAGTGGAGGCACTTGTTTGCTTGTCTGTCTGTCTGTCTGTCTTTCTGTTACGTTTCACGGCAAAGTTGCCACCCCATTCTCGATTAGCAGATCACTGATCATGATTATGTCAAGAACGAGAGTCGCCGACACATGTAGTTCAATGACAAAACTTGCAAGGGAGATTTGTTCAATTAGTAGCGAGCGTGCGCCAAACGAGATAAAACACTCAACAGCAGCTCACAGCTTTTCCGATCGAGGTGGAATAAAAAACAAAAACCTGCGCATGGAAAGTAGGAAAGGACCCAGGGCTGTGCAGGCGTTAGAAGATGTTACACTACATTTTTCACCTCTTACCAGGGCACGCCTGCTTGTTGCACGTTTGTGTTTGCCGCGCTGCTCCTATGCATGATCTCCCGCCATAACGTGGAGGGGGACTGGTACAGGTTCGAGAACGTTCTTGAGAACCGGTTCCACAGGACTGAGTGCATGTTGTCCATCCACTCCAACTTGACCAACCACCGTGTACTGTATTGTAACAAAAGTAAACAGAAATAAGCTGAAAGGACATGTAAGGGAGGGTCTGGAAGAAGCTAGTTTGTTGGAAAGATGACGGGAGGATATAACTAGCATGGAAAATTGAATAATCATCTGCATGTATAAAATAAAACGAGCGGGCAATGTGTTGCCAAACAGAGTAGGGCAGGTTGTCAGAAGGGAAGAGCAAAGAGAGGCTGGGAAACTTCACAATTACTTCACAAGTACTTCACAATGTCCACGAAGGCATTCTTGCGACGGAGCCGAACATGAACTGTTACGAAGAAAGTTACACCAAGGTCAGAGTGAAACTGGATACTACAGTGTCAAATAGGGCGAGATTTACAACAGAAGACACCTATATATGTAGATTAAAGTTGACCCAGTGACATCGCGGAAGCCGAAAAGCAAAAAAAGTCACACAACGATTTGTAGATTAATACGATTATGCTTTACAGCACAAAAAAGAAATTCTTCGGACACTTCCTAACAACGTCGATGTGCTCAGTATGACACATATAAATTAAAGATTGAAGATTACACTTTGCTGTCGCATTGTGCCTGCCATATCAGTACTTATCAAACAGTAATAAACAACACCCTCTCCCAACACAGGGCCATCAAGCTGCTCTGTGAAAATGAACAACTCAAGTTGGCACAATTGTGAGCTGCCGAACACTCGCATTTCGTGAGCAATTTTTCCAGGCCTGATTCATTGTTTACTTAGTGGACACGGGCCCACTGAGGGACAGCCGAAAGGAGAACACCAAATTTCGGAGACTTACCAAAAGTCCTACACGAATGCGTTTGAAATCCTATGTCACATCGACAGTTGTTCACGTCATCCTCCTCTACGCGATAACGTGTCTTTTTTCCAAAAAAACAACCGCTCCAACTGCCCCAACTTTTCCAAACACAGTAGTAAGTCATGTAATCCTGATCAGTGTCCCAGCGCCGATCTTCATTCCATGGATCGGGATCGTTTCCAGCTGCTATTTGAGAGTCGCGGTCACATATAGGAGCAATCGTCTCCGTGAAAAACAACACGAAGAATACGGCGGATTTTAAGACCGTTTCCATGCTTATATGCATCAGTCAATTCCAGCAGTGCCCATGCCCCCCCCGGGCAACCGCGGGGCATTTGCTCACGTTGTCAGTCCCGGGGGTGGGGCACCCGCAATTTTATCGCGGCCCGGGGGCTGGGCATTTGCGTACCCCGGGGCGAACCCCGGGCATTCGACACACGTGTTTTGGAAAGTACCATGGATGAGTTCATCGGGAAAGACGAGGCGTTTGTCGAACAATGTTTTCTCAATGTTAGATATTTCTTCATTACTTGTAAGCATATAAATATAAGCGACAAGGTGAACTATATTTTGTTTATCACAAAGCAATCAGTGACATGAACTCGACTATTTCGCATTTCGCATTCAAAACTAGCCTAGCATTTTTTAAATTCATGAAAGTGGAGTTAAAATACTTAAGGTTTGCGAAATCAAATGATGCGATCTTCAAGACAGATCCCGCGAGCTTAAAATGCAATGCATCATCATTTAAAATGTCTTGATTCTTCACAGAAAAAGTAGCCTGCGAATACAGGCGCCTATCATCGCTCGCGGCTGGGGACACGTCCGCCGCAATCCCAGCTATCCTCTAGCAATTTTGACTGTTAAAAACAAATATAAAGAAATAAATATAATCAGAATCAACTAACGCGTACTGTTGTCTTTGAAGTCTTACTGTTACAATAAAATACTGAACAGTTGACCGTTTTATTCACTGATTAATTAAAAAACTGTGGAGGTGTTGGAATGCGACGATCCCGGGGGCGGGGCATTTGCCCTCTTTCTTCGTCCCCACCCCGGGGCATTTAGACAGCTTATGTGTCCCCACCCCGAGGAATTTGCCAATTTTTTTTAAAAAAAGCTAATGCCTGGGGGTTAGCCCGGGGGGTGGGGGGGGGGATGGGCACTGCTGGAATTGACTGATGCATTACTCGTCGTTACACGCCGTTCCTTTTTTGATAATTCGCGAAAGTGTGGCGGCATAATGCTGCCTTATATCTCAGAATTCACTAAGGTCAAACTGCAAAGGTTTGTTTAGCCAGAAAAGTCTAAACAGACATTTTTGGTGTGGATTAAAGTTGACCCTGTGACATCATAGAAGCACAAAAACAGACCCAACGAGAGACATCAGTGAGACTTGGACAGGAACTAGAACATGCTATTTCCGGTCACTAGCCGAGTGAAATAATACAAATAGCGGAAACCAAACTCTATAGCAAACTCCGAAAACGAAATCTCTTCCCGCCCCTCCTGCCCTCAAAAATGCTGAGAGATTTGAAAATTTCAAGGGAATCGTTAAAATTAGAACTTTAAAGATCCATTTCTCTAATTTCATGATTAACTAAGCCGGATCTAGTAATACAAACCTTTCCGATGGATATTAACAGAAAACAAATCTTAAAGAAATTAACAAAGAAGAAGTAATGGACGACAAACAATTCGTTTCTTACCAGGGCATGACTCCTTGTTGCACAGTTGTTTTTCCCGCGGGTTTCCAAGGCAAAAGTTCCCGCCATAACGTGGAGGGGGACTGGTACAGGTTCGAGAACGTTCTTGAGAACCGGTATCACAGGACTGAGTGCATGAACTCCATTCACTCCAACTTGACCAACCACCGTGTACTGTATTGTAACCACAAAACAAAAAGTTAATCAACTTCGAGCAAAAGTGAAGAGTAGACTTTAAAAGAAGGCAAGAAAATAGACAACAACGGCGGTGGGTACAGGAAAAAAAGGAAAACAACAGGGAAGGAACTAAAAAAAATCAGCTGGGAGAAAAAGTGAAGTAGACCTTACCCAGAAGAAGAAAACGAGATCGAAAAAAAAATAACTATCACATGCGGTATTTGAAAAGAGAGAGAAAAAAAAAATCATCGGTTTTCTAACTGCTCACTGATCAAGTTTGTGCCTTTGGAAGCGCGCTTTTACGAAACAGCGAGGTCAATAATTATTTAGCATCTATTGCCGCAGATACTATTGATTGAGACGGTACGTATTACAACGAAGTGAAGTTAACAGGCCCCGGCTCACAGATATCCTTAAGCACTCGAGACCAACAAAAAAAAGACAAACAAAATTGTTTCTCAAAACAAAGATGTTTGACTCCTTAGGTCGTCACCTGGACAGTTGCGCGTGTTGCACGCTCGATCGTCTCGGGATGATCCAACGCAAGTTTTACCACCGTTGCTAGGCGACGGTTTTGTACAGCTTCGTCTGCGTTCTTGTTGACCAGTTCCACAGTTTTTACTACATGTGTTCCATGAACTCCAAGTAGACCAACCTCCATCCACTAAAACAGAAAGAAAGAAAATGATAATAATAAATGCACACGCGAGAAAACCGCAGGGAAGCCGAAGGACCGAAGGAACTTAGCAACAAATGAAAGCAAGAAAGAATGAACTTATGGAACAGGGAACACTGAAGGGGAGTGGCTGTCCTATCACTTTTTTGCTTGGGTTGAACTCTAAGGGCTCCAGATGTCATGGACAATGCATGAGTTGTACTACTTGAAAGTACTAAAACGGAGGAACAGTGATTGCTAGTGCTTGTTTGCATTGGACAGAGGTTTTAGCCTTACGACTTAAAAATGGTCTCCGCGGTCCCTGAGGTCCCTGAGGAACGAGGGAACTTTGGAACTCGGCAACGCACCAACTTCGAAACGGAAGAAGGTAGGAAAGAACGAACTTGGAAATGGACGAAATTAATAAACACTAATTCACTCAACAACTTTTTGTCGTTCCGTCATTCCGTCTTTTAAGATTTCGGCTGATTTTTCGCCGTTCCATCATTTCGCCGTTCCTCCATTCCTGCTCTTAAGGTCGCCGATCGCAGCGATCGTAGCGATCAAATGAAAATCAAACCTTAAGGAACGAGCTTAGGCACTAGGGAACGGATGAACTTAAGAAAGAACTTAACTAACGAAGTTTAGGAACCAACGAATGAACGAAGATTAAAACGAGATATACGTCATATTTACCCCCAGTGCAGCACTTTCCGCTGTATCCAGTTTTACAGTTACATCTTCCAGGAAGCGGAGTTCCGCCATTAGAGCATCCCAAATTACAAGGTTGGCTATCCACGAGTGCAAACGAACAGGATCCACCGCATGTCGCTCCTCGGATCACTTTCCGTTGACGCCTCTGTGTCCCTCCAGTACCGCAGGGCTGGGTGCAAGGACTCCACGTGGACCAGTTATCGACAGCGCAATTTGTTACTGGGCACCTTCGTCTTCGTCGCCTCCTCCACCCTTCTGTTCGGTCCACCACCATGATAACGGCGAGGAACAGAAAAGACCAAAGCAGTCTTGACATTGTCTCAAAGTTCACGTTAAACTACTAAAAAAGAAAAATTAAAACAAATCACTTCGCGAAAGGACCCAGGAAGGAAGCAAATTGGACGTTCCTACATGACTAAGGTCTGGTTAACTTTAATTAAGACTGCGGAATTAGTCCATCTTTCAAAGATGAGAGGAATTCAAAGTTCTCTTTAACTTAAAGCCACAAAAATAAGATTACCTTTCGGGGCAATAAACCTCAGAAAACAACTTTTGCCACAAAACAAGACTAACGTAAACGTCTGTTAGGGGCACTACATCATCCCCACTGATGAACACTTCAACAATTCAAAACGAAAGACATTTTTTCCTCGATTGATTGAAACCGAAAAATAATTGTCTAGACCACTATATATGTACACAGAAGCCTCAAAAGGCATATTATAATAAGGCGGTACGCATGCACATAGGTTCTGATGTCAAAGTCCGTCGTAGCTTCTTGTTCCTTCAGCAATTCACTTAAACGCCTTCATCTTGCTATGCTGGATGCATTTCGTGTACCGAACAGCAAGCGTACTTAGTCATCATTTTAGCTCTGCCAGCTTCAACTTGAATAAATTGTTTTAATTTTTTTTATTTTACATTTAAGCTGATTCTTGCAATATGAGTGACAGAGGAGCCCATGGAAAAGCAAAAAAAAAAAGCTTGAATTTGTAGATATCTTATTAGAAATGTGGTCAACTATAATTTACAGAGCTATACTATTATTATTCTTAATAGTAATTGAAATAGTCTCAACAATGAGAAATATAGTTAATGCTCTGACGAAATAATGCAGGGCAGTGTCCTTTAACAGCCCTGGAAAACGATGCCCTATACCCGACAAGAATTGACACGCGATCTCTAGTATCTTTTACGGGGAAAGTGGGGGTATAACTGAAATGATGGCAAAATGCTGTACTGGGTAAAAAATATGTAGTTAACTATTGAACTACAAGAGAGTAAGGTATTTTGTTTCAAAGTGAGCTGTATTGCATGTTTCACTGCATGTATGCGAGTTCACTGTCTGAAAGACGCCAGGGGAAACGTAAAGCAGATACTAATGAAGAGAAGCGAGAAGTATCAGACAATTTGTGGTAACCCCAAACATCAATCCCATGAAAGTATTGCGGAATATCAACACAGTATGCCTTCTTTCGTTTACCTTATTTTTGCAACTCGTTCGTTGGGGCAAATTTGAGAGACAATTTAGACCTGTTGGTCCACGAGTCGTCCACACCGCAAAGAAACAAAAACTACAGGAGTAAAGCAGTAGAAAATCTGTTATCACTGTCTGCGTATTTTTTTTTACGATTATAATGACCGGTTCGAAACAAGGAAGCAGCTAATCCATACAAAGTTTGGACATCAAACAACATCATGGACACACAGCATGCAGTGAAGCAGCATCTTCAGACACAAAGTGCAGAGATACGAAACATGACATTGTGTCTTACGTACTCATTCTATCATAACCTTCCCTTTCCTCCAAGGTAGCTTACCTCTTTACGATGGATTCCTGGGACTCCTCAAACTGGCGTAAAACGTTGAAGGGATTCTACCTCTCGCTTTCCTTCTCAATCTCTGCAGCTTTGTGTCAACTGAGATTAAATGAACGGGCTGTAATAACCACTTGCTAATGACGTGACATGCAAGGAATTTGAATAGCAATCACTTCCTTTCAGCGGCATTCAGCTTTTTCAGATTCCCTTGAGATTCCACAATTTCCATACGTCGACGAAGGAAGTAAACTCACCCCTTGAGAAAGAAGTAGTTTATCTCAAATACACCTGACTACTTTGTGAGGATTTCACAATCACTAAAAAACACAGTCCACACAACCCTCCATGCTGTACTCGATCGTCACGTACTATATTGTTTACGTTTGCGCCATGTGACGGCGATTACGCAAAAACCGGAAAGGCGTAACCGACATAATAATAGGAACTAATTAAGCCTGCGAATATCCGATTATTGCAACAGGAGATGGAGTTCTAGACTGTTCAAAGCCTTCTATTTTCTTGTATTTCTCTTTTACCACTGAACGCGCGAATAGAATCGCGAGGTAACTGGACGTTTCTCTTGCTTTCCTTCTTTGCGTTTCAAAAACGACGGCTGCGAAGTAGTCTACATGCATGTGTAAAGAGTTCTACCATCCGGAACAAAGAAAACCTCCCGGGAAACTATTGTAACCGGAAGACAATAAGCCAACTGATTCATCTTTTCGTACGGAAAGAGAGCAACGCTTGTGCGCCATAACGTGTTTTAGAGATAAATATTTATAACACAATGACTTTTCAGAAAGCCACTGTTTGGCAGTCCCCCATATTTGAGCCGTCACGCAACTCGCTAACCATTACGGCCAGAATCGTTGCGTGACTTTTGAGAAGGTTTCCCACGCGAACGCGCGAGCGGCAAAACCACAAATGTTAAAGTCGGCATTCAACGCCGCCCACGAAAACCTAAGGGCCTGATCACATGGCGAATTTCAGCCTGGTTAGCCAGGCTGAAATTTCAGGCTTTCATCGCGCGATTTGTTTAAAAGGCGGTACTGCTTTTGTGATCGTGCATGAAAGCGTTCAGAAGAATAGACAGATTGGGAAAAATGTGCTTACATCCCTGTTGCTACCAAATTCAGACAACACCATGATTCATTTGGGAGGTTACAATTATGCAATTTGTCACACGCAACTGATTGCATGGGAGTATGTGCAAACAGAACAATTGTAACGACCCAAATGAAACATCACGTGATCTAAATTGGGTGAGAACAAGGAGTGAAACACGTCACCCGAATCCATCTACAATAATCGATAGATTTGGGTTTGATACTGCTTTGTTACTTTCCAACATAGCGGGCGGAAAAAAGGAAAAGTTTAAGAAAAAAAAAAACAACAACAACAACAACAACACCTACATAAACCTCTGAAGCTTTCACTTAAAGGCGCCCTTCACCCTACCCCTGCAAAAATCTCCACCATGTGTTATATCCGGAAAGCTTTGTAACCTCGCTCGCGCGCAATTACCCGGTTTGTTTTGTTTACGTATAAGAGAAGAATAGAAACATAAAAATATTACTAGACGTTTGGACCCTCATGGTTAGTGCGAGTTTAACAAAGAAAATACAGTGAGCAGCGAGGAGTTCAAGCAAAATGCTGGCACATTTTGCTAGGGGCAGCTCAGAAGTCGATTGGTGCGAATCGAATTATGCTCATGTAGCTTTTATCGCCGAGTTTTACAACACGGTACAGCGAGCCGGCGCTTTTGTTTTTGCTTTTAATTAAGTGCTCGAGTCTTGCTTATCATTTTTCAATGTTCTAGAGGAACAGTATTAATACAGATGTGTTTTTAACTCAGGTCAGCAACGCCATCTTCCTTGTTCTACCGCCTTTCTTCATGTAAGTACCATGTTTTATTACCTCTTATATCTTCAGCTTTAATTATTCTGGGTTTACTTTTGCGCTCCAGTAACGTTTCAACTTCCTCTTTTTATTTTTTATTTTTTCCTCTTCAACGCGTGCAGATGTTACGCTATGACATGTAAGTTCCGGGCGTGGTGTAATATATTACACCAGATTAAAATTATTCCCGAGGATAAGGTATATACTCAAAATAAGAAACACAAACAAGATTATTCTGACATGGAACGATAAAGATTTCTTCGTTGTAGTCGATTTATAACTGAGTTGATTTCGCTCTCGAAGACAAGATATTTACTTAACTTATAATTCTGGGAATAGATTTTAATCTGACAAGTTTGCTTTGTTGTAACTGACTTCTGAGTAAATATCACAGAAATACGACACACGTTCACGACACGCTGAATTTATACTGGCATTTCTGAACGGCTTTCAAATCAAACGAGAACAAAAAATATACATATGAAAGGCGTTTACTGCAGGTACTGGTAAAGTACCTGTTCATGAGCATTTGCCAATTTGGCCTATTTGCATATCGTCTCCTTGGCAGCACTGAGTTCTTATAAAGTATATAAAAATAATTTGCTTGGCAAATAGAAATCAGATTTGCTGTCAACCCGTTACTGATACATGTGAAGAATGAAACAAAGCTTTCCTTGGAACGATGCACTCGTGCGAGTAGAGCGGTAACCTGTAAACGGCTGGCGTAAACGGCTTGAGCTGTGCACTGACTCATGCATATCACAGGAACCGCAGGCGGTCTGTATGGTGTTTTAGAAAAGTTGTATTTATTGCATAAAAATTGCTTCACTGGTGTATAGTCTATAGCCAGCATGACATGTGACGGGCGTTTCTCACTGGTCGCGGTGTAACATACCGTCTGAAAATTACTTCCCCGTTTCGCTGTAACCGCATTAGGTTTTTTACGTTGTTTGAATTTAATGAGCTATCGCAAGCGCAAAACACTTATCGCAAAATTACTCGATTCATATTTTGTTTTGTCTTCAGCGTATAAAAGTGCTAACATTATTGACCACCCGTTGGGGTGTGGACGGTAATTTAGAAACAAAAGAAAAACAGCTGTGCATTTGTAAAGATTTCACGCTACTGTTCTACGTGTGTCACAAAATTCCTATCAATCTAGGCGGTGCTTAAGCCAACTAAATTATCTAAAGAATAGCTTAAGCAGATGAAAAAAAAAACAGAAAAGAAATGTTCGCAAGCCATAGCGAGTTCAGTTCAACCTAACATAAGATCAGGTTGTATGAAAATGTGGTGAATGCGACCAAGTGCGACAGAATAGCACTGATAGTAACCAGTTCATTTTCAAGTATTTTAAGTAGATGTTCATCATCAAACAGGCCGGTTAAGGGCCCATTAACCGATTTATGCGCGCGCTCGCGCGCGTTGCTAAGGAGGTGAAATTTCACTTCCTGTTACTTACGTCAGCCTGAGCACGGAAAATAAAAACAACTCAATAACTTCCAAATCCGCTTACATTATAGATGTTTTTCTTTGTGTTTCGCAAAATGCAAACTAAAATTGTACAAGAAGAGAAAAAATAAGAAAAAGACAGAAAAACAAGAGCAAAAGAAAGAGAAAACCTAACTCCGTGTGGCTTTGTTTGATCTTACCGAAGTGCGCTGGTAGTGTAAATTGCGCACGCGCTGATAGGGTAACTTCCAATAGATATCGGGCGCACTTCCGGTTTCTTTAAATGCTAAAGGAACGCGTTTTTTCATTAAATCCAGCCTTTTTCGACGGATTTCGATCAAAGACAACTTTGGAAAGATAGCTATGCATTCCTTTTTCAAAATCATGCTTTTTTCAGAAAATTACGAATTTTTCAATATTTTGAAATTCTCTCAAAATCTGACCTTTTAGAAATGAAACAAAATCTATGCATAGCGTAATGGGGATTCAAATTAAAATATCAAATCAATGAAAAAAATCCCGATAAAGTAATTTGCCTGGGAGCCTTTGCGTTTTTTCAGTATTAGTCACATGACCATGGGCGTGGCCTGATGACGTCATCAATAGTGTTACTGATCATGAAAAAGTTAAAACACATGAAATAACTCTGAACGAACTAAAAATGATGAGGTTATATGAGAGTAAATTTTCCTTAGCAACGGCTCGAAAAGATCGGTTAATGGGCTCTTAAAGTAAAAAAAAAAAAGAAAAAAAGACGCAAAGAAACAGTAAAGAATAACAACAGTTTTCTTTCAAGCACCAGCTCCTTTGCTCGCAATCTATACGGGGCTGTGCAAACTGAGGCACTTAATTGCCTCAGTAATTTTTCTCGTTTTTGTTTGAAGGGAGAACTGACAATAAACACCGCGAAATGCGTATTATGGACCTTGCCTCAGTCATAACTTGTTCTCGCTATGACCCTGCTTTATCTAACCCAGAATGTATCATTTAAAGTACGGCAAAGATGGCACATTGAAAAATAAGCTGTTTTTTTTTTCACACCTGTCTCTTTATTCTTCCTCATTTTGAACCATTCTTGTTTCTGTTCGGTTCATGATTACTATGCTTTTGATGTTTTCCAGAGTCAGTAAACTGTTATTCAGTCGCACTTTTCCTCCGATCGGAAGCGCAAAATAATGACTTTATCAAACTCCACTGATCTTTTACAAGTGGACTTCCTCTTGTTGCAGATACCTGTTTCGTCCATACTCCAAGCACGTCTGTTCCGGAGTGAACATTATCTGGGCTTTATTCATCGTGATTGGAGTCAGTTCAGCGTATTTTCACGCCACTCTCAGCCTGGTGGGACAGCTGCTTGACGAACTCGCCATCTTGTGGGGTTTGATGGTGGCGTTTGCCTTGTGGACGCCTAAGTGGATGCTCGCTCACGGACCGTTTGGGGAAGACAGGTATATGTTTTGAGCGGGTAAAGTGAATCAAATCTTACGCTGTGATTGGCTACTCGAGCGGGCAAGTGGGACTATCTTGCCCACTCGGACGGGTTTACCCGTTGTATCCCGCAAGATAATGGTGTTCTTCATCTTTTCAAGAGTAAACTTGTTTGGTCAAGATGGCTGGATATCACACGTTCTATCGCGTCAAACTTGACAAAGAGACTGAGAAAAGAGGGGCGGCTCGTAATTTACTCATATGCTTCTCCAACTCAATAATAAAGGAAATCATGGCCGTGACAGTGTTTGGATATCTCATCTTAATTAGCATAGATTGTCACAATGTTATTTCTCCGTTTTCTCCTTAGTTTAGGTTCGATTGAGAAGATATACCAATCATTCAAGCCAGTGTTTGACCACATTTCCAAACATGTTCTTTCGTGTTTGATATATTACTTCAGTCTAAAAAGCCAATATCAATATCTTGTTCCTCCGGGAAATCATTGAAGGCATTTTCGTATTCCTTTTTTTTTCAAACAGAGAGACGTTTCAGTATGCTATCCTGGCCTTATCGTTGATTTGTACTTGGCTGGGCTTTGTCTACCCTGTGGCTAACGCGTTCGTGTTGATGACCTTTGGAGCTCCGTTTCTGTTCATGCTGTTTGCTGAACTGAAAAGGTAACTTGTACTCTCTTTTCTCAGTTACAAGAACGTTTCAATGTAATGTTCGAACTGAGGCTCAACCCGAAATGATCTCATTTGTTCTCATCTTGGGTACATTCTAAGCACATTCTCTCTACAGCTTCTGGTACTATACCGTAAGTAAAATATAAGGCTTAAATACTACACACGCGAATCGATAAGTAAGAACGCTGGAAGTGTACTGGGAGGTCACTTGGCTTTCTGAAGATAAAAGTTGTTCTGCCTTGACGAGCAATTCGATTTGTTTTACGATATAATACTCGAAACGTCAGTAAAAGAAAACATCAAAGTTTTCGGATTATTTTTCCGTCCACAGCTGTCAAAATCTGAAAGTCAGGAGACTGGGATTTACGTGTGCTGGATGGTGGTTTGTTGCTGTGCTCTTCTGGGTGAATGACAGAGTATTCTGTGATATATGGAGGTCCGTGTCGTTCCCTTATCTTCACTGCGCGTGGCATATACTGATATTTATCGCCGGATACACTGGTTGTGTCCTCGGCGCTTACTTCTACGCTGCAACGGAGTTTCCACAGCTTCGCCCAGCGCTGACCTTCTGGCCTTGTTGGTCATCTGAATGGGGAGTTCCCTACATAGTGTTGAGGGGGATTCCAAAAGAAAGCAACCCGTGAGAAAACAATGTCACAGAGTGGGGAACTGTTTGGGTTTTGGACTCTTGCTAACGCTGCTACCTTGAACCAGGGATAACGCTGATACGGCAATGGAAATATTTTCACGTGGAGACTACAGCGGCACTGTTTGGAATACACACCAACAAGCTATGTTACCACAAATTCAGCTCACAAGTTGAAGAGGGCCATGCTAGCAAAGAACAGGCAGAGTTGACTCGACGAAGCAACTGAAACAGGGTGTCAAGAAAGAAAAAAGCTCTTTTTGTCACACAAAATGCAAATAAGCGAGAAAAGTTAGAATGGAAAACTCCAATCACAAGATGTTCAAGTTATTCTTTACTCACGGCTGCATTCATAACGGCACGAAAGCCGCATCTCAAAATGCTACCAGAGGAAATTACAGGCACAAGATAGGATATTGAACTAGCTTATTAAGCTTCAACAGAAAATAAGCCCGAATAACAAGCGGCAGATAAATTATCAAAATCAGTCATGTACGTCAATTTGAGCATATATCATGTACACTTTATTTCAAAAACTATAGCAATAATATAATATCTATTAATACAATACTCTAGGCTATACACTTTAGATATATAAATAAAGGTACAGTTTACAGATTACGGTGTACTTATCATAATTTCTCTTTTATGTCATGAATTACGCCATTTAAACAGTGCATCGATCATTTACATAACTGAGTAAAAACGACTCATTTCAACTTAGGGGATTTAAAATGCTGTTGCGTCAAAACCATGTTTATAGTGTACGCGATGTTTTAAAAGCCCAGTCCAAACGAGAAATGTTTGGCCACTAAAGACGATCAAACATTTTTCCGTTTGGACATCACCTTGTTTGATCGTGTATAATAGAATCTGAACGCCGACAAACAATGGATCACACATTGTAAAACATGTTGTTCGTTTGGACACCGACCATGTTCAGACATGTTTGATACTGGTACAACATCAACATGTTTGGTCACCAAAAACAATGTTTGATCGAGTTTGGTCGCCAAACATTTCCCGTTTGGACAGGGCTTCAGTCACTGGTAAATGTTCCGTCTGCTGGTGTGAAGAAATTCGAGTTTCAAAGAGCCAAAACCTCTCTTGGAGTTGCTGCTATTTAAAACCAGCCAGGGAAACATGCTCACAAAATGAACTTTGCATTCAAAACGTACAGCATTTGTAGATGGGCAAAGACAGATTTCAAAGGAGAGTCTGTCATTTGAATGGTTGTATTTGGAATGACAGTCTCGTTGCACTTGCTTTGCAACCCGAAGATGAAGTAACGATGAATCGCGATTCAAAGCCGCGTCAAACACAAATGTTGGTCCACACAAGAATCTTTGGCCAATGTAAGCCGCGTATTTAAAGGCATCCAGGCCAACCTTTTTTCCAATTCATGTTCAGTAATGACACATAGAGAGGATGCACGGTATGGTTCTGTACACAGGACGTCTAGTCGTGTCTAGGTAACCTTGATGCTTTCAAGACTTGGTGAGATATTAAGCGTGTGCCATGCCTAAAGGAAAGTCGAAGTTAACTCTGTTAAAACTTGTACCATCAATTTACGTGGGTATTCTTTTCAACACAGGACGTCTAGTCGTGTCTAGGTAACCTTGACGCTTTCAAGACTTGGTGAGATTTTAAGCGTGTGCCATGCCTAAAGGAAAGTCGAAGTTAACTCGTGTTAAAACTTGTACCATCAATTTACGTGGGTATTCTTTTCAACCTTGCTGCTTTTCACTTCAAAACGAGGCTTGCAGAGGGAGTTTTTTGGGGGTGGGGTGGGGAGGGGGCTGGAATTTAGTTAACACACGCAAAAAGGCAACGCTTTATGTCCGTGTAGTCGTAAAGTACTGATCCTGTGTAGCGGTCGTTGACTTTGTGACCGAGAGCAAGGCACTCTCAGGAGGCAAAAGACTGCTACGGCTTGCAGGCTGGTGGGAAGCAATGACCCTAACATAAGAAAGGTCATCATGGGCTAGAAACTTGTTGACGTCAGAAGATTTTCTTTTTCAACAACTTAAGCTGCTGTAAAAGTGAGATCCTCTCTCTACATTGCACATTTTTCAACCATAATTCCCATATAGACTTATCCCTTTTATTCGTAATCACAGAGAAAGCATACGTCGATGTCCTTGATGAACGACTTGCGTGGAACATGAATCATGATTCATATGATTTTCTCAAACTCATTAATAATCAATCAAGTTAAAACAAAGAAAATCACAACCGTGAAGGAGGTTTAGATACCCGGTCTTAATTAGCATAGATTTTCATGATTTTACTTCTCCGTTTACTCCTTATTTTTTGCTTCGATTGAGAAGATATATCAAACACTCGAGACTGTTTCACCGGCTATCCAAACACCTCGAATTTCGACAAAAATACCCCGCTGCGCGTCGTATTTTCAACTCTCTTCTCGATGTTTGGATATCCCGATGAAACACTGTCACTCGTGTTTGATATATTACATCAACGCGATTGCCATAAACCTACCAGCCTGAACTTCATATGGATCTTGTCAAAGTGATGGTTGACGGCTTTAGCAACATTATTCCCATCAAAAGGTTCTGCAAGTTAAAGAACGCATTGCTCAAGCCTATAAAAGCTTGCCAAGTATCTATTGTGATCACAAATTCTTAGAGTTGTCTAAACAAAACAGTACCGGATCCAGAGATGCTCAAAACGGGTGAGTTGTGGGGTGTTGTGGGGTGAAGAAAGGGTCGACTTTTACCGGTGAAGAAAGAGGGCTTTTTCTCGCATCAAAACGGTGCCTCGGATGGAGTGAAGTTTTACAGTGGAGAAAGGGAATGAAGTCGGAAGAAGGTCTTAATCAAATATTGAAGAGAGTCAAAAGAAATAATATAAATATAGTTAAATGAAATTTAAGGGTCCATTAACCGATTCATGCGCGCGCTCGCGCGCGTTGCTAAGGAGGTAAAATTTCACTTCCAGTCATTTACGTCAGCCTGAGCGCGGAAAATAAAAACAACTCAATAACTTCCAAATTCGCATCCATTTTAGATGTTTTTCTTTGTGTTTCGCAAAATACAAAGTATAAAAAGAATAGGCAAAGACAAAATAAGAGAAAGACAGAAAAACAAGAGCAAGAGAAAGAGAAAAACTAACTCCGTGTGGCTTTGTTTGATCTTACCGAAATGCGCTGGTAGTGTAAATTGCGCACGCGCTGATAGGGTAACTTCCAATAGATATCGGGCGCACTTCCGGTTTCTTTCAATGCTAAAGGAAACGCGGTTTTTCATTAAATCCAGCCTTTTTCGACGAATTTCGATTAAAGCCAACGTTGGCAACATAGCTATGCATTCCTTTTTTGAAATCATGCTTTTTTCAGAAAATTACGAATTTTTCAATATTTTGAAATGCTCTCAAAATCTGACCTTTTAGAAATGAAACAAAATCGATGCATAGGGTAATGAGGATTTAAATTAAAATATCAAATCAATGAAAAAAGTCCCGAGAAAGTAATTTGCCTGGGAGCCTTTGTATTTTTGCTGTATTAGTCACATGACCATGGGCGTGGCCTGATGACGTCATCAATAGTATTACTGATCATGAAAAAGTCGGAACACATGAAATAACTCTGAACTAAGTAAAAATGATGAGGTTATATGAGACTAAATTTTTTTAGTAACGGCTCGAAAAGATCGGTTAATGGGCCCTTAACATAGTTAACGACTAGGAGCTAGTCTGGTCAGTAGCGTTTTTATAGGCGGGTGTTAATGTCTTGGCCGTCTGTGAGCGTTTGGTTAGCGTTTGGTGCGTTCTGTAGCGTTTGATATAGTTCAATGAAATTTTACATAGTTTATGACCAGGAGCTAGTCTGGTCAGTAACGTTTTTTTGTATGCGTTTGATAGTGCCTTGGCCATCTGTCAGCGTTTGTTTAGCGTTTGGTGCGTTCTGTAGCGTTTGATATAGTTCAATGAAATTTTACATAGTTTATACCAGGAGCCAGTCTGGTCAGTAGCATTTTTGTATGCGTTTGTTAGTGCCTTGGCCATCTGTCAGCGTTTGTTTAGCGTTTGGTGCGTTCTGTAGCGTTTGCAGCAGTCATATGGTCGTGAGAGCCCTGGGGCTGACATTGTCCAGCGGTATTTTTGGTTAGTACATGTGTTGAAGTCCCATGTGCTCGCAGTGTGTTCATCGCTCTGTTAGTGTGGCGTTGTGGATTGAATTATAGTTTACCGGTTCTCGGCGTTCCCTCCCTATCCCCCCCTCTCTTTTTAGCATTTTTTCTTTCTTTCTTTTTTCTTTTTCCCACCAATGCCATCTGGCTTGAGTGTGACGGGTACCTGTAGGGGGCTTAGCGCGGGGGGCTCGTGGCTTGGTTGCGGGTTGGGCAGGCCAGTCGGGTGTTCTAGCGCCTTGGGGATGTGACTGCGGTTGCAGCCCCCGGGCTTCGTAGGCACCTTCCCTCCACTAGCGACTTGGGCGTTAATGCCAATTACGAGATTTCAAACACTGTTGTAGGAAGTTTAGTTTAAACGTTGTAAAAGATGCCCTACAAGATTACATTCAGACTTGTCAAGTCCACCGATTGGGTGAAGAAACACTGCATTGTTTTGTAAATTAGTGACAACTGAGAACAGTGCACACAAACAAAGCTTAGGTAATATACGTAAGAAAAATTAATAACACGAATTCCATTGTACATGTGTACGGTTTATAAAACAAGATTCACAGTTAGGCAAGTCTCCCCAATTCATGTACATCCCCTAGGGAATTCCTGAAACATCCTTGGCATTTAGTTATGTTACACTGACAATACACGTGCATTGTAGTAACAACTTACCCTCTATAACAATAGGCTTTGTCTTCCATTGTCCAGAATATCTTGGATAGGCAGTACCCCTTGCAATTGATATATAGTCACTGTTCCATCTGTAAAGGGCATAACGTGAACCATTTTTACATCAAACCCAAATGGATCACTGACCATTGTTAAACCTCATACAAACAACATGTTGAACACGAAAGCCATACCTAAAATCCAATGCATAGTACTTAAAAAAGCCCACAAACAGCTCTCCTAGGGATTGCCTGTTCCCTGACCTGTAAGAAAACAGCAAATAAAAACTATAACTTTCAACCATAAACTTGAGATTTTATAAGGCATTGCACACAAAATTTGACAATTCTTTTCAATTAAGGCTGTGGAAAGTAAAATAAGTTCTAGTATATATGTGTGTATGTATGTACATTGTACAATTAAATAAATGCAAGTACATGTACAGTGCAGCTCAGATATATGCGAACTACGCATACGCGTATTATACGCACGTATTTTGCGTATACGCGTATGTTAATACGCGCACATATGCGCGTATATACGCGCGTATATGTCTCTTTGTTATGCATTCCCATAAGTTTCTTTATGTGAAGCATTGTTGGTCAAACAAAGGACATTACATTTCTGGGAATGAAGAAGGCTTCAAAGCGAAATTTGCATGTTGTTGAAACGTCCTGCCGATCAATGAAAGCTATCACATTTCGAGTTTTCGATCACTTCGCAAATTCACCGACAAACTACCGTTTATTAACACTTGCTTGATCTTAAGCTACCAAAAATGGGAAGAAAATTGAAACAGTCGCTTGAACTCCCTACTTTAACACGTGAACTTAATGTTTTTACAAGCAAAGATCTGTGTTTCGGCACGTGTCGGCAAGTCGTTTGCGAAATGTTTGTCTGAATTAAGCGTTCTGAAGATCCTAGTCGAAAAAATTATATCTCCGGTTATATTTGACACAGATCATTCATTCAAATGGTAAAATAATCTTTCCTTGACGAAAAAAATTGTTTATCAAAGTTTCTATGGTGCGCCGCTCACGTTTAGTTATTTTTTCTTCAAGGAAAAGTTCTGTGTTTCGGCACGCGTCGGCAAGTCGTTTGGGAAGTGTTTATTGTCTGAACCGTTCTGAAGATCTTCGTTGAAAAAATGATATCTCAGGTTTTATTTGGCACAAATCGTTCATTCAAACGGTAAAATGCTCTTTCTTTAGCCAAATAATTGTTTGTCAAAGTTTCTATGGCGTGCTCACGTTTAGTTATTTTTTTCTTCAAGGAAAAGTTCGTGTTTAGGCACGCGTCGGCAAGTCGCTTGCGAGATGTTTACTGTGTGAAGCGTTCCGAAGACTTTGTCGAAAAAAATGATATCTCCGGTTATATTTGACACAAACCGTTCATTCAAACGATAAAATGCTCTTTCTTTAGCCAAATAATTGTTTATCAAAGTTTCACTGGCGCGTCGCTCATGTTGAGTTATTTTTTCTTGGAGGAAAAGTTCTGTGTTTCGGCATGCGTCGGCAAGTCGCTTGCGAGAATGTTTATTGTTTGAAGCGTTCCGAAAACCTTGTCGAGAAAATGATATCCCCGGTTATATCTGACACAAACCGTTCATTCAAATGGTAAAATACTCTTTCCCCGACGAAAGAATTGTTTATTGAAGTTTCTATGGTGCGCCGCTCACATTTTGTTATTTTTAATTTTCTTCAAGGAAAAGTTGTGTGTTTCGGCACACGTTTCCAAGTCGCGCGCTTGCTTGGACCGTGTTTACTTTGTGTCGAAAAAGTTATCTTTCAGTTGTGTTTGTTCCATGAAGATGGGATTGTTGAAGCATGTATCCCCGGTTCTATTTGACAAAAAAACGGGTAAATTTTTGATTTAACGGCAAAATACTCTCTCTTTTAATTATAATCAGTCAGTTAATTTTCTGTCAAGTGCCCAATTGCAAAATGTTAGTTTCAACTAACATTTTGCTAATAAGTCAGTCTAGTCTGAAGGCATACGCGCGTATACTGTATACGCGTATTCAAAATAAAGAAAACTCTTTCTCGCTCTGTGGCAAGCTGTCAAGCCATTGAAAACTACAATGACCTGCTAAGAAAAGAAAAAACAATAGGTTAGCTCATACACACTAATCAGGCATACGCGTATATACTGTATACGCGTATGTGCGTATATGCATACGCGTATGTGCGTATATACATACGCGTATACGCGTATTGGGCTGACGCGAATTACGCGTATATTTTGGTTCGGATATATCTGAGCTGCATTGTACTTGTTTAAAGTGGAACAAAAATAGTCATAATTAAATATTAGCCTGCGTACATGTAGCAAGCGTTCCCATATGAATGGAATTTGTTTTAATTATCGCGGCCTATGCTTGCCCCACCAGCCCCATCTTTGTCAATTTTGTGCTCTGACCCCAGTTTTTGCACGACCAGCAGGTGAGAAACCTGTCCCTTGTATGGAAATGCTTGCTTCGTAGGCTATTGTTTAAGAAATAGAAAACATAGAAAACGAGTTCTCCCAAACTTTCACGAGTGTTTCTATAAATCGATAGAAATACGGAGAACATGTTTTCTATTTGTTTTAGAAAACACCGCGACGAAAAGAAGGAAAACAACTTGTTAGCTTTGATTATCAAAATGTAAATTCTCTTTGCTCGCGCCATCATTACGTCAACAGCTCGTGCTAGTTCTGTGTTTCTATCAAGTTATAGAAACACGACTTTTAACCAATCAGCGCGCGTATTTTCTGAGGTCTGTTTTCTAATAGATTTTGTGAATGTTTTATAGGTGTAATGTTTACTTTAAGCCTTATACAAGGTGAGTTTAGATTAGCATACAGTAATTAAGACATTCTTATTCATTCTCAACTCTTTCTGCTAGAGATATGTAACGATGTTTTCTAATTGATAAACCCAAAGAAAGCTAGACTAAATATTTACTAGACTTACTGATTGCAAGCAATATGTTTACACGGATCTTGACTTATAAGATTTGATACATCTCCATGGTACTTAAACACTGCCTGGTAAAAGAGAACAACACTAATATTAACACCATTTCTTTTCAATTTGGCAATAAATTGTAGTAAACAAATAATTGTATCAAAAGAAGTTTGAAGATTATGTTCGTCGTTTTTGACAGAAAACTTGGAATTGCAGGTATCAATCACTAACAGCACCACACTGTTGCTAATTTTTAGCGAGTACAAACTCAATGTAAAATGGGCCAAGGGAGCAGGCCAAAAAGAAAGCTTGAAGAGAATGGACTAATTCCACATACACCTACTTATTATATGGCTAGCTCCGTGAGCGGGCAAGATGAATCAAATCCTGCACTGTGATTGGCTACCCGAGTGGGCAAGATGGAGCTATCTTGCCCGCTCAGGACTACACTGTACCCGCCGTGTCCCGCAAGAAAAATTTCTGCGAAAGCCATATAATAAATTCTTTATTGACCAAGCTTGTCCAGTCAAGATGGCTGGATATTGGCCTCGTTCTTTTTTTTGCGAGTTTATGGACTTCGACTCCGTCTTGGTCCATAAACTCGCAAAAAAAGAACTTAGCCAATATCAAGCCATCTTGACCTCACACTTGGTCAATAACCCATACATATTGCCTACTATGCACATGCTGTTTGGGCTGTCGAGAAATCTTCCTTCCTCACTGGGGAAGGAAGACTGCATGACGAGCCCAGAGAGTGTCCGTATTGGGGGCTAAAATACTACAGGCTGGCTAGTAAGAGAGTAGATTTTTTGTAGAAGCCTCTTGTAGGGTCCCAGTAGTGGTACATTGTCTTTGTTATACCCAGCATCTATTTTATTTTGTTTTATCCAGCGGTCATTAGTAATCAAACATGCAGATGTACAATGCACTTACTGGATATTGCCTCTGTAAGACAGGAACTACAGCAGGCTTACAAATGCCTGCCAATAACAAAAACAGAAAAAAACACACTAATTGAATACACTGTACAATCATGTCCATGGACATGCCCAGGAGGGGCATTGCTCTCCTATAAAAGCTATATACTGCGGTATGATGTTGCTCTCAATAAGATATTGCACAACGAATTTGACATTTTCTTTTTTTTCAAAAAGGGTGCGGAAAGTCAAATACCTTGATCTGAAAACACATTCATGTGCATCTACGGCAAGGCTTTCAAGAGTTGCAGCATAGCCTGCAAAAGGTTTTTGGACAGTACCCCCCCCCCCCCCCCTTCTGTCACTAGCCAATGGACGAGTGAAGTTCTTTGGGGAATTTTTTAAGAATTCAAATACAAAAAGCATGCAAAAAATGAAATTAATTGCATTCTAAATGAATTAAGCTTCAGGGGGGGGGGGGGGCTAGTGAGGATGACGTTTTGGCTAGGACATCAATTGGTTTTATTTGCTGGAGATGTACTTTACACATATAACAGTTAACCTTCTTGTTCTCAAAGGTGGTCAATATTACAAATTATTCTGCAACACTGTTTTCAGGTGACATTTTATAACAATGTCACCTTGTAAATAGTGAATAACCATCAGCGTAAGAGCATAACTGGAGAGTGTTCCACAACTAGCATCATTGATGTCATGTTTCTTGGCCCACTTCTTCACAAGCATCACTAAGGGTTGGACACGATAGTCCACTAAAATAACAAATAAAACAACATCCATGTAAGACATACAGCAACTGTTAGAAACCATGTAAGAATTTGGGTGCTTTGTCAAATAACTGAGACCCCCTGCACTTTATGAAGATAGGCCTACATGTATGAGTGAAGTGCCTTATTTAAAGGTTGAAAGAATGCAACACAAACCAAACTCTGGACCCAACATGTCAACCACTAGACCATCTTATTTAATTCTCAACATTACTTGAAATATGCTTGCTCTTGTTTCCTCTTTACGAGCATTTGCATTTACCCTGTTGGAATTCCAGGGTTGTGACTTTAAGATCAAAACTGAGTCAAACTACATCTGTGCAGATAGCACAAAGTATTCATTCAAAACTCCTGACATTCTAATGATGATTGAATGTTAGGTACTGGACATGTACCTTCTATAATGGTATCATTTCAGTATGGCATAATTATTATTATCATCACAGTCGAACCTCGATTATCCACACTTGTTCGGACTAGACGACATAGTCCGGATAATCAAGGGTCCGGGTAATTGAAAATATGAATATTAATGAAGGACAAAACTGTTTAAATAAAGCAACATTTAATTGTGAAACAACACTTTTACAAATTGTTTGGAAAACAATATGGTCTACTGTATATCTTGAACCACTCAACTCTGAGCTAATCAGAACTCACTTGAGTGTTCTTCATTAGTTACCACGCATACGAGCGCTGCTTTTGCTCTTCAACAGCAAAACAAACTTGCTTTTGACTGCACTTTTCAATGCTATAGTTTTAAAAAGAATATTGCTACGGATCTTAATCATGACTTATAAATATTCATGACAAAATTGGGACTAGAGAAAAAGTCCGGATAATCGAGAAACCCAGATAATTGAGGTTTGACTGTATTGACAATTACCTCCACAATATGCTCGAAGTAAGTGAGTGTTCCTAACACCCTGAAAATTTAACAAATTGTACAATATAACTGATTACACACCACAGACAATAGCACGTGTCGCAGACAAAGAGAGTCAGGAGGAACTATAATACTTGGACTAAACAATTAAATGCCTTTCTATCATGTTAGAGATTCCATTTTACTGAAAACACCATAAATGATCAGCCATGATTTTCATTATGTAGTTTCCATTTTGTGATCTTAAGTACAGAGTGTCAGTGAAACAGTTGTACCACAAATAAACGGTGGCAAGTTAAGATGCTGTGCATTTATGGCAAATAGCATTTTCCAGTGAACAAGAGCAGGGCTGACAAAGATTAAGCTACACCATATTTACTAACTCTGGTTACATGTAAACTGAATAAGTCTGTACCAATCATAGGGTTGAGTAGAATGCCAGTTTTTGTAGCTTTGAGTGGCTAGGAGTATTGTGCCTTTATGGCCAAGGAAATGTATAACAGTGTAGTCCATGACAGGCAGCCTTTAATTAAACTAGCTACATGTAACAATTGTTGCCTACCTGACAAGGATAATGTTTAAGAATGTGTAAATGGCCAGCAATGCAGAAAAGAGAAACTTACCACAACATTGTTAATGTTAATATCACACTCACAGCCACTAAACAAGGAAAAGAATAATACTATCATGAATTAAAGAGTCCAGCAACAAAAATACTGTTGTAAGTTAAAATGCTGTAAATGTACATCAATGGCACACGACTATCCCAGTATGGTGAGCTTTAAGAGATCTTTGATCTTAATATGGGAAAAACTGTCAGAGAAAGTACATGCACATAAACCCTTTAAAAAATAATAAAAATGAATTATAATGTTCAGAGAGAGTGTGAGAGAGAGAGAGAGAGAGAGAGAGAGAGAGAGAGAGAGAGAGAGAGAGAGAGAGAGAGAGGGAACCATGTAAGCCATGAAAACAGGTACTCTGGAATTTTTGATTTGCAATGTTGGTTTTTCAGGAGGGAGAAAAACCAGAGCACCCAAAGAAAAGCCCTCAGAGCAAGGCAAGAACCAACAACAAACACAACTTAAATAATTTTTTTTTATGACAGAATAAAACCTGGGCCACCTTGGTGGAAGGCAAGTGCTCTCACCATTGTGGCAACCCTTCTTTCCCCATGACTTTATGAAAGGGAAAGCAAATGAATATAGCTTTATGTAAATTAGCCTTAAACAACACAATCATAATTATACATGAACTCATAAAATAATGCACTATTAATAATAATACTCATCATCCCACCTAATTGAATCCTTGAATTTCAAAATTGGCACTGTGGCAGGGATAACTGAACATTTACTAAGGAAAGCTGTTAAAAGATAAAGTTGTCATAATCTTAAATACATATTCATGATTACTTCTGAACATCCTCTTTAAGTAGTTTTATTGATTCATTTGTTTGTTCGTTATTCTTTCAATCCTTACCAAACTGAGGGGCAGATTCAATTGCAGATATATTTGGATATTCTTTGTGCATGTTTCAAGTGAAAGCAGGCCAGAGGGACTTTGCAGAATTTCATGAAAAAATATAACCTGGCAGTCTGGGAGAATCTGTTTGAAACTTCAATCAAAATCATAGTAATTTCACTAATTTCAGGACTTAAAAAAGAAGTACACAATTTGTTTGCCCAAAATAAATGTGCTGTTTTCAAAAACCTGCTTCAAGGGATAAAAAATAGTGGTATTGTACTTACAGTTATTAGGGTCACTGTTGAGCAATCTCTGCATTTGCCGCAGAACTGATAAGACATAATGTCTATTGTTTCCCTATAACACAAAGAAAGACACCAGGCTGTAAAACAGCAACTTGTTAACTGCATGCATGCTTAACAGTAATATCACAAGACATAAATTGTATAATCACACCTGTCTTAAATGATTCACGATGCAACAGAAATCTGCATCACTTGAATCATGACCAAAGCCATTGCTTGATGAGCCACAGAGATGTAGAGAACAACCTGAAATAATGACAAAAATAATTACAGTACTGTACATGTACAACTCTGACTTTATCCGCCAACTATGGGAAAGTAACAAAAACACATCATATACAAATTACTTCACTTGAAATGCAGTACTTAACACAGTCCAATGAAAAAATTCCAAACAAAAACACTGAGACCTCTGAGACAGGGATAAAGCTACAGAAAGAAGACAAATGTACAAGAAGAGAGACCGACTTTTCCTTACTACATGAAATTTTCGCGACCATTTATTTTGCGATTTTGAGGCACACATATTTTGCGACACTTAAATTCTGTGATTTTGCGAAATTGAGTAAAATTTCGTAACAATCAAGTAACACACAATTTATTTCCTTGGCAATGTTACTTAAACATGTCCTTGAGTTTAGTAAATCGACTTAACAAAAATGCAAGGGCGGGACTATATGTTAACAGTAACATAATGTGAGTCACTTACACTGTAATTTTCACGTCATGTTATGTTCGCGACACTTATTGTTCACGTCACTTTAATTGCAAAATTTAGTTGCAAAATTAACATGACGCAAAAAGTCCTGTGATACATGTACTTAAGGTAGTTCATTTGCAGGTTCATTCTGTGGGTCAATCCCTTTCTCTGGTAGGGAAAGTAATAAAATGTAACTTCTGACCTTCCTTAAATCTTATTCCATGATAGTGTATAACAACTGATTGGGTACATGTGCCTACATGTTTATGTGAAGTATGGTAACCTAATGTACATGTACCTGGAAAAGCTGGTGACAAACTCCTTTCTAGAAATGACTGCAACTTTAACTTCTTCTGTAATGTTTCCATTGTTTGCACACACTTGACACATTCCTCTTGTATCTCATTGGTGAGCTAAAGGTAAAAAAATGTTATTGTGGTTGAGCAATAATGGGTGCTTTTGTTATCAAGGCTAGCTAGAATACTAAACTGAAGCTCAACACTGGTGTCCATAGACTAAATGTACAGCTGTAGTGACTAGGACTGTTACTAAACAAATTGTGAACTTAAACTGGACGGGATGTTGGTCCACTGCTGAGTATTCTAAATGTCTATGTACAATGCAACTGACGATATGTAAGTTCTTGAATTCTCCTGGGTGGATAGTCATACATGTACAAGTAAAGGCATTAACAGAGTAAAGTAAAAGGTAGGGTTTCTTGCTCAAGAAAAAAAAAAACTTCATTCAAAGCTTAAACCATTTAAAAGTGTCCTCAAGGCCACTACAAAAATACTGCAGAGAACAAGATTGAAGTTCATCTACAGTGTGCAATTTTGTGTGTGAAAAGTCTCAGAATAAGACTAATAAGTCTTCAGGTAATTTTGAAGATGCACAGGATAGAGTTTGCAAGTGAGCCTGCTAAGTTCTTTCTTAGCTCCTGTACATCCCTGTTAAAGCTTGGTTTGAGAGTCACAATGAATGTACAAGTCTGTAGGACAATTTGACAAAATACTCACTGTTTCCAGAGTAAATACAGGTTGTTCTGTGTCAAATAGGTTGAACTGCAATGATCTAGCAGGTTGCGGTACTTGGGGAGTGCCATAATTTCTTTTAGTTCTTTTTGCTTCTATTTCATCTTGAAGGTCTGGTGTAGCAGTAGAGTGATGACGACGTTTTGCTGGTCTTCTCCTACTGTCTTTTTCACTTTTAGTGTAAAGTACCTCCCCACTGCTTAAACTTACAGTTCTCTGTTCACGAGTGACATTCACCTTGAGTGTATCACCATCAGAGGTTGTGCTACTTGCTGTGGTCCTTTTAAAGTTCTTGTTTTTCCTTCCCTTAAACTGAGCATCAATGCTGGATTTTTGGTTAATTAATATTGATGTTATTGGCTTTGGGTACTGCCTGTTGAACGGCGAGACACCACTTTCTTCAGGCTTGGGAAGGTATTTATCAAGATCAATGAATGTCGGGGTTTGCACTGACTGCTCGTGCCAATAATAAGGTGTTCCTCTATCTTTGTTATAGTTGGCCATGGTCTTGATTACATGCTAATAAAGAAGAAAGCAATCACTAATTACATTTAATGCCACGCTTAGTAAGGATACTCCATGAGTAAACTGACTACTTTGCTCAGAGTGCCACATGCATTATTGATCCCAGATGTCTGTTGAAAATTATGGCTTTTTTTATAAGGCCATTCCACGTGCTGTTGGTTTCACTCGTGTGATTCAAAAAAGGTCATCACGTGATGAAAAACATCTCTTGGAGCAGATGGCCACAGTTTGCAGCACAGCTGTTGCAAATTCCTCAAAAGTACTGAGTTCAAGGCAAATCTTATCCATGCGATGGATTTTGCATCTGCTGAACTCTTCTCTGTAACATATCTTGGGTTGTATCTTGCTAGAGAGTGCAAAACTCAACAAACTTGCAAACAAACTATGGAGCAACTTCCCCAATGGCAGAGATTCACTCACCACATGATCATGGAATTTGCAATCACAAGATCACTTTTTTGAACCACGTGAATGAATGAATGAAAACAATGGTGCGTGCAACAGCATAGCAAAAATAAGCCACTTCAACAGATGTCTGGGATCAATAGTAATATCTAAAACCAGCCAATCAGATTGCTCTAATATTTTGGACCAGGTATTGTCTTTTTGGACCAGGTACTGTCCTGAATTATCCCACACAGTTTTCTTGCAATTTTATGTGTGTTTCCAGTGACTACATACATTTGTACAACAATTATATCCAGGTCAGTTAACAGTAAAATGATCTCAAGAGTTTTAACTCTCTTCAGCTCTAAATAACATCCATTTTCCATTAGACCTGGTTTTGTGAAGAACTAGTCACTGGCAACATAATCTTGTGTGCAATATATTTGTATATACTCAGACAATGTTTTTTTAAGGTCCCAGTAATATGAAATAGTACCTTAGAAAACACTATAAAGATATTTTGATATCGAGCTAAGGTACTTAGAGATGATTGGATTCTACAACTGTGATGACATCTGGAAAACAAAACAAAAGATGACCCACAAATTAGGTTGGAAAATTCATCAAATGAATTCACACACTGCATGTGCAATTAATCCAAACTACCAATCAGCAAAATACTGAACTTGATTGGTTATTATCTTAGACTCTGTCACCAGCAAGTTTAAACAACACTCAAGGAATGCATATAAATTGGGAGAAGCCGGTTCTTAATCAACAACTACACTACGTTAATTTGCATCTCTCTTTCCACTATTTATTTGTTTGATTTTCTGTTTTCCATATTGTCATACATCTGTCAATTTTAAGGAAAGTCATCCTGTAACCCTACAAAAATGTGGACATTAAATGCATGTCCAGGATGGGTGATTCCAGAAAATATCCATACCCTACCACAGGCGGCATGCACATTTTAACCCCCCACCTTACCCTCTGTATTCCAAATTCGTTAACCCCTCCTTCCCTCCGGAATTTCCAAGTTTTTTTCAGACCCTTTGGAATTCCTGTTTGACGCCCTAAAACTTCCACTGAACGGGAAACTTGCACTTTTTTCGCCCTCCAAGAAAATTCTGCTCACAATTTTCCTTCAAGCAAACAAGTAACTCAAGTTTGTTACAGTATAAACGTTTAATAAAGTACACTGTAGCTTTCCCTTCTAGGTGTTATCTTGAAGTTGCTTACCACCAAATAAAACTTTTTGTTTTCAGCTCATTAGCTTCATATTTTCAGGAGTACATCATATTCATACCAGTGGGAGACAAAAGTGAAGTTCATGATGTGCCATCTCCTGCCATATTGAAAATTACGTTCATCGAGGAACTGCTGATCACTAGTAGTGCAGCCTACAAAATAATCTGCCAGGCATTCCATTTGGAAACGAGAGACTGGTGCGAGTTTTTCTCACGGATTGACAATTTTAGATCGGAAAGAAACACAGACTTGTTTTATATTTTATTAATCTATCGACCAATTCATCAACTTTAAGGCCTCTTTGATGTAGAGCTCGCTGCACAATCCATCCACTCACTTTTCTGCGTGATCGCTAGCACCTGCCTGATCAATATGTATCCTGCTGAAGCAGTTGGTTTGTGCTTGATGATTTACAAACTGGAAAAGTTATTAGATCAATGATTTCAAGTGAAGCTTTTCGTCTTCCCCCTCTGGAAATTCAGAGCTGAACCCCCCCCCCCCCCCCTCCCATGCGTTTGGAATTCCAAACTGCATTACCCCCCATGCCTTCAGGATTCCAGTCCAAGAAACCCCCCCTCTCCCTTGGAATTCCAAGATGCCGCCCATGGTATGGTATGGATATTTTCTGGAATCATCCAATGAACTCTCTGAAATTTGTCCACCTACATGTTCATTGCATTTTGCAAACTATGATTATGATTATGATAGGTTCATAAAATAAACAAATTTAATCCCCAAAATTTCAAGAATCTAAGGACTAAACAAACAGACAGAGAATGTTGCCTCTTTGGTTGGGATAAAAGGGTTAAATGTAGGTTTCATGATTTCTTTGTTTGTTCCCTTGTACAGATGATATATTACATGTAATTTATAGAGCTCTTGTTCGGTGCAAATGAAATTAAACATAACCTACGTCAATTAAGACTTCATTGCCTTTTCCCCAAGAAAATAACAACATGCAAAAGTTGTCCAGCCTCACGGCCAAGGGCGCATTTAATACACTTCTCATGCTCAAAATAAAACGAAGGTTTTCAAAATCAGAAGGCCGCCGCCACGACTTTTTAAAATCAAACTCACAAAGCTTTTCTATAAATACTAACACTATGGGAAAGTACGTAAACTGATTCACAGAGTGAACGGTTTCCAACCTCAAACAACAGAACAGGGAAGAATTTCTTACCTAAAGGAGCAAAGAAAGTTCATCGAACAGCTCGACAGGCCGCCATTTTAACTCTCGCTCTCTTTGAACGCGCGCTTGATTTTTGGTTAGAAGCCGCTGATTAAAGTTTCGTCGTTTGCGGGTTTCCGCGGGTCAGCCAAGCGCCCTGGGTCAGCTGTTTCTGTGCGTGCTGTTATTTCCCGCTTGAATGTGCAAATGAAAATTAAGTGAACATAATGTGAACATTCTAAAAGGGTTCTCATAACGCTGTCAACTGTGAAAAGGGCTAGGGCTCGCACTCAGCTCCTGCGGCGCTTTAAGAAGAGGACTAAACGACTGATATGGGCCCAACCAATGTACCGATACACCTGTACACGTCACGTGACAAAACTCTGCGAGTATTCTACCTGTCTTTTTAAACTAGATTGAAACAACTCTTCAATCACTCCTTATTCGTTAGAAATACTCGCTTTTCTGTTGAATCTGTTATCGCCCACGCATTTGGACATAAGCTCGCGGGATGACAGCCGGGGGATGAGAGTAAAATTGGAGTAAAAATGGAGTCGGGATGCATGAGGGAAAAAAAACATATTTCGGTTACAGCGGAATTTACTCATTTTGACAGGCGGGATGCGGGATAGTTCTAGAATTGACGGCAGGATGTGGAATGAAAATAGAAATTCACACGTTACGAACGTTAATTACGCGGCTAACTGGAACTCTGACCAGATCCATACGGGATCGGGATGAACATTCTAATGTGGTGGGGCGGGATGGCGGCATTGAGCCCAAATTACCAGGAGCTGGTATCATGGAATGGCGTAGCCTGCGAACAAGCTCCTGGTGAGCCCCAACGAAGCATCCCGCCCCGACCGCTTCGCTCTCCGAATTCTTGTGTTTCGCGCTCGCAAATTTGTTTTCCGTCCTCGCCGGGAACCTGTTCGCAGGCTATGGTTTATACCGCTGTAGAACGAAAAGCACAAACCCTGAGTTCTACGGTTTTGAATACATGCGTGCGGTCATTACCGAATTACTTAATTGCCACCCGTGCGCCTTTGTGAGCGTGCGGTCATTACCGAATGTGACAAAACTTCAGCAGAACGTAATGGCTGGAGTCAATTGGTAACTGCACTTGCGCAGCCTTGCTCGCATGGCCTTATACACTAGGGAGATGGGCTGACTGGACAACTGATAAGGGTTTGGCGTCGTTTGGTCCGGCTGGGAGACTAGAAAGGCAGGTGGAAGGGCATCGAACACCGTCTAATCATGAGGAGAAGAGGAGAGGAGGTAATAGAAGAAGCAAGGACTGAAATCTTTACAAAATAAACAGGCTAATAAAAAACACCATGTTTTAAATGCTTCAAATGAACTTTAATGCCAGCGTAGAGAGATAAAATCCCTTGATCCACAAGCTACACGCGGAATGCAAGTCTACTCCCTCTGTAAATATGCTATGATATTTTTATGAATGCCAGTAAAAAGATATGGTTACATGAGCAACAGCGCAAAATGAAAATAAAAGAGGCGAGAAAAACAAAAAAAACCTTTAAAATGTAACAACGCATAAAATTTAACAACTACTAACAGAGAAAGCAAGAGTTGCAATATCTTGAATAAAAAAAGTGAAAACAATAAATGGTGGTAACTTTATTCTGCTCTAACTAAACGCATTCGCTATATTCGATTAATTGAGGTGCGTATGATATCCGAGGACGGTTTGTATTCGTCAGACCTGAAAATAAGAAAAGAATAAAAGTAAGAAATCACCCTGTAAATTACACGATACAAGTAGGTTTTTAGATAAAAACTGTAATATCCAATCATCAAGAGAGCGAAAGGAAGTTATTATCTCGCAGGCACGCCTTTAAGACACTTTTTTTTTTTTACCGTGTCTTCATTTTGGTGTTCTACGAACTCTTACGTCAATGGCGAAACTTTGCAATAAACAATAATTTCCGCAACATCGAGTTGCAAAAGAGTCAGTATCACATGGTCTCTTCTAAGTTCCCTCAGCTACAACACAAGAAGGAGCTACGCCAAGGTTTGCGCACCTTGTTAAAAGTTTAGCCTGTAGATTGTTCAAGTAAGTTGTTTGTAATCCGTGTTAATCTTCCCCATCTTTAACCATCCTTGTTTCTTCACGGTTTATTACTATCTCTTTAGTGTTTTTCTATCTTAGTAGACTATTATTTTCAGGTTTCCTTCAATTTAAAGGTAATTTTGTACGTAGCCTCAAAATACAGGGACTGAGCCCCTTTAAGCGCTCAATCTTTTCCCTGAATGGCATCTTATGATGAAACACAATAAAGTTTCACTTACGTTTGGTTTTCTAGCAAGAAACTGTCTTGCAGACGGTCTTTCCTTTTCCAACCTCATTACTGACACATGTGCACTGTTTGCACTTGTCGATGTCTTCCTCTACTTGTTTACGAATGGTCTCAAACACCCGCATTGTTTGCCAGATGTTGGCATCGGGTCTCGGGAACTCAAACGTCTTCAGGTTGATGGCGACTCCCCGTGTCTTGGCGACGACTTGAGCGTATTCGTCATATTCTGGAAGTTTGTCGGACCATTTGGTGACCTTGAACACTCCTTTCTTGCGGTATAAGTAATCGAAAGTGTCTACCGCAATCGCCTTTTTGAAGCTAGAGCAAACAGTGGGATAAAAGCAAATCAGACTATTTTGATCTAGGTGACATTAACAATTTGAAATAAAATTTGTTCCTTACTAATTAACGGATTGACTGATAATTTCATGGGCGATTTTTCTGTCCGCCTGTTTCGCGTTTCACTTGTTAAATGATGTCACGATTTGCGCATCTTGAAAAGTTTAGCCCAAATTTTTCAAGTTGGTCGTTTGTTATCCGTGTTAATCTTTTCCATCGTTAACCATCCTTGTTCCTTCATGGTTCATTATAATCTCTTTGCTGTTTTCCTATCTTTAGTTAGTAAACTACTATTTTCAGGTTTCCTTCAATGTAAAGGTAATTTTGGGAGACGCGGTGGCCCCATGGTTAGTGCGCTCGTCTCCGGATCGAGCGGTTCGGGTTCGAGCCCTGGCCGGGGACATTGTGTTGTGCTCTTGGGCAAGACACTTTACTCTCACAGTGCCTCTCTCCACCCAGGGGTATAAATGGGTACCGGCGAACTTAATGCTGGGGGTAACCTTGCGATGGACTAGCATCCCATCCAGGGGGTAGTAGAAATACTCCTAGTCGCTTCATGCTACAGAAACCGGGATAAGCTCCGGCCTGATGGGCCACTTGGCTCGTACGCAGACTTTACCTACTTAAAATACCGTGACTGAGCTCCCTTAGGTTTCATTCATTCTTTCTTCTTTGATTAGAAACTAGTCTGTCAGGACAGCCGGTATATCTGGGAGATTCTTAGAACAGCAATTAAAGTAGAGGTGTACCGCAAATTCATACTTACGGGAAGTCCCCGATGACCACAAGCCTGGCACTAATGTTCTTAAGAGCGTTGGCGACTGTTTCATTGGTCAAGCTACTGTGACTGACACGGACGCTGTCCGTGACGAGGATGATGAGTTTGCTGGCAGCAGGCCTGAAGGGATACTCCGCTGCCTTCATCAAACCAAGATAGCCGTCACTTTCCTGGAAGTCGAGATCTTTTTTGCTGTAGATTGAAAATATGGAAACAACGAAAAGTCAGCTACGAAAGAAAATCACCGTCAACTATGCGATATTCTTCGTAAATGGTTTGAACCCAGGAGTATCAGTAGTTCGTCTAGCGTGATCGTCCGGGTGAGGGTAGTTCTGAAAAGAACTGCTGTTGATGGTGACTGACGTTTCGACAACCTGAGCGGAAGTCATCTTCAGAGTCAAGTGAATAGTGTTTGTCAGTCGATTGCGTTATATAATAATCTCCGGGTATAAGACATTAGAAGACATTTAGAGAAGCAAGGTATTGTAATTGGGATGACAGAAACGACAAGTCAGCTAGGACAGCGAGAAAAACCACTTTTACCTAGCAGCCCAAAATTGAAAATAAAATGCCTTTGAGTCAGTCACTCATATTACAATCTAAACGATGTGACCTTTCACTTAATTCCTTTAATTAACAAGGATAACAACCATCCAATTTCGCCCTACAAACAACAGAGAAAAAGGAAGAAAACTACGGGATTTGTCTTGACCGACATACTTGCAAAACTAACACAGTTTGTGAAAGCTGTATATTCTTTTGTTCGCTCTTGTATTTTACAAAGGGAACAAAAGGGAGGCTGAGGGGTTTATATTTGCATTTTGTTTTAAAAAGCTACCCTTCCCCCCTCCTCCCCTCACCCCCCTCCGAAAAAAAAAGACAATAACAAATTCACACCTTTCGGCGAATTCCATGTTTTCGATGACTTCAGGGCTGAAGTCCTTCGCGTCACTTAAGAACCTTCCCTTGATCGTGTGGACGTGACCAGGCTTGTGCACTGGCGCTTTACCGCTGAACCCTACCAGACCAAACTGCGGTAAAATGCCAAGCCTCTTCAGCTCTTCGTCAAGAAGTTGGACAAATCCAGGCAAATAGCCTTTGGACGTCTTTTCAGGCACTAATAATTTGGCGACGGACTCCATTTTTTCTCCTTCGCTACACACGAAAACAACATCCACCTTGCGAGGAGGCTTTAGTTCTTTCCACGTGGAGTTCTTCTCATGTATAACCTCTTCGACATCACAGGATGCTGTGGATGTAAATAAAACAAGAAAAGTAAGCCAGCTCTAATTCTAAACTCTCTCTACAATATCGATACAAGGCCAAGAATATTGAATCGTCAACTATCGAATTTTGTTGATGAACCATGCTTGGTATCAGACTACCGGTCAGTAATGTTCAGGTTTCGTCCTCTGACAGGGTTCATTGTCCCAGATCACTTCAAGAACGATGCAAAAGTTAAGCGACTCTTAAGTAAAGATATATCATGAAGTCCCAGATAATTAATTTTTACTTTGACATATTTGTTTTTTGTTTTGTTTTGTTTTTGTTTGTTTGTTTGTTTTGCCAACTCTCTCAGAGTTCTAATCCAACATGTTATGAGAAAAGTCATGACACTCACAGCACTCGTCTGGTAGAGGCATCTCAATTCCGTGACGCTTGCATTCCCTGACGTATGCTGCAGTCACGTTGCAATGCAAAGTCTTCACTGGAGCAGAAATGTCGCAGTCTTCGTAATCAGCCTCGCATGCAGCCATGAAATCAAGTGGATTGACCTAAACAATGTTAAAAAAAAGGTGAGGCGAGGAATTCGAACTCGACGTAATAAATGTCTACAAGGTTTAGCGATAGATATGTGAAGGGTTAAGGAGCAACGCCACGGTTTATGCATCTTGAAAAGGTTAGCCTAAATTTTTCAAGTCGTCGTTTGTAATCCGTGTCAATCTTCTCCATCCTTAACTATCCTTGTTCCTTTATGGTTCAATATTATCTCTTTGGTGTTCTTCTATCTTAATTAACTGAGCTCCTTTAAGAAACATAATTGGGTTGTTATCTGATCGACGTTGCAGTTAGAAGTGATTCCAAACCACTCGAGTTTATAGGGATCTTTGGATCCTACTACAACGCTAAATTTCAGTAGTACGCAAGGCAAATGGTCTCGGAATAAGAACCAAGACGAGAAAAACCCGAACATCTTTAAAAATCCTGAGATAAATGTATCCAGAGGTGCAATCGTAGCTAGTGGGAGATGGTCCAGAGAATTTTGAGAACGTCGCCATTCGAACTACTGTCGCCAATCCGATAAGGCCAAAGGAAATATTTAAGAGAGAAAACAACGACTACAATACCTTAGAGAAGCATCTGCTGAGTGGCGAGGTCTTCTGGAAGAAAAGCTCATCACATCGTTTGCCCTGTAACTCCGCCCTATTACAAGGCACTTCTACTTCATTCTCAGGCGCCACCTTGCAGTCACCGCGTACAAGCCAGGAGTTGACGAAGTCAGACAACTTAGTTCGGTTCTTGCCAGTTGGCGACAGCCAGTCATCGCTTGGTTCACCATTATTAGTGCCAAGGAGCCCTGAAGCAAAAAGAAGAGTCCAGTTTTTTTAGTTGTTTCAATAGTAGCGTTGATGAGCGAGAAAAGAAAGGGGAGCTATTCATCAGCAGTTTATTATCAAAGATTGCCCTGCTCTTGCAGAACGTAGAATTTATGTATAAAATAAATAAATAAATAAATAAATAAATAAATAAATAAATAAATCATTTTATCTAAGCGTCGAAGAGTTTAGCACTACTTTACTACTTGGGAACACTGAAACAAGCAAACAAATATTGAAAATTGAACAGAAACTGGTTACAAATCCAAACTGGGGGGAGGATGATCAGTTGGCTATTTACAAAGCGTGAAGGAGTTGAACTTGGGACAACCAAACACAACATCTAGTGGCAGAGAGGAACCTCCAGCGCCCTAACCACTAGGTCACGCTGCCTTCATTATTGCTGCATTGTTGGAAGAGGAAGACTTGAGTGTGAATAGATGCTATACGTGAACTACACTCTGTGCTAGAGTTACACTACCCCATTCAAACCAGTAAAATCTAATAGCGAGAACAATTCATTCTACGTACCAGCCGTTCTGTTGTGATAGAAGCCAGAGACAACATGGCTGCAGATGAAGTGCTCCATGTCACATTCCACAGAGAAGCCAAAGTCATTGGTCAAGTTAATATAAGGCCCATCTCGGACTACAGTCGTGTTCCTAAACTGCACTGGAAGTTCTTCAAACAGCTTGCCCCCCGGGCTAAGGAGATCCTCCAACTTGACCTTGCCATCACGGTAGATCTTCACCACAGCATCATTAGTAGTGATAATGAGAGACTCAGAAGCGGAAATGACCGTAAAGTTTCCGTCCTTGAAGTCACGTGTCACAAGGTACTCACACTCAGGTTTCTTTAATCCAGGGAATTGGAAGTAGCGTTTGTCAAAAGTGTAAAAATGCTTGCCGAATATCATGGCAGTGTCATCTAGGGAAAGAGAAGGACGGCGTAAGTTAGGAAGTAATGTGTTGACTTATTTGGATAAGTTGGGCGAGAAAACAAACGACTTGTCGTTGCGCTGCTTTCAAATACGAATTCTAGTTGCGCTGCTTTCAAACTGTTTTTCTAAAGTTTACTGAAAACCTGTTAATGAAACTGGAGTTGTTTCATATCCGATCCTCTCTTCAAAAACAGCCCTTGGTTGTGGTTATCACTTTACCGGCCTCAACTAACTAACCACCAGACAACAGTTGCCAGAAAAAGTGAGTGTTTTTTTGTACAAATTCGTGCCTGCATAACCTGTATATAAATTATCTAGGGAGAGGAAACACTTAGCAACATTCATCAATACGTCACATACTTTTTCGTCGCGAATGCTTAATACCAATGCTTTTAAAACATTTCGTTTTGCTGCTGCACTTATGAAAGTAAATAAGCGACCTATAGGACAAGAGAAATGATTGGAAAAGAAGCGAAAGGGAACATGGGGACTGACTTGAAGTTATACTCTTTTTCCCTACTATGACTTACTCTTTGGTTGAAGCATCTCCACAATATCTTCAGGTTTCAGCTCACTCAGCGCCTTCAGGGTCTTCCATGTGGTGAATACCGGCGAGAGAGTTCTGTTCAGATACTCGTGAACGGTTTGATTCAGCATGCACATGGTGTAGTTCAAGGCGTGGTCAGTGATGTTCATCGTGAAATTCATCATATTGAAGTAGAAGTATTTGGGAAGATGGGCATTGTGGTGAATCGTCTCGTTGACCAGTGAGCCGTTGACAAAGCTGGCTGTCGTGTTGACCACCACAAATGTGAGGTTGTAGATGACGCGGGTAAAGTTTGCAGTGATGTTGACAGCAGTCATGGTCAAGTTGTAAGTGCTGTTGAGGAACAGTTCTGTCATGTTTCGTGTCACATTCAGCGTGGAGCCCGTCATGTTCATGTAACTATGGGCGAACTGATAGAAAAACTTCGTGTAGTTCTTTCGCAGAGCTAGCGGGCACGCGAAGCTGCTGTTCATCATCTGCTCGGTCACGGTTGTGTTGTATGGGTACGTAGTAAGGTACCACGTCATGACATAGATGGTTGTTTCTATTGGTTCAGCGACGGTTTGGACCAGTCGTGGGAAGTAGTACCGTGTGTAGTTTTGCCAGCTGTTGTTTCGCATAACGCTGATGACTTGGAACATTGTCGAGTTCCAGTTCTTCAGAGCAGGACGAGTCCATGGCATGCTGTTAGGAGAACAATAACAACAACAAAAAGAAATTAGCAAATGATTTAATCTTAAAACGTTTTTAAAATGCTTAAATGAAATGTGTTCAAGCGTTCAAGATTAAAATCACATTTGAGACCGAACGGCCAAAACAAAGTTAGTTGAATATTCTTTTTAGTCTTGTTTACAGGGAAAAAATAAAATTTCATAACACTTCAGCGCCTAATTACCAGCCTTACCAGTGAGTCCAGTTGTTGTAATGCGTTGTGAAATTCAATAGCTCCCACGTCTCATTCAGTGGTTTGCTGAAGTTGGTTAAGGTCAGTAGTTGTACCGTCATGTTCCAAACCTGAATGGTCATATTGTGAGTGCGGTTGATGTAGAGCTCTATAATCTCTTGTGTAGTCTTGTTGCTTGTCACGTTTAAGACATTGACAGTGTCGTTGACAAGCATAACAGCGAAGTCAGTGACATTCACCAGCCACTCGTGAGTTCTGTTCATACCACACGCTGGGGACCGTATTGTTGCATTGTACATCTCGAGGGTTTTGTTCAACAGGCCTTCAATGGCTTGATACAAGGTTGTGTTGGAAGTTAAGTTGTGGAAGGACAAGGTGATGTTCACTGGATAGCGAAGCGATGGAAGGAACCATTCCAAAGATGAGTTGCAGATGGTCCAATTGTGGAAGAGCTCGTAAGTGAAGTTAAATACGCTAATATTGAGTGCTTCGGTAAAGTTCTGCCAGACCGGGTACGCGACTCCTCCAAGGAATGAAGAGCCGTTAATATAGCCTGTAATGTTCACAAGTATTTCCCTGCTTATGTTATAAAGCACGGGATGTGTGACGTTCAGGATATACTCAGTAACGTTGTGGGTGAAATTTCTCAACACCAAGCTGACGTTCTTCAGAGTATCTGTAAAGTTGACAGTGCCATTTAACAACTCTAGGGTGAGATTGTGAACTTCCGGTAGGTATGTCTTCAGGTGATAGTTTACAGTCTTGTTGGCGATTGTCCAGTTTCCAATCTCGCTGACTGTTCTGTTCAACCAGGCAGTGAAGTTGCAAGTAGCGTTTCTTCCCCACTCAGTCAAATTAAAAATAAACGCTTCATAAGTTTGGTTGTACCAAGTCATGTTTCTGATGATATTCGTGATGTTTCCAAGAACGGCTGTGGTATTTACGTGGTCGGTAAAGTTCTGCAGAATCACGATCATCTCTTCCGTGATGTTTTTCAAGGTAACATTGCTCAACCTCACGTCGTAAACGGCATACGCCAAGTTGTAGTAGAAGAGCTTGGCGTCCAGTTTGTTGCTCTTGCCGTGGAAGTACCTGAGATAATTTGCAGTGACGTTAGGGATGCTGCGGGAAGTAACGTTTAAAAGATGCATGGTGAGATTGAAGAGATTTTCAGTGACATTCTCCGTGGTGTAGTTCCACACAAGCATCTCTTGAGTGACGTTTCTCAGCACGTATTTGAAGTGTGTTCGGAATTTGGTCATGTTCACGCCGCCCAATGTCACGTTAAGAGTGATGTTGGCTAGTTTGCTTGGGATGTTGAAGGTGCAGTTATTCAATTCCTTCCAGCCATTCCTGACGGATGTCATGTTTAGGAAGTCGTAAATGGTGTCCTCAGCTCTTACCTCCCTGCTCCATTCAGTATAGATCTCACTGCCATTAATCCTGTAGATCGTGTTGTTAATGTGCGTCTCGTTGTCCGAGAAAATCTTCAGGGTCCACGTCACGTTCTGCGAAGAGACATTGAAGTAAGAAATCCTCTCTGTGGCGTTGATATACCAAGCGACGGAGCCGTTGAATGCTGTTTTGTTGTAGTGGTGCCACGTACTCAGGTTGAAGAACGCACTATGGGACACGTTGCACGTTCTGGTTACAAATTCGATGGTTCGGTTCCATAATGTCAGGTTCGACACTACGCTCATGTTGCTGGCAAATCCATCCCATAGAAGAGTGTGGTTGTAAACTGTTACATTAGCAGTCGCATTGATACTGGTGTTGAAGGTTCCAGAGCAGTTCAGGCTAACTGTAATGTTTGGAAGGATGTCGATGGAGACATTGACATGATTTATCTCTTTGTTCCACACGACCGTGTGATTCAGGATCTTCTCTGGTTGGTACCGCACAAGGGATGTGAGGTTGAACATCTTGGTTGTATTCTTCAAGATACCGATCCAACTGACGGTCCTGTTAGGGGTGTAGCCAATCATCTTAACGATGTGATGCAGCCCTTCCGAAGTGGTCTTGTTTAACATGGACACTTGAGCTCCATAGGTTCGGTTGGTGAACGTGAGGTTGAGCACAATATCTTTCTTGGTGGTGGTGTTAAAGAAGGTAAATATGTAAGTGCTATTCAACATGACGGTGGTGCCGTTCTTGATCCTATGCGTGATGTTGATGCTGCGAATTTGGTCGACGTCAGGTAGCATCTCAGTGGAGAAGTACGTGTGATTCAGCTCTGCACTCCAGTTACCCATCGAGAAATTAAAATGAAGATTCTTGGTGGTTGTGGTGTTAGAGTAGGTGGCCGTCATGTTGAAAATTGTCCTGTTGTGGTAAGTGCAGTTAACCAGGATTCCTCTAGCCGTGGAGTACGCAAACCATGTTGTATTGACCATTGCAGTTGTGTTTACACTTGTGATGTTAAAGATCAAGGATTTCCTTTCCGTTGCGTTCACATAGCTTAAGCACGTCGCTAGAAAGGTGACGTTTGAGTGGGTGCCGTTGAAGTAAGTGCTGTTCAAACAGATTCCTTTCTCAAGGGTGAAGTTCTTCAAAGAACCTAAGAGGACGATCGAATGGTTCAGATACGTGATGTTCAAGCTGACGTTTCTGATTTCGGGATTGTACATCCACGTGGTATTCAAGGTGATCGACCTGTTCTGGTGGGTGATGTTCACATGGCAAATCTTGATACCCTGAGTTGTGTTCGTCAGAGTCATATTCAGCGAGGATGTCTTGTTAAAGGTCGTGGCTTTGCAGTAGAAAACTGTCATGTTCATGTTGGTGGAGTTCACGAACTCCTTGTAGCACGACAACATCTGAGTCCCATTGCTGGACACGTTTACCTGGGTCTTGTATCCGTTGGTGGCATTGATGTAGGTAACATTGATGGTCATGTTGTTGTTCAAGATTGGGGTGCTCCAGGCAGGGCAACTTACATTCCAGGTCACGTTCGTACTGCCATCAGTCATGTTATGCAGGCCTTGAAGGTGCAATGTGAGGTTCAATGGACGGTGTGTGATGTTCAGGGTCATGTTGCCTGTTGTGTTCGCGTTAAGGTTCAGCGCTGTGTTGAGGTACAAAACAGAAATGGGACTGCTCTCTGTGGTGTTTTTTACGGTCGTGTTGGTCTCCAGATACCACTGGTGTGTGTCATTCATCAAGAAGAAAGTATGGTAGAGCGACCTGTTGAAAAGTGTGGCATTCAAAGCAAGCCCGTACTTGATCTTGTGGGTCATGTGGCACGTGCGGTGGAAGTAGAACGCGGTGAGATTTTTCGTCACATTCAGTGATATTGACAGCCTTGGAGAGGGGGACGTGGATTAAGTCAATCGTGGTAGCGTTCTCTTGATTTGCACCAATGCTGGCATTCCAGCGATACACCTCTTCTGTATGGTTAACTGTGACGTTGAAGAAATACTCCCGCTTAAAGGATGCTCCAGGTGTACAAATAGCAATGACCGTCTTGTTCGTGTTCTTGTCCGGCTTGGTGAAGTTGGCTTCCAGCTTAAAGTTGGTCAGCAGTGGATCGGTCTTGTTTAAGTATATGGAGAAGTTGGCTGGGCCGGTAAGCGGGAAGAATGGAGCGGTTTTGTTGTTCCAGGCCACTGGTATGGAGATGTTTGAACAAAGGTTAAGGCCGATGAGCTTGGTACTGTTAAAGATATCCATGCTGCAGATTCCAGTCTAAAATGAAAAGAGGAAGCGATGAGGAAAAACAGATGGGTTGTCACTGAGAACTACAGTTAGCCTTTAAATCTTTTTCGCCGCGTGTGCCTCTAGAACGCATATGCCGTAACAGCTAGATAACTTACCCTCACTTCACCTCAATTCATCCTACAACTCGACTATTTACTAAAAAAACAGAAATTTATGCACAAAATGCTGCAAGAAAGAAAAATCTCATACCGTGTTACGATGTTCCAGTCCACGGATCGGGATCTTTACGTTGTTCATATGATGGAAAAGGGAAGTCCTGTAATGGGATAAATCAACGAGTGATCAATTTCTTATTTCTCTCAAGATTATCAATACAGAATTACGAATGCATGCCATAAGTATTGAAGAATCAGTAACGTTAGGACAGTTACATGTTGTGATCAGGGACTTTGTCCCGTGCCAGTGGATAAGTCGCGAGACATCCCTGATGTTTGGGAGCTTAAGCAACGACGAAGACCACACCGAGGACGACGACTAGTAAAAAATGAATTTATATTTTACCCTCGAAATTCGCGATTGTCTAGATCTGTTGGGTACGCCAATGGCTCTAAAAACGTGCTTAAGCTAAATATGCAACGACGGCGTTCAATTCCAAATGGAAGTACGAAACATTAGCCGTCGTCGTCCATGTTCCGTAGACGACGCAGAACTTGGTCATTTCACGTTGGTGTTTTGCAGAGGACGGCAGAGAAATGTACAACGATTTACAACGCACGTGCACAGCCATTGTTGTGCTAATTAAACCTTTTGTTTTGTGACGTTCACGTTGCCGTCGTCGTCGTGGTTTGCTTAAGCTCCCTATTATTGAACTGTCCTCGAACCCTCACAAACTTGGTGCTTTCAAAAATTAACGATTTTCCGTAGCTTCATGTGATTTGACGCTTTACTTGAGCTATGCTTCATGCAATGATTGGTCATAGTTGCGTGACTGACCCAATAACAACTGCAAATAAGTACAGGCTAGAGGATGGCAGAAAATCACAGTGGAAACAGGAAGAATGTGTGATGTCTTACGTGATGTTCAAGATCTCTTGTGGCTTCTCAGTGACATTGATATGTGACTTCAGTCCCTGTTCTTCGTTGTAGGTCACGTTGCCTTGCAGTTCAGTAGAAGTGGAGATAGAACCATTCAGCAGCACGCCTGATGAGAAGTGGAAGGCGTCTAAGGTGACCTTACCAGAAAGCACAATGGCAGCGCTAGAGAGTAAACAAGCAAAAAAATAATAATTAAAGCACCAAGTCAACGAAAGACAAAAGAGTTTTAAAAATCATCAAGTCACTGATTAGCTCCAACTAGAACATGTTCTTGGGTCGATGTGAATGTTACAAACATAATACACACTTCAACTGAATATAAGTTCCAATTACGAAACTGCTGCTTCCAAGCCCCGAGATATTCACAGCTAATCTCTGGAAAGCGCTGTTTCCAGTTCTTGTGTGTTAGGGAAATGCCAACGACAAAAACTAAACAGTATTAGCAGCAATGTCTATGTCGTTACCTTGGTTTTACAGTTCCCTTAATGACAGCTTTTTTAATGCCCCAGAAAAGGTTCAACAGGTCTGCTTTTCCCTGCACGTTCACACTGGTGACAGACGTGCCGTTGATACTCAGGTTCAGTGGCAGTCCAAGGCAGGTTGGGATGACGTATGTCTCTTCCAGGAAAAGGACACTCTTTGTGAAAGTTTTGTCAACTCCTCGTGACAGCATTCGCAGCAACTCAATGAGGTCGGCCAGGGGGATATCATCCTCTTCCAGCCACTCCAGGTCTTTCAAGGTGAACAGGTCAAAATCGTTGCCAAAGAGTTTCAGAGACAGAAAACCGCTGGGTGTCATTGTACGGAGGTTTACCTGTGAGGCAAATAAAGTAAACGTGGTTTAGGCCAGGAAACTTTACTTAATCTCGGAAGACAGAACTGTTCTTAAATAAAGAAAGATGATTTTGCTCACACTCCTAAGAGTATAAAATTAACTTTTCCACACTCAAAAGATCGAGTCGAAGGAAACTTCAAACTTCGTCTATTTAGGTATAAAAGCACCAAGATAACATAACATACCAAAGAGGAAAAAGGATAGTAGTGATTCAGGAAAAGTGAAACGAATTACAAAACTGTCAGACGAGATGGAAAAATTTAGGCCTAGGTATTTCAAGATGCGCCAACTTTGAATGAGCCCTCAAATGCAGATAGTCTCACTAGCTGTAATGATGCAATCTTGAAATGACTTCAAACTACATACGCTTCGCGTTTTCTATTCTGACAAAACTTTAAGGATTGTCAATGTTACCTTGCTATCAAGAGTTTCCATGTCGACCAGATTGTCGGCATATCTCTTTTCCACTTCCCTGGGGTCGTTTTCACTCTTCTTCATCATTGGCGTGTCTATGAGTCCCCGGATGTGGTTGTCAGGGAAGTACCCTTTGTGTCCAAAAAGCTTCTCCCAGATAATCTCCAGGCCCTCAAAACGCGTGCTTGTCTCGACCACTGGGAAAGCTCCACCCCACAAATCAAGAGTCATGTTCAGCTCAGCACTTCGCGGGAGAAGGCTCTCTGGGTGGTAGATGACGTGACTTTCGGTGCTGAAGCCGAGATTGTTTTCCTCTGGAGAAGATATATTTTTACAACAAAATGATCGAGATTAGGTGAGAAGACTCAGTAGGTGATCAACGATCTACATCAGTCTGTCATTTAACCAGTAAGTTCTAAGTGAGTCAGTGTGTTGAAACGAAAGGTGTCAGTTTATCATTGAGGCACTGAATCTCGGTCTTAGCTTTCTGTTAACAACGTTTGTACAAACCACAGAGCTGAAAAAGGTCTTAAATACTCCACAGTACATTGCACCATCCAGTGTGGTAAGTGCTTACCATTGATATAACTTTTCTGCATGAAGCGTGACTTGTAGGTTGTGTTGAATTCACGCAAAGGACTGTCTCTCTCTTTAAGAGCCTTCTTTATTATCTCACTCAACCTGATACAAAAGCATTTGCGAAAAGCAATTTTTAATTCCAAATTAGTTAACATTTTCCACTATTCTGAGATGGCAAAATTACACACTTAATGGTCGATAGTTAACTGCTATCCTCATCGTTTTCGAAAAGAAACTGGTAAAGAATCCACCTAGCTCATCTACGGGAAATATCACTAAAGTTAAAACTATTGAAAAAGTCATATCTTTATATGAGGTATGACATAAACGCGACTTTGGCGTGGAACATAAACAAGACATTCGAATCAAGAATCAATGAGTCTATGTTTACTTTTCTTATTCTATTCGTCCTGACCGGGCCATAACGCTACAAAGAGATACGCTGGGAAAATTAAATTACGAGAAACAACAACAACAATCTTTATTTCGTGCCCAGAAACAACTTACATCTTTCCGTGTGTGGGTTCCACGGAGTCGTTCATTTGCTTCAGATGTGTACTAACAAAAGCGCCAACTTGTGTGTTGATTTCGTCATCCAGCACCTCTGCAACGTATCTGACTGTCTGTTCACTGGGGTACTTCATCAAGGCAAGGTACGCCTGCAGCCTCAACTCGGGGTCTATTCCAAAGTCACCAAACACCTCCCTCTTCAAAGACTTCCATGTGTCCGGGCAATAAGCGAAGCGTCGAATGGTCTCTATGGCAACCACGGAGACATTGAGGTAATTGGCGCCTTGTGAACATTTCACGAGCTCTGTTCCTTTCGAGCGCATGCGTCCTGCATTACCAATGGCCTTCAGCGTAATAATGACGTCATCTACTGTTGACGGGGTGGCGTCACAGTGTTTTGGAAGTTGTTTTTCCAGGTAATCCACTGCATCCATCACCTCAGATTCCTAAATCGAACCCCATGTAATGAAACAATGGTTAATAAATTCCACTGCTGGAGTAACCAGTTAACCTTCAAAGCTGAAAGTAACGATCCTTTCATTAAAAGAATCGCCAAAAACCCTTTCAACAATAATCAAACTCAATTTGCTGGTTAACTGTGGACAGAATTTCACCACCTAAAAGTATCATAATAAAGGCAAAGGCCATGAGAAAGTTACGACCCTAATTTTCCAGTTCAATGATACTTTTGTCGTTGGTAGTAATTGTGGTTTTTTTTTTTAGTTATTGGAGAATCATCTCAATAATGTCTTTGACAGCACGTGAGAATTCGTGGTTTTTTTGAGAAATTTCCTTCAATAAACTTACAGATTCCCTCAAGCACTCTTCTGGTACAAGTTGGCAGTACTTCCTGATCATAGTTCCAAGGGACAGCAGCGTGGTCTTGGGCAGATTTTCCTTCTGTTGCAGCAGGTCCTGTAAGATAACCTTTGATGTCAGATTAAGGTAATGTTTTCTTCAAAAGTAAACCGCTTTGGGTACTGTCGTCTAATGACTTCTGCTGAGTGTCTACTGCCTAGCTAAAGCCACATACACGAGTAAGTCGGTCTGAAAACCAGTTTAAAGGAAAATGGCCACTTACAATCACTTCTGCGAAGAGGTACGGTGATGGATTTTGTACAGAACTCATCCCAGTCAGCAGGTAGGTCAAGTGCTCAGGTTTTACTTGGTCGTAGTCCCTGATGGCTTCAATGATGTACCTCATGCATGGAGTGGAACCACACTGGGTGAAAGCATCAAGCACATACGCCCTGAATGAAAAGAAGATGGAATTATATTAAGACAAAACGACCTTGGGAACGAGGTTGCAGCCACTTTTAGACGTCAACAGTAGGATTCTCGAGTGCAAAAGTCCCTTTTACAGTTGCTTTTTATACATCTATCTACCACTCACTGTGATTTCTTGCACTGTTTGTCTGTGAACTCGTTGTCTTCTTCTTCATCGCAGTTGTAAAATCGAGTCCAGATGTCCCTCAGTGCTTTCACGTCAAGCTTTCGGATCGAAAACACGAGGCTGGTAAATTTAACTGCAGTGATTGGTTTGGTCTCGTTGATAGGCAGAGCTGTGATCAACTCTTCAAGAATGGCTTCTGCATTCTGAGAAGTGCTCTCGAAAACTGGTTCACTGTTTTCTGGAGCAATGTGCTCGTACAACAAGTTGGACTTTCGTGTCTCTGTTGGATGAAAGAATAAAATTAACGAAAAGATATTTCCGATTATTCTTCTCTACTTGGCGGACAATACTATTTGAGGAGATTCTGTTATACAAGAAATAGTCGTTAACCATTATAGAAATGTTGCAATCGATTTCAAAAATGTTCAAAACTGTGCAGGACCTCGAATGAAATATAGCAAAGCCAAAAGGGATTGTAAAAAAACTAGGCATTTGACTGCTCTCCCGCTGCGAATTTATTCGAATAGATGATGGGCTATGCTTGGAGATTTTACATCCTTTAGTTTGCATGATTGAAAAACAACTACGTTACCTCTAGATTCGTAGTCAGGGAAACGAAGCCTCTGAGTCGACTCCAACGTCAAATTCAAACTGTGGAAAGAAATAACAAAAGAGATTTCACCTTCCTGAACATAAATTTATTCTACCCTCAGGATCGTATACTAAGCGACATTATAGGACGACAAGTCACGCGCTACATGTGTAAATAGGTACTTACGTGACATTGGTTGTCACACCAGCTCCGTTAAAGCTGAATGGCCGTAACAGGTGTGTTTCGTTACATTCAACGGTCTTGACGTGATTTTCCACCATGTACCGACAGAAACTTGTTGAGTTGAAAAGACCCTGCACCGTCTGGAAAAAGTAATAAGATACTTGTTCAAGCTATGCTTTATTGTGTCACTTCAAACGTACTGACATGAACTGAAATTGTCCTTACCGAGTTCGAGCCATACATGACTGGGTTCAGCTTGGTGATGTTGTGTGACCGCTTAGTGCAATTGGAGAGGTTCCTAGTTTTGATAATCTCGGTCTCAGACTCCTTATCTTTCAAGATCCTGTATTCTGACGAACAGTTTCCTGACACGTCAACCTAGGAAGTAAGAAAAAAAGGACAAACGTACGCTCGTTTTACTATTTGTTTAAAGACAAAGAGGTCGCCCACTAATTAGCCGCCTATTCAGACGTTCTTTGGGCTCGTCATGCAATCTTTGGGGAGGAAGATTGCGTGACGAGCGAAAAGAGCGTCTGTACATGGGAGGCTAGCCGCTAATTTGCTCGCTGGAACCAGGTATGCCTAAAAACGGGGAAACCCGCACGCTCACGTCTTACATTGCTTTACAAGACGATCTACCTGGCATGTCCAAGAAACGAAAAAACGCGCACGCTCCATTTTTCTTTGATTGATCCGCAAGACGTTCAACGCGGCATACTTCCTGTGGCCAAAAGACGAGGAAGTTCGCATGCGTGTTTGTTTCTTTGTTTATAAGATGGTCGATCTGGCATGCCCAAAGAAACGAGAAAAACCTGCGCGTTCATTTATGTTTTTTGTTTGCTTTGGTCATTTGGTTCTTTTGAATGAAGTTAGCTATCAGTCAAGTGCAAACAGACCGTTAGCCACAAAAACGTCCAGTCTAGTATATAGAAACTGACCCAATATCACAAGCAATCAAAAATATCCTGAGTCGTGGACCAAAAATGCAAAATAAGAAACCACGCGTCCATCTGCTCGTTTTTTTGCATCAAACTAAATCAAATCGTTTTGGGTCAACGCACACTGGAACTAAACTGAGCGGGGAACGTTCTGAAAACTCGGAGAATCTAACTCTGGGGAGCACTGCCATGCTTGGCTTTGCGGGAACGGAAATTCGTCACGATTTCTTGGTACGCGAGGATCTACTTCAATGGTCTTCTCACGGGCCGCAAGGATGAGACAAAAGTTGGTCCAGCAGGAGTTTACCGTATATTCTGCACTCGTTGTTAATCGAAGATGTAATCAGAAAACCTCTTCAATACTGCCTGCTTATACGTTGTTCTCAAGCGGCGTCCACTACGTCGGAGGAGAAATTTGAAAACGCCGCTTTATTTCTACGGTTAGGCCTACCTTCCACACTAATCCGTCACAAAAACGGGGCTTTTCGAAAATGCCCTTCAAACCGGAGGAATTTCGAAACTCCGACTTTGCGAAAACGGAGCTTTTCCAAAACGATGTTATCACGATAATGATGTGATTTCCCCGCCGCAGTCTTCCTCAAACACATACCAAAATGACCGGTGATTGTTGCGTTTTCGAATCTCTCCGGCGTAGTGTGGACGGAAAACATTTGATGCATTTTCAGTCAAACCTCTTTTTTCAAATTCCTCCGGCGTAGTGTGAATGGGGCGTTATTTGTTTTTCCTCGGTACAAAGTACAAGTTATTTTGCTAGGAAGTATATACGCCCACGTGCGGTAACAAAAGGTGCTTGGAATATTATTTTCAGAGTTTGAGTTTCTTAATTAAAAAATTTGCTTACTACAGCGATTTCTTTGTTACACCAAGTGACTGACAGCAGGGAGAACCGCCCCTTGAAAGAAGCGTCCGTGGCACAGGTACAAAGTTCGGTGGCAGTATAAGCAAATGTACATCGAACAAAGAAATCTTTATTTCTTTGTTCTTTGTTTTAAGAAGAGCAGCTTGCATGTTCAATCTAAAATTAATACTTTATCTAACAAAGGCAATTTTAGAATGCAGCTAAAGCAAAATTCGAAAAGTACAAAGTTCAGTTGAAGCAAACCCTAAGTGAGAGCAAGAAAAATTGGACGGCGTTGTAACGTAAAATACTACTGTTGACTTTTCTAGAATTATACGATCACTTAAGAAATGACTGAGCTACTAAGAATTTTCTCTGAACAGTTGATGATTCACCTGGTTCTCATCAACTGACTGCTTATCGATGTATTGATATTAAGAGACGTTAGACCTTAAGAGAAATTAAACCTCAGTCATATTTTTGGAACTACACAGTTAGACAACTGCATACCTCTGGAAGGACGATCAAAGGTTCCTCAGTGAACTGCAGCTGCAGAGCGCTCAAAATACCACGTTTGATGTTGGTGACGTACACAGGTTCTGTCTTGACAGGAGATACCCTGACAAAAGCGCCATTGTTTTCTGTAAAGAACAAGTGATCAGCCTCGATGGCGGCCTTGAAGCTCTCCTCGTTGGGAGAGGGCTTGAATTTCCTGTCGGGTGTGACTTCGAAGAGTCGCACATTTGTTACCTGAAAAATATGACACAATGAAAACCCTTTTCTTCATAAGCTCGATATACCAATTCCTTTTCCCTTTATTGCTGTATTAATGTCCATTGGTGATATTACAAATATGTTGTTCGTCGACTTAGCATCTCTCAAATTTTAAAGGGAAGTTCTGCTCTGCAGGTTTCATTTCGGAATGGGTCAGTATGGTTTTACCCAGAGATTTAAACATGACATGATCCAGAGATTTGAACATGAGATTTATTATAGAAGCATGATTTAAAAGCACCACATAAAAGTATTGCTCAGTTATAATGGACAGGCACTAGGGTTTTATCAATAGTAGTAAACGTTAGATCTACATTGTGCACCAAAAGAAACAGATCAGTCCACGAGGATTCTATTTACAGACCTAAATCGCATGCATAACGCAAGGACTAAAGGCTTAATTCTTGTTTGGAAAGTTCAAGTTTTAAGTCTGATTAAACTTAAAATTGAACATCTTAAAGCTATTCTCCTATTACTGCGAAGAGAAGTAGACGCAGGATGTGAGCAACATCCAAGCTAAATATGGGAGAATACAAAGTACAAATAAAACACAAACCCTGAGAAGATTCTGGCACTCTCCCACGCCCTCGATCTCACATTTAGCTTCGAGCCGAAGTCCAGTGGTTTGATTGGTGGTTCCGTTCACACCAGTCACGCTGGTGGCAACATAGCGGTATGTGTACCTTGTGTTAGGCTTGAAACGGGTGGGACCTGGTACAAGCAGGCATGTCACGTCAGTATAGAATCTGCATCACGGATCATTTGCAAAAATGTGATCCATAAATCAGTTGTAATACTGAAGAATGAAATATAACCACTGGCTACAGCCATTATACAGCATTTCTTTTCTGCCATACGTTTTACATCGCTCCGATGAATAATAGTAGTAATAATAACACAGATTGAAATTTGGCGGCTATTCATCAAACCAAAGACCACCATGTTGAGTGCTTTGTGACCCGGGGTTCGTGTTAAATGGATACTTAGAAATCACGGCCATAATCCCAGATCAAGCAAAACTGCACCCGACCTTACACAACTTTCTGACGATTTTTAAGGTGGTTTTACTGGGGGAGGTAAGGGGCAATATTGCTAATAACAGGGAAAGGTCTGCAACGTCAAAATAGAGGCACGAGCATGGTCATAAAGTGAAGCTTTGTAGGACAATACACTTCGATTTTTAATAGTTTTCCCCAAATCGCCAAGAAATCCAAAAATCCAATCCTGTCAAGTCTTTGCTGCGAAGGTTATTGTTCAAAAGAGCTGACTGATTTGCCAAATATCATGACGCACTCCACCTGACTTCAGAGCAAAAACTCTACGAACCGACTCGCTTTTCTCAGGAAAGTACAAAACCGTCAGACTTGTGGGGTTGGGTTGGGTTTCTCTGTTATCAAACAGTAGTAACGGGTGAAAGGTTTGCAAACTGATCACGAACGGATTTTGGCACGAAAAAAATGATCTGTTTTCTTTCTAGTAGGACAAAGTCGTTTAGAACAATGACGCAAACGCACGTTTGCTTTGATTACCTATAAATCACGAATGTGTCAACATTCCCACGAAAAATAACACAAAACAAAACAAAGAGGTAGCAGTGGTCCCTTCTTTTTCATTTCTTTCTTTTAGTTTCGCTTATTTTTACATCTCTGTATGCGAGTGCGTGTCCTTGGGAGTATTCTTGACTTTGTCATGGATCTCTCTTGAAAACAAATCAGTCCGTTTGCATGCGTACCTACTTATCTTGTACATGCTTACACAACCTGTGTTCTTGACCTTTTAAACAGATGTCAAAGGATTTTCTAGATGGTAAACCGATTCCCGTTTCGCGAAGTTTTTCACTCCCACGCAAATGTGATCTTTGTGGACATTCCGGTGCATTAATGTTTTCTTGGGCTTTTAGCAAAGATTGACATTCAACAACGTAGCTCTGACTTTGTGGTGGAAGCTATAAGAAACAGGATGGAGGCACCACCACAATCTTTCAAATGGATGTGTTTTTAAAAATAATTACAAAAAGAAAAGATGAGGATCCGTTATGCAATAAACTGGCGTGAATTTTGTGACATGAACTATGAGCCGTACCCAGTAGGTATAGGTACTAGTGAAGACTAGAATGAGATTGATTTCTTTGAATTTTTTTGCTTTTGTGACTAATCCCACCTGTGACCCTGAATGCATGGACATGTGCATGTACCAAAGATTGAGAATGTAAATACTCGTCAAGATTTGTGACTTCTTTTGCACTCGTGTTTGGCAGTGCTTTAACTGCAACGTATTGGTTTGATCTTTAGCGATTTCATAAACATAATAAGGCTTTTTATCCTTTCCGCCTTGAGAAAACAAGTTCAAACCTGTTTGTCAGAAGGCTCTCGAGTACAGAGACCCGGTTTTGCACGTGAAACCCATTTTCCACGTGAAACCCACTTCCCACGTGAAACCCATGTTCGCCACACACACGGAGCAGGTGTTTGACGTCAAATTCCACCCAAAGAAAAACTCTTCTTTGTGATGAAGCGGAAATCTCAGTTATCAAAGGCGTGGGACATGTCATGTCATTGGGGTATTTTAGGACGTAAGGAGAGAACTAAGATTATGTATCATGGGCACATTATATGTGTATTGGAACCTGTTCACGCGCTCATGATATCTGAATATCTACATTGCATAAAATGTCAACGGAGGAGGTCAAATAATCTCTGGGAAGATGTCCAATTTTCTGATCGAGGTGACTCGACGGACATAAGCGACAAAATACCCTCTTGACACATCCGAGGGCTAACCAGTTTTTGCCGTTGAATTTGTAACTATAAGGAAAGACGTACGTCTTGAAATGTCCATTTTCTTTGTGGAGGAATTCAGGGAAATATTATCATTGTAATCAAATTCCCTTTCATACAGAACAATAGCATTTAGTGGGATTTTTGGACAATAGAAACAATAGCTGTTTGTGAAGAAAACCGCAATTATTAGGCATCTTTAACTAGACTTAAGTATCTTTCCTCAACCTCAAATCATTTGCAAATTCTAATGAATAAATGTCATACATCCACAATGCAGTGTCGAATAAAATAGTTTCTCCAAGATAACTGGTTTCTCATAGAATGCAAATTCCTCAGTTTAGTTAATTAATTGAATATCATCACTTTGGACGCTGCGTCACGTATCTTTTATTTTGCACAAAAAAGGCAACTCCTGCCTGATACCGTGGCGATAGTAGCAAAAAAAAAAACTCTAATCCAGAGTGATCTAAAAAAAAATTGTCATGTGATATCACTGCAGGGTTTTGGAATCTGTAGGTTAAAATTTGTACCTGTTTCGCAGAAGTCATCTACGCTTCTTTTGACAGGAACTGCAAGGAAACAGATAACATGAGTGTTAGAACAAAACAAACAACAGAACAAACAAAACGAACCCCAGTTACCGGCAGTGAAGAAATGCTGAACTTTTTTTGTGCGTGAGGGTGTGATGCTAGCTGCCCGACTTGCAGACATATAGGGTTTCAATTGTTAGGAAAGGTTTTTCCCTGACGGAAAATACTAAATCTGACGCCGTCTAAAAAAAAAAAATACCCTTCGAAGAAGGCGGAAAAACGGCCGGGGCTTCTTGTTGCGTACAGAGAATGCAGAAGAATGCCAGCTGACAGAACAACGAGAAAACGATAATCTACGACGCCACAAGATGGACAATTTTTTTTTGCTTCTTGGAAGCCTAGAATCCTAGAAAGGGAAAACAAACGGAGTCCCCAGGCACGATCCAGAACTGGACAGGTAGCTACAAATTCTCAAGCGCACATAACCTAGATGTTTCACAGTTCCAAAACGTCCTTGCAGCTACGCAAAGCATTGAATGCGACAAGACTCTCGCGTAGTTAAGATCGACCAAATACATAATAGAGTGCATACAAACAGGGCATTGGTAAAAAACAAAAAAATCCCTCAGAAGCAAAACACCTGATAAAGTTTTCCTTACCAGCTAGCACTCCGCCTATGAGCAGGCAAGCTATCAGTACTCTCATCTTGCACAGTTATGTGTTGGAGCTACTGTTGGGAGCTACTGATGCAGCTTTGGAAATTACGGAGTATTTATATTGACATGATAGCGTCAAACAACACCGCTTGTGTAACAATATACCATCATCTTAAGATAAGGAAACCCGCATGGGTCTCTTAATTTAACACCCAATGCAATCACATGAATATGATGAGCCTCTGACCTTAAACTGTAGACGAGTTCAAACAAGATTTCTGTGTACAATTTCGATGCAATTATTTTGGGATTCGCGTTTGGTGAGTAAAATTCAAATTCCACATACAGCATTTTGTGAAGTGTACAGTTCATCTATTATTGAATTAGACGAGCGATAATAACTTTGAGTGATTGATTGATCGATGATTAGGCTTGCACTTTGTTAAAAACCAGTCGGAGCAAGGAGGATTCAACGCGGCTATCACGCCGTGCAGATCAAAAAAAAAAAAAAACTAACAATCTCTGTTGATTACTTCCGGTCTCGGTCAGTTATAAACACCCCTGGGATTAAGATCCGGGGGGAGGATGCTACGCATCTGTAAGTTCTTAAAGGAGTCAAGGAAACGTCTTTCCAGACAATCAAACATAAACTTGTTACCTGAACAATATTTTCAACACCTGTGCTATCGCGTGTGAATATTCTGCTTAAAATACGTTCTCCGTATTCAGAGGCTTTAGTAAATGGTTTGTTTCTTTATGAAGGTGGATGTGCAGCCCCCCCCCCTTTCCTCGTCCACCTCAGTGTAATCGTTTCAAATTGCGCGCACGTATCCCTCTGCAAGCTTTCAACAACAATCAACAATCTTTATTCGCTCACGCGGTGAAAAGCGTTTAAATTGTTAAAACCCTAAATTTGAACAGTTTTCGTCAGCCTTTTTTTTCCTCAACGAACAAACACTACTGATTTGAAATAGAGAAGACAGTTTTAGACTCTGAAATTTGTCGGAGAACGTCAAAGCTGTCAACAACATGACATTGCTCGTGCTTGCGGCCACGAGTTAAAAATAGACAGGGAAAAAACCCCCAAATATTGTGCAATATACACCTAACCTCCAGTGCAGCGCGAGCCAGGAGTGTGTACAGTTTTTTGATTCACTTCAGGGGCACCCAACGGATCGTTTCGGTAAATTATCTGTTCGGAAGGCCTTTAATCCCCTCTGATTTTCTTGAGAGAATTGGCACCTCGAACTTTCGTGATATGAGAAATTTAATGTCTGTTGTTTTCGGACTGTTGAAAATGTCGTTTTGGGTACCGAAAAAAGGTCAGCTATCATTTTCGGAAAGGCTATAAGACCTAAGGTTTTCGGGAAATGGACAAAAAAGCCCTAATAAATTCGAGAATACTCAAGTTCCCCTAGAATATCCGAACAGATAAAATTTTTTTAGTGCAACCTAAAATTAACCTACAGAGCTTTAAAAGTACTCCAGATAGCCTAAAACAGCGTCTAACAGCATTCGAGAGAAAACGGTCGTTGGGTGCCCCTGTCACTTGGCATCTTGATCATTCCAGCCCAGACTGAACAAGCATATACGAGATATAAGCAATTCTCGGTAACCAAAGAGGTTGGAGAAAGACTTATCATAATAGATACAACAATGTTGGGAAGGGGGAGCACCCGGGAGTATTGTTGAAGTGGGGCTCGGAGAGGGGGGGATATGCACGGGGGTAAAGTAGATAACATCTCTCTTTAGCTCTGCATCTTTTTCCACTCAACGTGAATCCCCCTCTTTCATTTTCCAATTGGTATTTTTAATCTTTCTTTCCAAAGTTTCCATTTTTTCTGTTCTCTAAGAATTCATCACTGCCATGGTCAGCCAGTTGAAAAATGTTTTTGTTTGCTTTTCTTTATCCTCCCCCCTTCATCGATCTGCAGCTGTCACAGCTCGTGTCCCTTTTGAAGAGTTCGTGAATGCCCGGTGGAGCAAAACACGAACGTGATAGTGTTGATTTTCATAGCTCATCCGACTTACGTAAAATCTACGTAATGGGGTAATTTGTTCTTCCTGGAATATTCTTTGCTTAAATAAAATAATAAAGATAATGTTCCTGTTACAACAAGTTTAATCAGCAACACAAATAGCCGGCACAGACGACGAAAAAAAAATTGTCAGAACTTTGGAGGTGTATAAGCTGCACTATGTAATCATCTTTGCGTCTAAATTCTCTATCCTCTTTTCTGATAAGTTTTCTTTCAAAATGCAAAAATACAAAGGGAAACTGAGTCAGAGGAAACGGAATCCTGTAATACAGAGAAGAGGAGGGCGACTTAAAGTCTTAGAATCACTATGGGATATCTTGAAGGTCAAAAGTTTAGCAGAACATTGGAATACAACATGCGACAGCAAATGCTATCTTTGTTCCGTAGCGTTTGTCAGAGTGAGTTTCAAGGTTAACCGGATTTCAATTTCCTATCCCGCACTAATACAGGAAAGACAATTAGAGAAGAAGTGAAATAATCAGTTTAAAGGTTCGCAATAAACATCTCCAGAACGTGATTTCTGACGGAAACCAGGCTTCCATCACCTTAAAAAGCCTCAGTCCGCTTATTTGCAGTTTACATTCTATTCTTTTCGTGTTTTCATTAATTTTTTTCTTTGATTTAAGTTTGGAACTGCCTAACCGGAGGAGTACATCGTTAATTGCAACGTTAAATTTAGCGCTTTAATTTTACGTCCCTTCGACAAATTTATAAATTCTCCCAACAAGAACTAGAATATGTAGCGACAGTTATTGAAAATTTTTATGTTGATATCACGCGTCTGGATGGATTAAATGCAATAGAGTGACAAAACGATGTGTGACAAACTGACGCAAATTAAAACTGTCCAGCCTGGTTTTAAATGAACAGAACGTTTTGTAGACGTTTCTTTTCGCCCGTTAGTGACGATTTATTTAATTAAAGACGCCTTTGTTTTCAAGGCTGAGGAAATATTTTAAACGTTTTTCTGTCTTTAGAGTTGCGTACACGCACAGGGTAATATAAACAGACAGTATTCCGAGAGGGACAAAAGCTGTGGTCACCTCTTGTATCTATCTTATATTTCTGAGTTCTTCAAAACAAATAACGAGTGTTTATATAACTCTACAATGGAAACAAGCACTGACATTTTCCTCGTTTCTTTGAATGAAATGAACGGTTGAAATATATGTCAGTTCTCAGAGATGGTACTGTAATTGGCTTTTAATCAATCGGAGCGCGTTTAGCATCTTGTTTACCTCAAAATATCTCTAATTGCCATGGATCGTGCCTGTAGGTCTTCTAATCCAGGAAATCAAATTTTCAAAGTACATGACCTGTGGAAACCCGTACCTATTAACCTTGACTGACAACGGAAATTCGTCAACTACAGAACGCCTACACCGTCCGGTTTTGAAAGTGGATAAAAAGTTATTGATATCAGCTTTCCGAGCAAAACTGAAGAAAGTGCCATAACAAGGAAACAAATGAAAATCGATTTAAACGCAAAAGATGACTCAGTAAGTTCTCTGTCAGGTAGCCAACGGAATGAACGCAAAACGTTACTGGGCTGATTCGGACGGAAGTGGTCAGCAACTTAGTTCTCCTAGCAACATCGATACACAGTCAAGTATACTTGTCTTGAGAATATAGCAGTGAAATCTTGGGGATATTCACTTCAATATAACCATGCATGGAAGCGCTCTCTGAACTCCACATTCGCTCTTCATTTATTTGATGCCATTCCTTAACATCAAATTGTTGGTTGACCGTCGTCCCGGGGATTCTCTCTTATATGGGTTATATAGGTATGTACAGCCCCAAAGAGTATAGTTTTTGGTATATTTTGGTCCGAAAAAAGGGTATAGATCATTTTAGTCTGAAATATCGTGTGCTTTTCACTCTCGTTTGGCATTGGATATCTTGTTTACAAAGAACTATTTTTTTCCCATTAACAGTGGCATATTTATAGCCCCTCTCAAATGTTTACAGAAATAGAAGCCATTTCTGGTTAGCTGCGGTAATATTTTGAAGTCGTGTACTAATTGAAATAGCGTACCGATTCTTGGCTCATGGACAATCAGAGAGTTTGGTCATTAATAGGGTGCAGGTTTCAAGGTTCGGGCCGCACACCTCCACCAAACACTTTAGAGAGTTTCCCCCGACGCAATAATTCAGTCAGAACCACAGTCAATGCAATGTTTTCTCGGCTCCCTTTACTTGGACAACAAATGACATAATTATAAAAAAGAACAAAATATAAGATTTGGGATGCCATGGTTCCGTTTTCCAATATCGTTCAAGCCTTGGTATAGGGAATATCTGTATAACCTGACACAGTGATGTTGAATTCTTTACCCAACGGAATTTTTGTGGTTACGAAATCTTATATGCCAAATTTACCAACTGTCGTTGCCTGTACGAAAATTCAAGAGCTGGCCTTTTTTGGTCCTAAAACGACATTTTTCTTGTCCATCTGAAAACAACAGAAATTAATATTATCTTATTATGAGAGTTCCAAGTTAAATTGTACAAACATAAAATTAAACTGCAGGTTTTTATCACATTCTAGAAAGCAATATCTGGTGTGATCAGGCATTCCAAACAAATGTGACCTCTCGTGACTATAGTGAGACAAAAAAAAAAAAGAATTAAACATAAGGAATGTTTTCTTGACCTATTGCCAGATTCGTAAAACCCTACCAAAAAAAGTGCACAGTACATCTATTCAGTGCGTCAATGTCGAAACTTGGGAATTGCCGGCTTTTCCCAGTGAAGTATTAGAAGTCAGTTAGTCGGTCTTTACGCGCACAGGACTCTGCAACTTGAAACTTGAGGCTGAATTTGGCTCACAATCACCCACAAGGCGGGCACGAGGCAAACTATTCAATGCTAATCAACGAGGACTGAATTTTACTTTGGACTGTTGAACTAACCTTAGAACTAGAAGTTCAAACGTGACGGTTTTCATTAGCCTTCGAACACAGGATCGGCACGAGACAAGCAAACATAGCTTCTTTGCAAACGGAAATATAAAGATGCTTGCAGTACTGTTGAGTTTTCTTGACGACCTTTGTTTCCACACTCATCAACCCCTTACACCAAACAGTAGTAACCAAGTAATTTTAGGCGCGCGATACCAATAATGACATAATGGCATCAATATCGAAACAAATAAGGAAACTATTACACAGTAGGAAACTTTTCTTGAAATTCAACCAAACCTTCCATCACAGGAGCCCATGACCTGTTCTAACATTGCGTTAGACGGTCAGTATTGAATAGGGCAACTCAATTCACGGCCAAATGAACGGCGCAACTAGAGTTAATCCCGCGTTTTATAGCAAACACTAACTAGCAGAATTGTTACTCTATATGGGGGGATGGGATCGAATTAGTCCATTGCAAGTAGCCCCTTACTTCTCCCTCTTGCCACTCCACACCCACCCCTACATGGCCCTATTCTAAGAGGTAGCCCTTACTCATCTACACACCAGGATCATCTGCTGGGCCGGGGCTGAGACAAACTGAATTCAGAGTAACATATCTTACGGGAGAGGAACGAACAACGAAAACCACTTCTTTGGAATTCTTTGCTCAGAGGAATCCATCGTTTACCTAGCCGTACGTGTTTGTCAAAGGAAGCTCCTTATCTAAACTTAAGTCAAATTCGAGTACTGAACAGAGATGAAACATGTAAATATACTGGCAACAAGCCGATGAACTTGGCAATGAAGATCAATTATTCCTTCAGCGGAAATAGTTAATTAACAAGAATTCATTTTCAATAAGTTGCTTCCGGGCCACTAAGAGGTGACTGGAGGTTAGCGAATGGTGGTCCGATAAAAGACTTGAAAACGTCGTAGTGCACGCAAAACATCGTTCCACTTAAGAGGTATTTGAACAATTGCAAAACCCCAGGAGATGTTATTACAAGAGTCAAATTAATCAGACGTTTCGGTAACCTAAACCGATTGTGAGAGAAGTTTTAATTTCTGCGAGAATGCAGCCGGTTACTCGCCAACTTCTTTGGCATTCGGGTTTTACTGGTTTTCCTGCACTGTCATGGTTCTCACGATCACGTTATGTACGCTTTGTTATATAATTGAACACGGTCACGTTCTCTTTCACGCCTCTTGGACTCTGTTTATTGTTCAATGACTACTGTTTTCTGAAACAACACACAAGATAAACAAAAGTTTCGAGTCCCTCCCTCGCCACTCCTCCATCTCCACCCCCCAGCCTCAGTCCCCACTCTGACAACTTTGCGACTGATGACTGATCCATTACGCTATGCCAGATGGATTTCCATCGCGCTCCCGTTCATGGTTTCACTTAATGTTGTTTTAGCTTGTGATGTTAGTTCAGTCAATTCTAGTGCTCTTTTCAATTTCTGACTTCATCTGTTTCAACCATCTGTACCAAATGAGAACAAATGAAGGCGCAGTCATCGATCTCGTATTAAAAATACCGCTATTGCAACTTAACATGTTGAGCCGCGATAACATAACTTCTGAAAGTCTTGAAAAGCTTATTTCAAATAACCTGAGTGATACATTAAGGTGAGTTTGGAGTGGCTTGAAGCGATTTATAATCATAAGATTTGACTCCTAAAACGGCATACATAGTATTGATATACTGTTACATATTATCAGATCTTCGTAGGATCATTACAGGCCTCCTGCAGTGTTTCTTTTAGGTCTTTAGTGTTTCAGACCCAAATAACGTCTGCAAAGGAGACTTAGTTCAGGTGGCTCATAGAAGTTTCAAGCATTTTTAGCGCTTCTTTTTTGACGATTTTGATGAGTCAGTGCTGCGGTACTTTCTCAGTTAATGCTACAACAATGGCATCAAACAAAGGACCAAACATTGGTGACAAGTTATGATCAATTCCTTGCCATTTCAAGTTACCAAGGCAACTGTATGACGTGTTCAAAAATATCCTTAATTTTACCTTAGAGTGTTTTTAACTAAAAAACGAGGTTTGTAACCCCATTTTTTATGACAGAGTTGTAATCAGCCAAGATCATTCAAGAACCATCTTAAAATGTTCAGGAAATTAAAGCAGATGTGATCTCTCTTAAAATTAAGGGTGTTTTGCTAATGCTATGATAATCTAATTAACCCTTTGCAATGACCACTGATTTCATTACATGTAAATTATATGGCATTGATTAAAAGAGAGTGAAAGTTTTGATACCTAAAAAACGGTTGGGAAATGCTTGGAACTGTTGTGAGTGGTTACTTAGTGACATGACATAATAAGAAAGCTGATATCACATCTGAGTGTTTTTCATGCTTTGCCTGATTGGCTTGGGTAACAAACTTTCAGTCATGCAGGAGCTACAGCTCAACATTGTTCATGCAGAATCAGGAGGCTAACACCAAAGACAACTTGCCACAATCAGTAATTGTAAGATGCAACGAAAGTTTGGTGACCAGGTTTTAACGTTCAACTTGTGTTGTTGTCACGGGCAACAGGCTGCATTTCCACTGGTAACTTGTCGGCCTTTGATGTCATTGGCAGCAAAGCACCCGAAATTGTAGCAGGCAATATATTTGTTACCATTGGAAACGAGGTAAGTTGCCCATAGCTACAGCATTTTTTTCACCAAAGCTCCATCACGCCTAACTCAACTGATAATCATAGTCACTTGCCACCGTGAAAAATGAGTGTCAGAAAAGACAGCAAGGCAAAAATGCCACATTCTGGCAAATTTCCAAACATTCCTTGAATTGTAAGGTACTGGCATTCTCATCAAAAAGTCATTCTAGGGCATTGTAGTCTCCTTTTCAATTCTTTGTAGCTAGTATCAAAGCGTTCCGTTACTTTGCGCGACAACCAAAGTAACGGAAAGCTAAGAGCACTTGATCCTTATTTTTACTGGTCTGTATTTGCTGTCATTACTTCTTTGGTAATATCTTAGTTGTTTACTAGTACAACCTAGTATAAGCAAAGTAAATTCCAATCCCCATATGCGGTCGCTAATTTAGATTAACAAAGTAAGTTAAGTTAGCATGTGTGTGCGATAATTTGCAGAGCATGTATAAACCGTACCAGCCTGGCTGAAACATTACGTGTTTTATAATATTGCGGTTGTGCAGTATTGAGAGTAAAAAAAAAAGAGAATAAAATGAGAAACAAATTTAGCTTACCTTCGACTACGTGTTATGTAAACTTCACCGTAAGACAAAAAAGGTCCCATGCACCTTGGTCACGTCCCATGACAGCATATCCATTAATCAACCAAAAATGGCTTGAACTGAATACATTGTGAACAAGTCATCCGTGGAGCGTTGCCTCCGACGAGCTATAAGCTCTAGTCATCTCTAGTTCCCCCTGATGGATAAGATGTTTGCACGTAAGCATCAATCAGCTTCAATCGAAAGATAGGATTCAGTACTTTAAATAGTGTTAAAATTCTCACGACATTGTGAACAATGGGCGACATACTTTATCTTCATCGATTCTGCTTTGCTAATTGGCCCTCTCTGTGCAGAATTTCCTCGAGCCAACAATAAACGGCCACCGTAGACCCACCGCTCTTTTCCGCTGTCAGGCCGCCATGTTTGATTTCATTTGCCGTGGACACGTACTGCGTCAAATCGTCTCTTCGAGTTATGTTCGGAAGCGGAAATAAAACGAACACTTTCCGAATTAAAATTTGGCTTGTCGTGGACTGCTTTTCACTTTCTGTTGCACTGACTTTTTAATATTTCGCGCCCTTCTTGTGAATATCGAATCAAAATCTTTCTTTAATTGAACGTGTACTATAATATCGCAACTGAAAAATTACTAAGAGCAAGTACCCAACCAGCAAAAGCGCTTTGGTTAGAATCCTTTTACTTACCGGCCAGAATTTTCTTTTTCATTCAACGCAAGCTGTACACGCAACTTGAATGTTAAAAGCTAAATTATAACGGTAGCCGAAAACTAAACGATGGGAATTTTCAAAAATCTAAGAAAAAAAAAACTTACATGTAACGGAGAGTGCTGTTCTGAGCTGCCGAAATCGACTTTTCGCGGTACGTGAGCTCTAGAAAGGATCTTACTGACTAGGCTGGTTGCATACACGCAGGAAGCGCAGTAGTTTTTTCTTGTTTTCAGCTGATTTGTTCAAGTATGTTCTTCATATTGTCGTGACCTACTAGTTTTCACCCTGATAATGTTTTGTCCATCCTTGACAGAAAATACACATTACAGACGTTGGAGGTAGCCAAAGAGTTGTGGACTGCAGACCACGAGTAAAATGCAGACTGGGGGTAAAATGAAGACTGCATACTGCATACTTTTTAAATATATATCGTGTTATTTCCATTATTGAGTTCTAATCGTAAAACAGGGTTATTAATGCCACATTTTAGCAATCGGAGTGAAAGTCTGCACTCTGGTTAGCTTAAATATCACTCATGTTAGCCTTAATAACCGTTCCGGTTAGCCTTTTTGCGGTTCGCTCTGCATTCTGCAGTCTGCATTTTACCCTTAGTCTTGCCTACTCTCGGTCCGCAGTCTGTAGTCTGTAGCGCAGTCTGCGGTTTACACTTACTGCTCTACACTACACTTGATTTTTGGCATGAGAGTACGTAATACATCCAGTGACGTTACAAGGCTGTTTAATTTTGGGCGCGCCAAGATTGCCGCCAATTTTAGGCTCAAGCAGCCACTTCAAACGGCTGGAAAAGCAGTTTTCCCTCACAGTTCGCAAAAAAAAAAAAAAAAAAAAAAAGTCGACAGAGTTTTTAGGTGAGGTTCAAACTTTATTATTGAGCAAAAATCTCAGATTCGAAAATTTCTTCTCAGTGGCCGGCACTCTAAAGACCCCTTTTATAAAGCATGTTAAAAAATAGCCCACAAACACTACGCACACTCACTGGTTAACAATCGTGTTTCTAATAAGGACGGTCCCTACTATATACAAAGATTTTTGCACCAGATTAGGACCATGTGGAAAAAGTAGATCTTTGCAAGGGTTATTGGAATCCACAAAGAAAAATGGGGGTTAGCCAAGCATTTTTAACAGATAATTAGCCTTGAACCTCAACAAAATGTTGACATCAGCATTTTTCTGAAAAAGGAAGAAAAGGACATTTCTTCACAAAATCTCCCTACAGAAAGGCAAACACATTTATAAAGATCTTAAAAGTACTTGGTAAAAGGTAACATAAAAACCATTTTTGGTATGTTTTTAATAACAAAATGGTTGTAACAGCGCTTTTAGCGTCTCTGAAAGCCTTCCTCTGGTTCAGCGAAAATACAGTCTAAATAGCTTTTCCTCACAACCAGAAACTAATCACGTGTTGAATAGGCTTGCCACTTCCATTTCATAACATAAAATGAAGGAGTAAGCACGCATTTTTTAAAGTTATTCATCTTCAGTTTTTGAAAACTTTTACTGTTACATGTACCGTTACATTTTTTCCTGTCACCTTCCCAGTAAGTAAGATACTTGCGTCTCTCGCACTTGTTTTGCGCGCACAGTACGCCATCTGCAGGTATATGTTTACAGTTGGACTTCAGTATAATTTTCGACAGGAACAGCTAGTTTTTCAGCTGGAAGCCGTTGACAGTTAGCTGTTAGCGATACGCTGCTATTCTGGTATTCCCGGTTTTAGAACAGGTTAAATAGAAACGGAACAAGCACGAGCTGTTGACGTAATGATGGCGCAAGCAAAGAGAATTTACATTTTGATGATTAAAGTAAACGAGTTGTTTTTTTTTTTTTGTTCTAGTCGCGGAAATTTCTGAAAGAATTAGAAAACATGTTCTCCGTGTCAGATGGTGATAGATAGTGAGTAGCGTAGCAGTGTGCTCTTGTTCACAAAATGATGGCCGTTTCTTGGCGTTTTCGAAGTGTCTGTGAAGAGGATTTAGATAAAGTTTGAACGACGAGTAGATTTACACTAAAACAGTTAGATTATTCGCTCTCTATGCGTGACCCGGGCTGCACCCTCGTCAACTATCACGCGATAGAAATCGAGAGCGAATAATCTAATTGCTCCCACAGCATTTCTCGTTCGCCCAAACTTCCATTCATGTTTCTCGATAGAAACACGGTACATGTTTTCCGCTATTTCTTAAATAAAGGTACATTCCCCAGGTACTTTCGAACCGACAGTACAGGCAGAGATGATCTACAGAAACTGAAACTAGGACTGAAACAAGCAAACAGGTGATTACAGATAACGATCCACGGACAAGAAGAAGACAAAGAACCACAAAACCTGTTTTTTTTTTTTACATGTAATTTTCTGACCGTAAGTCGTTTAGGGGACATTTACAGACTTGTTTCCATAAAATAGTAGTGTAGCAATCTTAACGTGGCCAACAATCAGCTACAAGCTAGCCGAGCCATGCTTCTCTTTATCAAGAACGAGAACAAGAACGGCTGCCGAAGGTTATCGGACTTTTATTGAATGATTCCCTTCAAGTAGTTACTGACCGGCTAATACTGCGACCCAAGGATCACACCAGCAAAGGTACGTTATTGACTTTTTACGACGAAATTATGCGAGTTCCAATTTCCTTCCGGTCCGACCCGGGGGGGGGGGGGGGTGGTACTCCCAGAAAAAAGTGGGTGGGGGTGTGCGGCCCTCTTCCAAAAACCATGATTACCCAATTTATGTCCAAAATCTGCGATTTTTCCTACCCGATTTATGACCTGGCCAAAAATTCGATACCTTGACCAAAAATGAGATTTATGACCGTTGCGGCTGGCACAATTGACGAAGGGCTTTTGTTGATGGTCTCATCGATAATGATGAAAAACTACAATTAGCTTCCTCCTAAAAGACATACTTAATTCAAGTCTAGGGTGCAAAAGCCATACCCTATTTATGACCAAAACGGCTGAAAAACCATACCCTTTGGGGCCGCACATATCTACATCAACCTCTCTTCTACCCGCCCACCTGGAGCGGGTAGAAGAGCGACCCTGACTATATACCTATATAGCCCATATAAGGGAATACTCCCCACCCTTATGGACTTCCGGTCCACATTTCCGTCTTCGTCTAATAATATGCTGAATTGCGAGACACTTTCATTCGCCAGTAGTCAACCATTACGAATAGATAAAAACCCATTATGCGGATACATCAAAATTTGCGTTTACATGTCACGTTAACAAAATTCAAAGTTCGTGACTCAGTTTATAGAGTTGCTATGACGAGTGTTCCCCTTTTCTATCTGCTTGGGATGGGGCTCCTTCAGACACTGATTCTTCTGAGTGTGCGTGTTCAGCTTTCCTCCGGAGAGTTATCATTGGGACCCCGAGATACCTACGGTGAGTGAAATGATATGGGAAATGTTCATTTCGCCTCGGAGGTTCAAAAACTTAACGTTGCTTGAGTAAAATTTGCGGGTATTCAAACCGCGAGTTGATTATCAAATCAACTTTATGCTATCGGACATCATCACCAACCGAACCATTACGGACATCATCACCAACCGAACCATTACGGAAGTTGGATGTTGTTTGTGATTACTAATTTAGCTGGGCTCTCCGTTGTTTTCTCGTGTGGCAACAATGCAAAGCTCTTAATTTCACTGAAAAAAATGGTTGCCAGGTGACCTTTTGGGTCGTCTCAGGCGACCGGACGAACACTAATCAGTCGATTTTAGCTCTGAGATGTCCCAACGTTGTGCTGTTCTTGAAGCGGTCAATGTAAAACGAAGACCGTCCGGGCTAACCCGATTAATATTCAGGCTAACCGGGAGCGCAGACTGCACTCCGATTAGCGTGAATAACGCCTAGGTTAGTCTGTTTACGGTTTAAGCTCTTGACATTGGAAGCAAAACGACCATACAGTCTGCATTTTACCTTCAGTCTGAATTTTCCCCCAGGTCTGCTGTCTGTAGTCTTCGTTTTAAAATATGCAATTTTCGGTTCTGTCCTCGTGTACCCGTTCACAAGAACCAATACAAAAGACCCAACAATGTTCAACAGCGAAACAAAGGTTCGTAAAGAAAGGAGTACAATGGTTACTCCCTCTGTGTACTGGTACACCAGGACACAACCCAATTTTCCGTGTTCGTTTATGATCAAGATCACGGCGTGTGAGGTTCTCGAACTCAGTTAACGTTCCTCCTATTAGGAGCTTCACGAGGTCCTTCACAGCAAAGTTCCGAAAGAAACGAATGCCCGCAGCGATAAAATTTCATTGTTGATAGCAAATCTCAAAGTAGCGACACAGAAAACAACGGCCATCCGACTTTAGTGACCTCAAATTCGGATCAAACGTAATTTGACTTGCTTAACCAAAATGATCTCATAGTTGGTTCTTATAACCTTTATTTACGCTAACTTTCATGGAATTGTCTGCCTTTCTATTTTGGATGTTTTTTCGGTTGTTCTTATCTTGACAAGTCAAGCAATCCATTTCGCCGATAAAAAAAAAAAAAAACTTTGTATACATTCGTACAAACATTGTCACTGTACAAATAGAGTGGAAGCTCTCTTACAGGGCACTCTGGTAAGCGGACATCTCTACTTCAAAAAGGCCGGTTTGAACTCCCATACAAACGATGTATTTATTCATTTCCGTAAGCGGACGTGCTCGTAAACTTTGTTCATTTTTGTACAAATATGTATTGTCGCTGCACGCACAAATAAACACTTTCAGAAAGGGCGTATGAATTTGAATAACAATACTTTGTACATCCTTAGCCTCGTACTTATGTTTCAAGACAAAGGATTTTTCACATGAATGCGAGGCTTAGGATGTCAAGACAGTATTTTTATTCAAATTTAGGCGCTATTTATGCAAAGTTCCATAGTTCCTTTAATTCAGCATATTTCAAAACGCACCTTTTATCACGTTTTTGAATTAATTTCTGATCTGAGCTTGTAAACAACTTAGTTTTTATGGAAGAAGGCGTAACTAGCATTAAAGTCAGACTGCCAAGGAATAACAATGTAAACTTGGAAAGAATATGGTTTCGATACTGCTTGCTCGATCGAAGGAGAAAATGCAAAAGAAATTTTTATCAAAGGAAACTAATAGCTCAATGATATTCTTGGACTACACGTGCACATTACATCATACTATATGGTTCATGACCTCTGGAATTGAATGAACAGAAAAAAGATCGCCGTCTGGTTAATAGACCATTTTACAGTTGTCTGCTCAGTGACCTGGCCTTTGTATGGCAACGAAGCAAGAGTTGACCTTGTTTTGATACAGACCTCACTGCTTTTGTCATGTAAATGCACCTAGTTAGCATCCGAACAACTTGTTTTACACAGCAAAAGCAGTGAGGTCTGTATCAAAACAAGGTCAATTCTAGCCTCGCTGCCATACAAAGGCCAGGTCACTGAGCAGACAACTGTAAAATGGTCTATTCCAGTGCATGATTTCATGATTGCCATGTGTATAAGGAATTGTTACTTAAAGGAGCTCAGTCAAAGCTTTTTGAATCATTTTGGCCACGTACTGAAAATCAACTTTAAATTGAAAGAAACTTGAAAATAGTATTTTTACTAAGATAGAAAAACATCGAAGAGCTAATAATAAACCATGAAGGAACAAGGATGGTTAAGGATCCAGAAGATTACGAACTTGAAAAATTTAGCCTACTTTTTTAAAGATGCACAAACCGTGACGTAGGTCCTTTAATAAATCTATGAACCAAATTTCGTCCATCCATATGGATAGCAGAAACGTACGTGTTTTCCTAACACCAATTGATACAAAATGCCAGGTGCCCCTACGCGAAGTCTTTCAAATCTCCGTAAACAGTTTAGACTAGTTAGACATCAGCATTGAGTAATACAAAATTATCTCCTTTCAGATTGGCAAATCTTCGTTGCCAACGAGGGCTACGATTGTTTGAAACGCGTTTATAAGGATGGCGAGTTTCCCATTGTCACCTACGATAAGACGTTTACACCCGACCAAGAAAGGGAAGTTCTCCTCGACATTTACACAGCAACAAACGGCCAGCAGTGGTACAACAATACCGCGTGGAATAGTTCAACAGCTCACTGTGCCTGGTATGGTATCACGTGCCACGACAACACATACGTTAAAACTATCGTATTGGCTTACAACAACTTGGACGGTTCTCTTCCTTCAAATTTGTGGAAGCTCCGGAACTTGATGGCATTGTGCACTCCTGGCAATCCAAGACTGAGGGGACGCATTGGTGACTTTTTGTTTGGAAATATGAGCAAACTACTCACCGTCGAACTCAACGCAGCCTCTATTTCAGGAGATATTCCTCAAGATATCGTCAGGCTGGGAAATCTACAGAACTTCCTGGGCTGCACCATGCACGGTGAGGGGTTCACTGGTCGTTTGCCAGACGACATAGGAAACATGACAGAGCTACGATTACTGTGTCTTGGAGGAAATAACCTAACCGGACAAATTCCAAGAAGCATTTCTAGATTAAAAAAGCTCTACTATCTGGACCTCCGAAACACACCTGATATGATGCATGGCCATCTAAGTGACTTATTCTCGATTTCTTCGTTGAGTTATTTGTTAGTGTCTGGGGTCAAATTAATTGGCAAAATGCCTTCAATGCTGCCAGCAAAATTACGAAGTCTCGTTCTTCCTGGAAACAACATTTCGGGCCAATTTCCCCAAATAATTCCGGAAATTAACAACCTTACGGAGCTAAATGTGGCAAACAATCAACTGACAGGAGATATCCCTGGTCAGTTGCTTCTTTTTCCAAATATTGAAATGATCGATTTGTCGCAAAACAAGTTTTCTTCAATTAACAAGGGGAAGCCGTGGTCAAAAAATGTCAGCGCAGGAGTTAAATGGCACGTTTCGCTGGCAGGAAATAGAAATTTGAACATTGAATTGACAAGCTTTATGGAAATCTTCTCCAGATTTGTCAACCATCAAGGAGGTCCATTAGTTTTAAACTTGAGCAATTGTGACATAGAAAGTCCTTTGCCCGCAAACTTGTTTTACTTTGGAATGAATACCTGCGATTTACATAAAAACAAGTTTTATGGAAAGATACCGGATATTTTTACCGACAAATCCATCCTGACTTATTTTGACATCTCCTCGAATAGCCTGTCGGGAAGCTTTCCAGTAGGGATCCAAAATCTCATCGCCCTACAATATTTGGATATTTCTGGAAATCCTTCTATGCGAGAAGCAACTAGAGCATCGTCGCTCGTCTTTCGTCCTGACTTTTCAAGAATGTTCAGACCACCTCAAGCAGATAACTTTACTTGTCCTGAAGGACGGCTCACAATAAGCAATGGCCGCATTCGACTGGATCCAACATTTTACGACTACAAACATTGCGTCTGCGATACAGGTTTCTACGGAGATAGCGGACTGTGCAAGAAATGCATGGATGGTGGGAAGTGCCCTCAGTTTGGCTTCACTGAATCAAATGATCTCCACCCGAACATCATGACATTGCGAAGTGGCTACTGGCCTTCACCCACTCCTAACAGTGCCACCCATCTGGCCAAGTGTCCCGTGTCAGCGGCATGTAATCCATCAGATTCCTGCACATGTCGCCTCGAAACCACACCAAAACACACAAACTCGTCCCACTACAGACCTTCAGTATCGTCACTGATCACAACATGCAATCAATCCTGCATCTGTCATCAAGGTAATACAGACAGGTTTTGCTCTCGTTGTCAAGACGGATTTTATAAACTTGGTGGACTGTGCTTTAAATGTGCAAAGGGCAACCTAATTTACTACTATCTGTTTATTCCTTCCTTTGCTGTGTCATTCCTTGCTTTACTTTGGTCATATTTTTACTTCGAGCTGAAACCAATCAAATGGTTTGCAGTTACGGCAACTCATTTTATTTTAATGTTAACATTAATGTTGTTGGAATTACTGCCAGCCTGGGTTTTCAAATTAAATCTGGTGATCTTTGTGCTGTGTATGACCAGTAGAGGAAAAGCCGCCCAATCTCTCATCAGCATCACAGTGTTTTATATCCAAACCATGGATTTCATGATATCCAGTGTCAATGTTTGGCCCAAAAAAGTCGTAGTGGCTCAGACGTACTTAAGTAGTTACTGGAACCTTTATTTTCCTTCGCTTTCCTGCGACTTACCTTCCTTTTTCACTCCCGTTGGTAAGTTTGCTTTTCTGCTTCTTCTTCCAGTTGCCTGCATGGCAATGATAGGTTTGTATTTCATCATTTTGATGACTTACGACAGGTTCCGCCCACACCAGCGACGCAAGGAAAACATTCATTTCAAATGTCGTCAAAGTGCCTTCTTTTGCCTTAACTTTAGTTACTTTCCTATTGTCAAGCAAACTCTCTCCATTCTACGCCCATGCCACGATGACCGTAATGTTCTTTACATGCCAAACTTTCCCTGGATTGAATGCACCTCTCACACTTATAAAACACTATCAGCCCTCAGTTTCGTCTCTCTTGTGTTTTATCTTATTGGGTTTCCCTTGCTTCTCGTTTATCTGATGGTTGTTTTCTTTCGAAAGAGAGACATCATGAGTCCTGAAGATCGCCAGAAACTTGATGCTTGGCTTGGTCCTGTCTATTTACCCTACAAACCAAAGTACCAGTACTTCGAGATTTTCATGCTTATTCGACGCTTGCTACTCGCCATAGCGTTATCTATGATTTCTTCTTCCTCTTCTTTGCAAACGTTTGTGGTTTGGCTGATACTTATGGTCTCAGCCATTCTTTACCTATGTTTAGAGCCCTATAACAAACGGCCCATTAACCGATGGGCCCAAGAGAATGTTTTCGAGCCCTTAGTGTTGTTCGTATTGTCCATGTCATTTATGCTGGTGAGGTTTTCGGCTTTGGACAGCTCCTACACAGTTGCATTCGTCTGGGTTGTGATGTGTGTCAATTCATGTGTTCTGGTCGTTCTAGTAGGTGCTATTTTGTATCTTCTTGTTGTCACTGGTAACAGTCGCGACAATGGCGATTCGGTTCGAACTGAAAATAGTGAATGCGATGCGAGTGCAAGAGAAGATGAAAGCAATAACGATGACGATAGACGCTGCTTGCTGCCTGTTAACGAGCACCCGAGTAACGTGTCTATGGATGACACTGCCTGAAGCGTTAGCCTAAAAAACGCTTTCTCTTATTTGAGTTTAAACTCAAGATAACGGAAAATAATTGTAAAGTTAGAGCTTAATGCCTATGTGAACGTTATTCGACATGCATGGAACAAGGTTTAAAGTATAACTTAAGGTTTTGTACATACTCATTGATGCTGGTTATAGCTTCAAAAGGTGCATGTTTATAACTTCAGACTCTGAATATATTTACATGAACCCAAAAGTTCACCATCGTCCTATCGTAGATGAAGGGAAACCAATTAAGAATCGTAATTGATGCTGTCAAACAAACAAAAAAATGCTTGTAAAGTAATAGGAATCCGTGAGGAAGTATGTTAGTTAACGCTTACCAAGTTCCCCGACCGCGTACAGGGGTTTTCTTTGCCAG